>NW_028318035.1:2934569-3261854 GCF_062004578.1 Staurois parvus | reverse complement strand
CAGGTAAGTGTCCTTTTATTAAATGTCAGCAGCTACAGTATTTGTAGCTACTGGCTTTTAAAGCGGTAGTAAATCACGTCTCTCTTGTGCATGTGTGTGGAAGACCTCAGTTGCAGCACAGAGCTCTCTGAAGGTCTACCATGCTGTGCCGGCCCGTATGCCCCAGTGCCATCACCAGCTGCATGGGGTGTGAATATCTCCTAAACCGTGCACCTGTAGGAGATATTCACCCTACCTTATTATAGGCTTGCCTGTAGGTACAACTTGCAAAGTGGACTTTACTTCCACATTCATTTCTTGGAACAAGATGAAGAACCAATTTACATGTACATATAATAGGGCCATAATGATAGATATAGTAGATGCGTATTTATAGATTATGGCCATAATGAGGCCTTAATGCACTGCACACTAGTACATTATTTATTTCAGGTACTTGTATAGCGCCATCAATTTACACAGCGCTTTACATATATAGTTATAGTGTGTATGTATGTATAGTACATTCACATCAGTCCCTGACCCTCAAGGGGCGTACAATCTAAAGTCCCTAACTCACATTCATACATACACATACTAGGGCCAATTTAGACAGGATCCAATTAACCTGGTAGGTTAATTCTGTCTTTGGAGTGTGGGAGGAAACCGGAGTAACCGGAGGAAACCTACGCAGGCACAGGGAGAACATGCAAACTCCAGGCAGGTGGTGCTGTGGTTGGGATTCGAACCAGCGACCCTGGTACTGCCAGGCAGAAGTGCTAACGATTTAGCCACTGTGCTGCCCATTATGACACACTTCCCTTTATATCTCATGCACAGGTGAAAAAATGCTGCTGCTAAGGGTATCTGGCCTTCTAGGCCATAGAATGAGTTTATGCTCATGTGCATCTGAACGCAATATGGGTGTAAAAATGTGGCCTTAGTGGCATTATTTCTGGCAGTGTATTTGGAGCATTGTCATATGCCGTGTGCATGAGGCCTTAAAATGGAGCTCTCCAGCCCTGAGATGTCACCGGTCTTGGCACTAACATCTTGGCCTCCCCCAAATCGTCAAACTCCCTTTTTTTTTTTTTTTTTGGTCCAGCTTCCTCTTAAAGGGTGGCTATGTTCATTCTCCATGGTCCCACTGCATGGAGGGACATAGTCACCCTCGCTTGCTGATGGGATGGACTCTGACGGGCCTTACTAAATGGCAGACCGCAGTCCGAATACAGACCGAGTGACAGTCCTGTCCGGACCACAGCCACACCACTTAGCAGCCTGAGTGGACTCCTCTCCTCCCGCTGCGGCAGCTGTTAGTAATTGGGAGGAATGGCAGGGTGGACTCCTGTTCTGTATGTACTCTTCTGCTGCGGCTGTCATTGCAGCTACTGTTGAATTCCAACAGGGAAGAGGGCAGGAGGTATGGAAGGAAGGACTCCTCATCTGAATGTACCTGCTGAACTCAGACCAAGGAGGAGGGTGGGAAACACCAGGTCTACAGAGAAGCGGGGAAGTGGAGCGAACCTTTCATGCGAGTCACTTGCTTTTTACCAAGAAGAGTTGGGCAGCTCCCACCCTCAGTGGAAACCTATGCCTGACATCTTCCCACCTGCTCTGAGTTCAGCAGCGGCAGGCCAGTACATTTCCTTCCATTCTTCCTGCCCTCTTCCCTACTGCGACTTCAACAGCAGCGGCGGCAGATGAGTACATACAGAACAGGAGTCCACCCCGCCATTCCTCCAGCCCTCCACAATGTGTTAAGGTTTGAGAAAGATTATGGGGTAGAGGGGGCTGTGATATGGGGGGCTGTGAAGTGAGAGGTGGTAGCTGTGATGTCAGGAGAGGGGGAGCTGTGATGTGGCGGTGTTGTGATTGTAAGGGGGGCTGTGAAGGAAGTGGGGTTATGTTGTGGGGCTCTGATGTGAAAGGGAATTGTGATGTATGGGGGGCTGAGGACATTAATATGAAGGGGGCTGTGATGTGAAAGACTTGAGTAATAGAAGAAAAATGAGTTTTGGACCTCTGCAGAAAGAAAATGTTACCAACTGGACCTCCATGAATTTTAATTCAGTACCCCTGGACTATGGGATCTGTAGCGTGTAGAGGAGTGCATATGATCCGAAATATTGTGCACTGGTGGTTTCAAATGTAAGTGAGGGGGAGGAGAAGAGGCTCAGGATCTCATAGAGGAAGTTACAAGTGGGCAGGGAAACCACAGTAAACTGATTTCATGAAAAAATAGTTTAGAGGGCAATTGCTTACTGTCAGAGGGACAGATTTCTTTTTCCCTCAATCAAGTTGATGGTGCTGCTGTCTGGATATAATGTCCTAGTGGGGGAAGGGGTAGATGTATGGGTATCTACCACTTTAATAACTGCAGTAAAATACCTCTTTTCTTTCTTTCTCTTTTTTTTTTAACTAGCATTTAAAAACAAAAACAGCATGCCCCCCCCCCCCTTTCCCAAATCCATACCTGGTCATTATCTGAACATGCTGGCCAGCAAAGGGAGGGACAGAGGAGCGAGCACCCCCCTCTTAAACCATACCAGTCCATGCCCTCAGCATGGGGTGGGATCTGGGTGTTAAAGAGGGCTTCCAGATTCTGATATGCACCCTCCCATATTGAAGGCCTGCAGTCTGTTATGGGGGGGGGGGGGCTTGCTCATCTGTCTCGCCTTTCCTGGTCTACTGGGCTGCATGCTTGGTTAAGGGTCTGGTATGGATTTTTGGGGGGACCCCACACTTAAGTTTTTGGGTGTTTTTTTGTTTTTATTAATCAATAAGTGTAGCGCTCTGTGAGAACAAACTAAATCTCAACATAAAATATGTGACATAATAGTGGAACAAACAGTGAATCCTAATGATATAAATGAATGCTACAACAGTGCAACATCCCAAGATACTGTGCATATGGTGGAAGTGACTGATATTAAGCCCCCTACTACGGGGGATATACCCTATAAAACAAGTGCTCAGTGTCAACACACTCTATTCATAACCATGAATAAGCCGCTAAAATCAGAAAAAATGCATATGTAACAAGTGAATATGGATGAACAGATCACTCAAAATGATATCTTCTATAACAAAACGTGCCACCAGTGTCCACAACAATAAATGCAATCATGCAGGTGAGTCTTGTGCGTTAGCAGGCTCCGGTGATGACTCCACACACAGCTAGATTGACTCCTCACCTCCTTGCTGCGACCCTAAGAGGGCCTAAATGCCTTATGGATCCCCCCAGGTTAAAGCGTGTCCTCAAGGAATATCCTAAATGGCTCTTATCCAGAAAAATCAGCTCCCACATGGTCCACAAAGAGAAAAGCCTCCATAGTGTATTGTCATTTATTGACGCAGTAATTAAAATTATATACACACAGGAAACTCACATGATACATCTTCTTGTATACAGCATTAAGAACCTCATGTATGGGTGTACTTGCATGGGTTCTTTAGGGAGTCCAAAGATGGCGTCCGCGTCGGAAATGACGTTCCCCCCACAACAGTAAAATCGGTTTTATATGCAGTAAAACATGCTTGTTATATTCACTGTGGAACCTAACCTTCATTGTGTGAAAAGGTTGTTTGATCCGGACTTCTCTGATATTCCCCTTCTGTTACAAATCTGCACATGCTCTGTTTGGTGTCTATTGCTAGATTTATTTATTTATTTTTTTTTGGGGGGGGGTGCATGTGATTGGCCCAGGGCCAATCGGCACTGTCCTGACAGAGGGTCAGGGGTCATGCAGCCTCATAGGACAGTTGGAGGAGAATGAGACCACCTCCTACTGCTTGGCTGGACACCGATAAAGTCGCAAGACTGCTATATACTGCTAATGAGAAGATATTTAGCAGTTTATATTTTGACAGTTACCCGCTTCCACCTCCGGCTCAGTTTTGCAGCAGCGAAGTGATCCGGAAGTTCGACCCCCTCCTTACTCCTGCAGTCTCTTGGGAACTTTCACAGAGCCCAGAAGACTGCCACACACCGTGGAGGACAGAAGGAGAGAAGGGAAAGTGCGATAGAGAACATTGCTGGACCCTGGGACAGGTAAATGTGTGTTTATTAAAAGTCACCAGCTACAGTTTTTGTAGCTGCTGACTTTTAATAAACACAAAAACGACCAAAACTTCGCTCTAACGCTGTTTTTTTTGTGGTGTTTACCAAGAGCATTTGCTTTTCGAGGTAAATTCTGCATAAAGTGATAGTGAATTGGCCTTTTCAGCTTCGCATGTGGTATTTGGGGAAAAATGTGTCAGATCACCTAAATAGTGCATGCAATATGCTTTAGTAATTTGAGCCCATAATGAGAATAAGGAACATTTGGAAGGCTGTACAGTCACATTGCCACCAAGTAAAAGACCCCCAACAAGGTAAAACAATACTTTCCATTTATACATTTATGGGGCCAAACACTTGCTTTACAACTCTGTCCTTTAGGCAGTGTTCATAGATGCTAAAACCTTTTTTTCTTTCTTCCAGGAATTTACAGAGATTAACAGACATGGATGAGTATGCAAAAATATAAAAAAATTGGAGAGGGTAAAATAATTTTTTTTTTTTTTTATTTAGTAGAAAAAAAGATTGTCCAGAGTCAGTATTTGTTCACAGGGCAGCTGTATTCACAATTAAGACATATGGGATAACTATTAATATCCAAAGCAGACTTTGCACATTTCAGCAGAAAAAAAAGCAGCTGCTGTGTATGGCATGGAGATTCAGTAGGGTTGGTAAGAACCCAATCTATTGCAGACACAGGAGTTCAGGGAGTTATGCAGGCCATAGGCGGGAAGAAAACCGGCTGTTTTCGTTTAAAAAAAAAAAAAAAAAAAAAATCGTTCAATCAGCTGACATTACCACTATTGGTAAAAAAAAGGTTGGCTGATTTTCATCCCATCTACAGCTGGCAATTATATAGAATATATGCAGAAGAAATAGAATATGCAGAAGAAGGAGAAATAGAATAATAAGAAGAAATCGAATATGAAGAAAAAGTAGTAATAGACTATTAAGAAGAAGAAATAGAATACAAATAAAAAGAAATAGAATATGCAGAAGAAGAAAAAGTTGCAACATTGTATCTATTTGTATCCATTTTGGATACAGATGTTTATATTCGGATACAAATAGATACAATGCTGCTATACTTTTAAATGTCAAATATAATATCGGACTGAAAATCTTCTTTTTTTTTTTTCTTCCTATTCTATTCTTCTCATTCATATTCTATTTTTTTTTCCTTCTTTCATGTCACTGCTCATGCGCATTTTTAAATATCGGAAAAAGATCTGCAAATTTGTCCATCGTTGCTGCGAAAATCGGCAGAACGACAAATTTGGCCGATTATTTTCCAGCAGGACCAATAATCTAAAAGGTCAAAAATCACGAAAAACGACCGACCGATTACCGCACTAACGATCCGAAAATCGGCTGTTTTTTTTTTTATTTCGTCTGATTTTCGGTCGTTTTTCATCTCTTCTATGGCCCGCATTAGAGAGAAGCAGTCAGCAGAAAGTGTAAAGGGCAGGGGATGGTGGTGGGTGGAGTCAACCATGGGGTTTCAATATTTAAAAGCCTGGGTATGCAAAAGCGGGAGCCGTCACGACTCCAGTAGGTGGCGGCCGAAGACTTGTGGGGAGGTATGTAAGATCCATGGTTCCCAGACTCGACAAAATGTAGGCATGTTGCCCTGAAGTGTAGCCGTCAATTTCTCATTAATCAAATCCCAATAGAATTGGGGTTCAACCTCCGACACCGATCTTTGTTTAGAAAGCCAGGCTTTGGTGGTAGTGAGGAAGATTAAATTACGATATCAACAAGTCAGGTTTATGATTGAGAAGAGCTTGAAGTGGATTCCTTGGCATTGCTTTCTAGAAAGAGTATGCAGAAATCTATATACTTGCTGCCAAAGAAGCTGTACCATCAGTGAGGACCACCAGCTGTGGTAATTGGAACAAGCTTCCTAACAGTTATAAAGGAACCAGGGGATTTTTTTTTTCCAAAATCAGGCTTGGGGGGGGGGGGTAATATTAGTAATGTGATCAACCTGCTGAAGTGAAGATTGTAAGTAATACGTTGCAATCTGGAGACACTGGATTTTCAAAGGGCTGAGGACTCCCTGAAAGCACTGGGTGCCTGATTGGCCAGATGTCAAAAGGAAGGAAGGGAGTCACATGTCTACCATACCCATAAGTACTAGGTACTTCTCTTCACTCCTGGCAGCTGAATGGTGGTGCTGGGAGTAATTGCTGCTAGAGGGGCCCCATGAAAGTGAAGATTTTGCTTTACCCTGCTTACATTTTATAAGCCTGAATGTTTGATCACCCCTTTGCATTGGGCTATTTTCTGTTTTACAGCAGGCTTTTAAAAGAGTACTATCCGAGGGACACCGCACCACCGATCACCATGCTGCGCGCCCCTGGAGCCACGCATGTGTGGTTAGTTAGTGGGAGGACGTCCTATGACATCCTCCCAGATCGAGAGAACCGCCTTGCGCCCGTCATTTGCATATATGGCAGGTGGAAAGCTGAGCAGGTTTTTCACTCCAAGTCTATGGGAATGCAAAACCTGCTTAACCCCCCTGGCGGTATTCCCGAGTGTAGCTCGGGGTAGAGTTTCAGTGCCAAAAGCAGTAACCCCCCCGAGCTACACTCGTTTACCATGCAGCGCTGCATAGGGATTCCCTGCAGCGCTTACCTTGTCCTTCGCTCCCGCGATGCGTCCCCTGCAGTGTCCCCAGCCATCTCCTCCGGCCGATGCCAGCTTCCATGTTCTGGTCCCTGTGACGTCGGGACGTATGGGCGCCAGAATTGGCGGCAAATTTAAAATTTTAAATGACTTTTTTTTTTTTTTTTTTAAACTATTATTACATAGTAAAACATTGCTGTTTCAAACCATTTCACATACATTTTGTCCCGAGTGCTTTGTCCGGCGCCCTGCCTGCATTATTACTGTTCTTTCTGCCTGGAAACTTAGAAAAGTCCATGGTGTCCAAAGAGAGTCCCTTTATGTCAAAATCGGTTTTAGACTGGCTAGAGAACAGCGATAGTAAATCAGAACCACTTGCAGAATTGAGTGATAATGATTTGTGGGGGAAATTCCTCATCAGACACTGAAAACGATTCTGCGACTTTGCTCAGCGATGTGCGAACTTGGCGCTATATTTAAAATTTCAGTGTTTTTGGTTTTATTATATTGAATTTTATTATATTTTTATGATTATTAATTTATGATTTCGTGTTTCAAGTTTTATCATGCCCGGGATGTTTACTAGATTCTTGTTCTGACAGATTTCAGTGCGTTATTCCTAAATTACAGGCCTACAATAAAAAAACGACATTTCCATGCAAAAAAAGGTACCGCTTTCAGCACCAAAAATCTGAAATAATCATACCGCTAGGGAGGTTAAAGAAGTATGGGGTTTTTAAAACAAACCCATGCTCACCTCTATGCTGCAGCAGTCCCACACCAGCTCCAAGAACTAAGTGATCACATGACCACTGATTGCCCAGTTCTCTGTCCGCCTGGAGTGGTGAAAAATTACTGTCACTGCTCTCAGCTCTGCTCCTCAAGTGCTTACTGAAGCACAAGGCTGGGGGGGGGAGCAATAGTCAGTTATCACTGACACCGGGTCACAGAATGCAAGCAAGTGCACTCGTGACAAGACATATGGCTAAAAAAGCTTTATCCAGACTCTTGAGGGATAGGTTACACTATATGCAGCATGACTGAATATCCAAGAAGAAAAAGTATTTCCCTGAGCCTAGTGCTTTCATTAATACAGCAGGCTGCGTGTTTGTGTGTGTGTTGTGTGTGGTTTTTTTTTTTTTCATTGGAGAGTAAATGCGACCCTGTAAAAATTAAAATGCTGTTTGCACTGCAATTGCAGTATGAATACTGTAATAAATGTCAGTGTGCATGGATTCTCAACTGATGCCGTCAACACAAGCCCAAAGTCTATAGACACAGGCTGTAACAGTCGCTTCCCTGTCAACTGCCTTACCTTGCACACTTGTCAACCTTCAGTATGCCGTGTTTCAATCTACAGGATATGGTGTTTGAATCCTGAGATGCTGAACTTTGGCTGCTCCTCAAGTAAACATGTAGTTGCCATTGTATATTATTTAGCGTTGTAAACGTTAGCACAGTATCTGTATTGTTTTAAAATGTTTCATAAATGACAGTACCATTCTCTTTTCTAGGTACTTATGGGGTCATATATAAATAGGGCAACACAAAGCAACTGGTCAGATTGTTGCAATGAAGAAAATTTGTTTGGAAAATGAAGAGGGAGGAGTTCCAAGCACAGCCATTAGAGAAATCTCTCTTCTTAAGGAACTTCAACACCCCAATATTGTATGGTAAGGGGCTGCTTCCAATTACAGCTGAAATTGTATCACAATAAGGTCAGGCATATGAAAATGATATAAGGCTACATGCATACGTGCAGAGAAAAATGCTGCTTTTAAAAGGTGTTGGGGTGGGTTTCCCCCCCCCCCATCTTCTAAACTTAGATCCGTATTAGTCAATGTGTCCATGCACATTGTAGCATTTTTATATTCATATTTTAGAGCAGTGTTTAGGGGTATGAGATGGTTACAGCAAATGAACATAGGCTTCTTTTACTGACCAGAACATGCAACAAGTGAACTTTCTTTTTGTCAAGAAGTAATGATGTTAACTAAAATTGGCATAGCAGCCAGACTACTGTCATTTAGGAAAAAAAAATTGTTTTGGTTATGCTACCCTAAAATGATGGTAAACCTTCAGATTTTTTTTTGAGCACTTTCAACGGCTGATCAATCACTTGCTGAGCCTGCAGCTTATTAATCTTTTATTCCTTTCCTATGTTTGTTTAATCTGGTGCCATGATTGCTGCCCCCAGGTTCAGGGTGGCCCTTTTTTTTTTTTTTTTTTTTTTTTTCTTTTTGAGCTAAGTCTCCCTGCATGATGTGCATCAATAGAGCTCCCCTTCCTCGACCTGGTATACATTTTATTTAGGGGTTAGGTGCTTGACTGTAGCCAAAATATATTGTAGCATGTACAAGCTGGGTGGAGGAACCATGACGTGTTGTGGGGGAGCCTAGGAAAATACATGCAGCAGCCAGAGGTCAGGAACATGAAGCAGCTTTTAACAGGGAAATACACTTTTGTTTTTGTATTGTATAGTGCTTTCCTGAGTTGAATATTGTACTATACAAGGGGTTGTAGATGGCATTACTGGTGTGCATCCATTTATAGGTGAACTAAGGCCTAAGGTGTGGGTGTTTTTTTTTTTTTTTGTTTTTTTTTCCACCTAGCCTTCTAGATGTTCCAATGCAGGATTCAAGACTATATCTTATATTTGAGTTTCTTTCCATGGATTTAAAAAGTATTTGGACTCCATCCCTAGTGGTCAGTATTTTGACACTATGCTTGTTAAGGTATGTCTCCGTTTATAATTATTGCAAAATATATTCTGTGCTATGTCAGGAATATGCCTTCTGTTATGTTGTGTTTTGTTTTTTTCTTCTACAGAGTTACTTGTATCAGATTCTGCAAGGCATTATATTTTGTCATGCCAGAAGAGTTTTGCATCGGGATCTAAAGCCTCAGAATCTAATAGACAGCAAAGGTGTCATAAAACTAGCTGACTTTGGGCTGGCCCGAGCATTTGGAATCCCGGTCAGAGTTTACACACATGAGGTATGTTGAACATAACATGAATACAACTTTTTGCAATGCTTGATGTTTAAATTATTGGGTCTCAAAGTAAAACTTTAAGACCTGCTAGCCCAGTTTCACCTTTTTTTGGAGTAAGTTTCAACAGTCTGTTTGCAACGCTAACTTCCTCTCCAGCAGTCTCCACTACCAGTCCTGGCCACCACTTTTCTGATTTGTATGACACTCGGTGGTTTATTTACTAAAGCTTGAGAGTTCAAAATCAAGCTCACTTCTGCATAGAAACCAACTGGATTCAAGGTTTTATTGCCGAAGCTTAATTGAACAAGCTGAAGTTAGAAGCCGATTGGTTTCTATGCAGAAGTGAGCCTAATTTTGCACTCTTGCGTTAGTAAATAAACCCCTCAGCATCCAACCCACTTGAGCCATTGCTGATGTGCAAATGACCCCTTGTGGATGCATCCTCACACTGGCCAGGATTCAAGGTGCTTCCAGACAGTGCAGCACTTGCCCATCCTTACATGAATCTGTCCAGTCTTAAGACTGCAGAAAAATGAATGCTGCACTGTAACTGGTAATAACATGGAGAGAAGTATAGCCAAAGCTTTTTTGGCTTTTACTTCTCTACTGGGTCACAGGAGTGTACTTTTATTTCTGCACTCCTGTGACCCAGATTCAACCATCATTGTTGGTCTGGGTCTGGAAGGATCTGAACTTTGTTGAGATCCACCCAGATGCCTGATGGACATTTAGGCTCAGCCTCTCAGAATGCTGCTGAGATCCTGAGCCAGCTGCTCTCACCCCTTCCACAGCCTGTCACTTCAATGAGCGCTGGAGGGGTACAGCTGTCGGTGACTGATGGTTGCAATTCTGGTCATAGAGGGCCGAGAGATCAAAACTCATGTGATCGCTCAGATCTCAGTCTTTTGAGGCGGTAGGGGACAGCCGCAGCATCAATGATGCGGTCATATAGGTGACAGTGTTTATTTTTATTTATCAGGCTTCTTTTAAATGTGTCCAGTTTGTACCTCAGTTTGATGGGGGGGGGGGTGTCTTTGCACAGCTGAGCTGGACTGAAGAAGGTTCAGTTTAGGCAACCATTAAGTGTTTTTTGGGGTTTTTTTTATACGCTTACGAGTTGCATGGTGCTGAGAGAGCAGAGTGAGATGAGTTCATTTGTGCTGCTTCTTTCACTATCTAGTCAGACTGTAGGTCAAGGATGACCTGGACTCAGAAGTGGGATAAACGATGCTGGCCGTCAGTCTGAGGACTTCTATGGAAATGATTGGAGATAGAATGCAGTAAGGTGAAAAACCACCTGCCTTAACAACCACCTTAATCATCTAATGTGTTTTGAGGGGTCTTGATCTAAAATTTCTAAAAACAAATGTGTTGTACAGTTATTTATCATAACACAACTAACTGAACTGTAGTGCATACCATTGCTGTAGGTGGAGACCTTGTGGTACAGAGCACCAGAGGTCCTTTTGGGATCTGTGAGATATTCTACACCAGTTGATGTGTGGAGCATAGGTACAATATTCGCAGAAATTGCAACGAAGAAACCACTCTTCCATGGAGATTCTGAGATAGACCAGCTTTTCCGAATATTCAGGTATGTGTATCTAATCTGCCGCCTTGTATTCCTTACATTCAAAACTATTCTTCAAGCAAGTGTGTGCTGGAGAATTGCTGGTTGCATTGTATGTAACTGGGATAAAAAGCAAGGAGTCATTGTTTGGTAAATTGGATCATAACAGTAGTAAAGGTCAGTCACCTGAATATTTAAATCTAATGGTAGACTTTGGTGATTATTATTATACAGGATTTATATAGCGCCAACAGTTTGCGCAGCACTTTACACAATGAAGGTAGACATTACAGTTACAATACAATTTGGCACAAGAGGAAACAGACGGCCCTGCTCGTTAGAGCTTACAATCTAGGAGGAAGGGTTGAGTGATGCAAAAGTTAATTGCTGTGGGGGGATGAGCTGATGGAGGAAATAAATGGCGGTTTACTAGGCAGAAGCAGGATAAACTTCTTTAAAGAGGTTTTCAGGGATCGTCTAAAGGTGGATAGATTAGGAGACAGCTGGACAGATTGGGGTAGTGAGTTCCATAGGATGGGAGAAGTCCTGGAGACGAGCTTGGGAGGAGATGACACGTAAACTAGAGAGCAGAAGGTCTTGGGAGGATCGACAAGAGCGGTTCGATATTTTGAGACAAGGTTGGTGATGTAGCTGGGGGCAGAGTTGTGGATGGCTTTGTAAGTTGTTAGTATTTTGAATTTTATTCGTTGAGCTAGTGGAAGCCAGTGGAGGGATTGGCAGAGAGGGGTAGCAGACACTGAACGGTTGGTAAGGTGGATGAACCTGGCAGCAGTATTCATGATAGACTGGGGGGGGGGGGTAGCCTATGTAAAGGTAAGCCAATGAGAAGGGAGTTGCAGTAGTCAAGGCAAGAGATAACCAGGGAGTGAATAGGGAGCTTTGTGGTATCATTGGTTAAAAAAGGGCATATTCTGGAGATGTTGCGTAGGTTGAGGCAGCTTGATTTGGACATGGATTGGATGTGGGCCTGAAAGGATGGCTCAGACTCCAGGGTTACTCCTAGCACCCTGGCATGCAGGGATGGGTTGATAGTGGTGCTATTGATCCTGACTGAGAAATCGGGAAGAGGCATGTGAGGGAGAAAATATTATGAGCTCTGTTTTGGATAGAATGAGTTTTAGGAAGTGGTGTGACATCCAGTCTGATATGTCTGTTAGTAAATCTGTGATACTTGAGGAAATAATTGGGGTGAGCTGAGGAGTAAAGAGATTTGTGTCATCAGCTTTGGAATGGTATTGGAAACCATGGGAAGCTGACCCAAGGAAGAAGTGTATATTGAGAATAGAAGTCCAAGGACAGAACCTTGGGGGACCCCGACAGTAAGAAGAGTAGGAGAGGAGGAAGTAGAGTTGTGACACTGAAGGTGCGGTGAGATAAGTAAGATTCAAACCAACAGAGTATAGTCACGGAGACCAAGTAAGTAGTTTTTGGAGGAGGGGGTGGTCAACTGTGTCAAAGGCAGCCGAGAGGTCCAAGAGCAAGAGTATGGAATAGTGACCATTAGTGTTAGCGGTTAGTAAGTTGTTTGTGAGTTTTAGGAGAACAGTTTCTGTGGAGTGTTGTGGGCGAAATCTTGACTGAAGGGGATCGAGAAGGTTATTTTCAATAAGGTGGTGGCTCAGCCAGTTGTAGACTAGACGTTCAAGGATTCTGGAGGCTAAAGGGAGTAAGGAGATGGGTCTTGGGTTGCCAAGATTGGCAGGATCCAGTGAGGCTTTTTAAGTATTGGGGTGACTAGCACATGTTTTAGAGAGCTGGGGAAGATGCCAGTAGAAAGAGATTGAAGATATGAGTTAAAGAATGAAGGATAGAGCCAGAGGGTGACAGTACTATTTGCAAGAGAAAAGGGGGCAGGTGGTTAGGTGGGCTTTAGAAAACAGTTTACCAACCTCCTCTATAGTAGCTGGGTTTGACAAGGGAAGTATAGATTGTGCAGGTAGACAAGGAATGTAGGGTGTGGGAGATATCTGTACAGGGGAGATCTCGTCACGAATTGTATCAATCTTATTTTTGAAGTGCTTTGCGATCTCCTGGGCAGTAAATGGGTGGAGGTAGAGAAGGTTGAAGTAGAGAGTTAAAGGTAGAAAAGAGTTGATGGGGATTGCGTGAGAGGGTGTTAATGAGAGTGATAAAATAGGTCTGTTTTGGCAGTGTGGAGACAAGAATTGTATTTTTGAAGGGCAGATTTGATTTTTATTGATCGAAGTCTTCCTGGGTCTTAGTCTTGCGCCATAAACTCTCAAGAGCACGGCTAAATTTTTTGAGGCATCTCGTATTGTCTGTTTGCCAGGGCTGTAGCAGTTGGGGCCTAATTCTGTGTGTGGTGAGGGGGGCCAATGTGTCCAGGGTGGAAGACAATGAACTGTTGTAGACAGAAGTGGCCAGGTTGAGGCAGGACAGGGCTGAGATTTTGTCATAGAGACGATCTGTTGCCGAAAAAAGAAAAGGGTTAAGATAACGAAGGGTTCTACGAGTAACTGTTTGGTAGCTGGAAGACAAGGAGGAGAAAGTTGAGGAGAGAGTGAAGCTAATAAGGGAGTGATCAGAGAGGAAAAGGAAAGTTGGTGAGGTTGCAAGGAGTTCATAGGTAGGAGAATGCAAGGTCAAAGGCAGTTACCATTTGAGTGAGTAGAAGCATGCGTCCATTTTTAGGTCAAAAGAAGTGGTTAAGCTCAGAAGTTTAGAGGTAGCAGGAGTGTTAAGATTAACAGGGATGTTGAAGTCACCAAGAATGATAGTGGGAATTTCAGAAGAGAGAAAGTACCGTATTTTTCGCCGTATAAGACGCACCTGACCATAAGACGCACCTAGGTTTTAGAGGCAGAAAACGGGAAAAAAAAAATTCTGAACTAATGGACTGCAGACACAGCACAGGGATGACCAGAGACTGCGGACAGCACAGGGATGACCAGAGACTGCGGACAGCACAGGGATGACCAGAGACTGCGGACAGCACAGGGATGACCAGAGACTGCGGACAGCACAGGGATGACCAGAGACTGCGGACAGCACAGGGATGACCAGAGACTGCGGACAGCACAGGGATGACCATAGACTGCGGACAGCACAGATGACTCCTGACCTTTGGGGAGGTGGGGAGCGGGTACCTGAATTTGACAGGTACCCGCTCTTCCGCAGAGTTTTTGTTTGATCTTACCTGTTCCTCGATCCAGCCGCGCGCAGTCTTCCCGGCTTCTGTAATGGCGGTCGGCATGACAGCCGGGTGCCCAGTGCGCATGAGCGAGAAGCACTTGCGCTTTGTGATTGGTCCGGCGGCTTCTGGGATCTGTCATGTGTCCCAGGTACCGCCTTACCATTCACAAAAAGCACCGCTTCTTGCACATGCACACTTGGCACCCGGCTGTCGTGCCCACACTACAGAAGCCGGGAAGACAGCACGCCGCTGAATAGAGGAACAGGTAAGGTCCCGCTGCAGATCTGAGCGGTCGGCCCGGTATTCTGACACGGCCGCGGTGGAAATACCGGACCGGCCGCTCCATATTCGCCCCATAAGACGCACTGACATTTCCCCCCCAGTTTTGGGGAAGAAAAAGTGCATCTTATACGGCGAAAAATACGGTAAGGCAGCCAGGGAGAGACGTCATCAAGGAAGCTTGATACCGGTCCAGGAGGCCGATGGATCACAGCAATTCTTAAAAACTGGAGTGAACAGACGAATACAGTTGACTTCAAATGAGCAGAGGGAGGTGAATGGAGTACCTGAAAAGTGCTTTGAGGGGATAGGATTCCTACTCCACCTCCTTTCCATCCACTAGGCCTGGTAGAGTGAGTCCAGAAGAGATCACCATGGGAGAGGGCAGAAGGAGAGGGAGAGTTAGATTCATGAAGCCAGGTTTCTGTAATTGCAAGCCAGTTAAAGGAGTTTGTAACAAACACGCCTCTGTCCATGACCTTTTTATCAGACCGTGGGCATTCCAGAGGGCACAGGAAAAGGGGAGGCTGGTTCTAGGAAGAAGAGGAATAGTAACTAGATTGTGTGGATTGTGGCTGCTGTTGGTGGATAGAGGGTGCTGGGTGTGTTGATTAAAGGAAAAAGATGGCGTCCCAGGATTTGGGAAAAAGTCTCCAGATGTTAGGAGAAGCAGAAGGGTGAGGGAGGTAATATGGGAGTATGACTTATATGGAGGGATAGGTTCCAGTGTCCTGGAGGTTTTATTAGTGTGTGTGGGTTCAGAATTAGCAGGAGTTGATGCAGAGCCATACAAAGCAGTGTGCAGGAGTTGACATGGGAGAGATCTGTGTTTACATACAAGGATTAACTGTATGCTGTTTTACTATTTGTTTTTTACTGTGTAAGCACACTGCTTTGTATTGCTGTGCTATGCATGCTGGGGCTGATGGGGGTGAGATCTGTATTGTTTACGTACAGACCTCTCCTCTGTCAATGTTCCTCGGTGATTGCTGTGTGCCAGCAAGGAATCTCCGGCCCGGAACCGGTGATCGACAGCTGTAGCCGCCAATGGCATCCAGCATTTTAGACTGCATGTTTTGAGGGGACAGCAAATTTACACTGTTATACAAGCTGTACACTCACTGCTTTTACGTTGTAACAGTGTCATTTCTTCTGTGTTACATGAAGATATAATAATCTATTTACAAAAATGTGAGGAGTGTACTCCATTATTATTTATTATTATTATTTATTATTATTATTATACAGTATATAGCACCAACAGTTTGCTCAGCGCTTTACAATATAACGGGCGGCAATACAGTAACAATACAGTTAAATACAAGAGGGATTTGAGAGCCCTGCTCCTTGGAGCTTACAATCTAGGAGGGAGGGGCTAGTGGTACAAAAGGTAGTAACTGTGGGGGATGGACTGGTTGGAAGAGTAGAAGAATCCAGTATTAGCTGAGGGCAGGATAGGCTTCCCTGAAGAGAGATTTTCAGAGATTGCCTAAAAGTGAGCAGAGTAGGTGATAGTCTGATAAAGTGGGGTAGAAAGTTCCAGAGGATGGGGGAAGCTCTGGAGAAGTCCTGGAGACGAGCATGGGAGGAAGAGACAAGGGAGCTGGAGAGTAGGAGGTCTTGCGAGGAGCGGAGAGGACGATTTGGGTGATATTTAGAGACAAGATTGGTGATGTAATTTGGGGCAGAGTTATAAATGGCTTTATACGTTATTGTTAGTGTTTTGAATTTTATCCATTGGGCAATGGGAAGCCAGTGGAGGGATTGTCAGAGAGGGATGGCAGATACAGAACGGTTAGTAAGGTGAATGAGTCTGGCAGCATTCATGATAGACTGAAGAGGGGATAGTCTGTGATGAGGTAGGCCAATGAGGAGGGAGTTACAATAGTCAAGGCGAGATATAACAAGGGAGTGAATAATTTGCTTAGTGGTTTCCGAGGTTAGGAACGGGCGTATCTTGAAGATGTTGCAGAGGTGCAGTCTACAAGATTTGGACAGTGATTGGATTTGGGGCTGAAAGGACAGATGGGAGTCTAGGATTACACCTAGTACCCTGGCATGAGGGGAGGGACTGATGATTGTGTTATTGATCTTGATGGAGAAGTCATGGGAGGGGGCACGGGCTGGAGGGAATACTAAGAGCTCAGTTTTGGAAACATTGAGTTTGAGGAAGTGGAGTGACATCCATGCCGATATGTCGCTTAGTAATGCGAGAGGAGACTGAAGGGGTGAGGTGAAGGGTAGAAAGATAGATTTGTGTGTCATCAGCATAGAGATGGTACTTAAAGCTGTGGGAGTTTATCAAGTGACCAAGGGAGGAGGTGTAGATGGAGAAGAGAAGGGGTCCAAGGACAGAACCTTGAGGGACCCCTACGGAAAGAGGGAGTGAAGAGGAGGCAGCGTTATAGGTAACACTGAAGGAGCGCTGCAATAGGTAGGAGGAGAACCAGGAGAGAGCAGAGTCTGAGGCCAAGAGGAGTTTTTTTGAGGAGGAGGGGATGGTCAACCGTGTCAAAAGCTGCAGAGAGGTCAAGTAGTAAGAGTACGGAGTAGTGGCCATTGGTTGGGATGAGTACGGAGTAGTGGCCATTGGTTGGGATGAGTACGGAGTAGTGGCCATTGGTTGGGATGAGTACGGAGTAGTGGCCATTGGTTGGGATGAGTACGGAGTAGTGGCCATTGGTTGGGATGAGTACGGAGTAGTGGCCATTGGTTGGGATGAGTACGGAGTAGTGGCCATTGGTTGGGATGAGTACGGAGTAGTGGCCATTGGTTGGGATGAGTACGGAGTAGTGGCCATTGGTTGGGATGAGTACAGAGTAGTGGCCATTGGTTGGGATGAGTACGGAGTTGTGGCCATTGGTTGGGATGAGTACGGAGTTGTGGCCATTGGTTGGGATGAGTACGGAGTTGTGGCCATTGGTTGGGATGAGTACGGAGTAGTGGCCATTGGTTGGGATGAGTACGGAGTAGTGGCCATTGGTTGGGATGAGTACGGAGTAGTGGCCATTGGTTGGGATGAGTACGGAGTAGTGGCCATTGGTTGGGATGAGTACGGAGTAGTGGCCATTGGTTGGGATGAGTACGGAGTAGTGGCCATTGGTTGGGATGAGTTCGGAGTAGTGGCCATTGGTTGGGATGAGTACGGAGTAGTGGCCATTGGTTTTAGCTGTTAGTAGATCATTAGTGAGTTTTAGTAGGGCAGTTTCAGTGGAGTGTAGAGGGCGAAAGCCAGACTGTAAAGGGTCAAAAAGGTTGTTGTCAGTGAGGTAGGAGCTCAGGCGATTGTTGACTAAGCGTTCTAAGAGTTTAGAGGTAAATGGCAGCAGGGAGATGGGTCTTAAGTTGTTCAGGTTGGTGGGGTCCAGGGAGGGCTTTTTAAGTATGGGAGTGATGTGTGCATGTTTTAGAGGGGAGAGAAGGGCACCAGTAGAGAGGGAAAGATTGAAGATGTGAGTGAGGGAGCATAGGATGGAAGAAGGGGGTGACCATAGTAGTGATGGGGGGACAGGATCCAGGGGGCAGGTAGTGAGATGGGCTTATGAGAACCTTAGTGACCTCTTCGGTAGTAGCGAGGTCAAAAGAGGAAAGTGTTGAGGGAGGTTTAGTATAAGGTATGCTAAGTGGGGTGGATGTCTGTGCAGTGGCGATGCCCGTACGAATTGCGTCAATCTTCTTGAAATGATTTGCAATCTCGAGCAGTGAGTGAGGTACTGGGTGGAGGTGGAGAAAGTAGAGTTAAAAGTAGAGAAGAGATGATGAGGACTGGATGAGAAGGAATTAATAAGAGTGACAAAGTAGGCTTGTTTGGCAGCATGAAGGGAGGACTTGTATGTTAAGAAAGCAGATTTATATCAGGTGAATGCTTGCTGGGATTTGGTTCTACGCCACAATCACTCCAGCGCACGACTATGTCGTTTAATATTTCTGGTGTGGTCAGTCTGCCAAGGTTGTAATGGTTGGGGCCTGATGCTTCGTGCTAGAGGAGCAAGTGAGTCTAATGCGGATGAAAGCGAACTGTTATAGACAGCAGTGGCCAGGGCAGGATGTGAGAGATTCTGTCAGTTGCAGGGTTCAGGTTGTGAAGGTTTCTGCGGGTAATTGTTTGCTGCTTGGAGGGATAGGTGCTTGAAGACTAGACTGTGCAGGTGATGAGATTGGGATCAGAGAGAGGAAAGGGGGTGTTTGTGAGGTTGTAGGGAGTGCAAAGATGGGAGAAAGCAAGGTCTAATGTATTCCCATCAGAGTGAGTGGAGGACTGTATACATTGTGCTAATGCAAAAGATGAGGTTAGGTTGAAGAGTTGGGATGTAGCCGGGTTGTTGACATTAATAGGGATGTTACTATCTCCGAGAATGATAGTGGGTAGTTCAGAGGAGAGAAAGTAGGGTAGCCAGGCAGAGAAATAATCAAAGTGGGACACCGGTCCAGGAGGCCGATAGATCACTGCAATCCTCAGAGAAATGGGAGAAAACAGCCGGATGCAGTGAGTCTCGAAAGAAGAGAAGGATAGAGAGGGAGGGTTAGGGAGGACTTGAAAGGTGCTCAGTGGGGATAGAAGCAAACCAACCCCACCACCTTTCCGACCACTGGGTCTGGGTGAGTGGGTCCAGATGAGTTCTCCATAGGAAAGTGCTGCGGGGGAAGCAGAATCTGCTGCTTGAAGCCAGATTTCTGTAATTGCTAGTAGGTTAAGGGAGCGGGAGACAAAAAGGTCATGGACAGAGGTGAGCTTATTACAGACCGAGCGGGCATTCCAGAGCACACATGAAAAAGGGAGGGTGGTTTTTTGGACAGTTCTGTGAGATACTGTAGGTATGCTTCAGTATGTCACAGTACATGTTGGCATTCATGGTTCTCTCAATGAACGGTATGTGCCGGTAGCACTCATGCAGCCCCAGACCACCACCATGCTTGACTGTAGGCAAGACACACGTGTGTTTGTTTGTTTTTTTTCCCCAAATCCTTTTTATTAAACTTTTATCCTCACAAAAGCACATCAAAATAACATTTACATCCAAAATACAATCATGCCCCAGAGATTTTGCTTTCCCATCCCCCCCCCCCCATCCAAAACCCCATAATTTACCCTGGTTAAATATCTGTAATTCATTTCAACCATGTTCATATTAATCGGCCCTATGTGTTTAATTTAAACATTTTACATTTCTGAAGACACACTTGTCTTTGTACGCCACACACACACACTTGACACCATCTGCACCAAATAAGTTTATCTTGCTCTCATCAGACCACAGGACATGGTTCCTGTTTGTGGCTTTCTTGTGCATCATCTTCAGAAGAGGCTTCCTTCTGGGACGACAGCCATGCAGACCAATTTGATGCAGTGTGCGGCGTATGGTCTGAGCACTGACAGGTTGACCCCCACCCTTTAACCTCTGCAGCAATGCTGGCAGGACTTCTACGTCTTTTTCCCATAGACAACCTCTGAATATGACACTGAGCACGTGCACTCAGCTTCTTTGGTCGACCATGGCAGGGCCTGTTCTGAGTGGAACCTGTCCTGTTAAACCGCTGTATGGTCTTAGCCACTGTGCTGCAGCTCATTTTCATGGTCTATGCCATCTTTATGTAGAGCAACAATTCTTTTTTCTTTTTTTTTTTTCCAGATCCTCGAGTTCTTTGCTATGAGGTGCCATGTTGAATTTCCAGTGACCAGTATGAGAGAGTGAGAGCACCAAATTTACCACACCTGCTTCCCATTCACACGTGAGACCTTGTAACACTGAGTCACATGACACTGGGGAGGGAAAGTGGCTAATTGGGCCCAATTTGGTGTACTCAAGTTTGTTGCCAGCGGTTTAGACATTAATGGCTGTGTGAGTTATTTTGAGGGGACAACAAATTTACACTGTTATACAAGCTGTACACTCACTACTTTACATTGTACATTGTGGAGGGAAGTAAACATAAACTAAAATAATATGGTTGCATAAGTGTGCACACCCTTAAACTAATACTTTGTTGAAGCACCTTTTCATTTGATTCCAGCACTGTCTTTTTGGGTATGAGTCTATCAGCATGGCACATCTTGACTTGGCAAGATTTGCCCACTCTTCCTTGCAAAAAACACTCAAAATCTTTCAGATTGCTGTGAGGGCATCTCCTGTGCACAGCCCTCTTCAGATCACCCAACAGATTTTCCATCTGATTCAGGTCTGGGCTCTAGCTGGGCCATTCCAAAGCTTGAATCTTCTGGTGAAATCATTCCTTTGATTTGGATGTATGCTGTAGGTTGTTGTCATGCTGAAAGATGAAGTTCCTATTCATATTCAGTTTTCTAGCAGATGCCTGAAGTTTTTGTGCCAATATTGACTGGTATTTGTAACTGTTCATAATTCCCTCTACCTTGACTAAGGCCCCAGTTCCAGCTGAAGAAAAACAGCCCCAAAGCATGATACTGCCACCACCATGCTTCACTGTGTGTATGGTGTTCTTTTGATTTTGTTTAGTGTGTGTGTGTGTGTGTGTGTGTGTGTGTGTGTGTGTGTGTGTGTGTGTTTTTGTGCCAAACATATTGGAATTATGGTCTGATAAAACCAAGGTTGAACTTTTTAGCCATAACACATTTTCCCACATGCTTTTGGGAGACTTCAGATGTGTTTTTTACAAAATTTTTAGGCAGGCTTGGATGTTTTTCTTAAGAACAAGCTTTCATCTTGCCACTCAACCCCATAGCCCAGACGTATGAAAATACGTGAGATTGTTGTCACATGTACCACACGGCCAGTACTTGCCAGATATTCCTGCAGCTCCTTTAATGTTGCAGTAGGCCTTTTAGCAGCCTCCCAGAACAGTTTTCTTGTCTTCATCAATTTTGGAGGGACATCCAGTGTAACAGAAACCGGACCTCAGACCGCACTTGTGTATTTTCCGTCATACTGCAGCTTCCCTGTCCGAACACAAATCCCTGGACACCACCCGCTGATCATGCAGGAAATTAGGACAGCACCAGACGCTTCTTAAGACAGGAAGTCAACTCCTTTATTCTTACACACACTATATACACAGGGCGGGGAAACACAACCAGGGACAGGAAACACATCAGCCTGCCCCATCAGTGGGAAGGGCTTCAGGAAACTCACCCCCCCCCCCACACACACACCCAACCAAGACACAACAATGGGATGCAGCACATGGCAGCGGACAATGGACAGCCACATGACAGAGAACAAAGCACAACACACCAATACACATTCCCATTCACACCCTGTACCCCTTAACAGGCACAGGGTGTGTTTAAACATAAGAATTTTGGAAGATGATACAGGGGTCCCCCCACTCCCAAAGGTCACTCACGTCACATCCTGTTCTTGGTAATGTCACTGTTGCGCCATATCTTGATGACTGTCTTCACTGTGTTCCATGGTATATCTAATGCCTTTGAAATTCTTATGTACCCTTCTCCTGACTGATATCTTTTAACAATCCGATCCCTCTGATGCTTTGGAAGCTCTCTGTGGACCATGACAATTGAGTTGTACAGTTTTATAGGTCACATTAAAGGTGGAAAAAGTTCTGACATGATTTCTTTGTCTCCTTCTTTTTTCTACATTACAGAAACCTGACATTTTAACAGGGGTGTTGTGATGAACCGTCCCTTTGTGATAACATTTTGCCCTTTCTGTTCTGGTTTTCTCCCCTTTGTAAAGCTGTTATGTAGACAGACATTCTACACTGTCTATTTAGGGTAATTTGAATTTGTAGTATTTCACTTCTAATAGAGTTCATACTGTATTGTTAGTTGTAGGGTTTGTTGTGGGTGGGGAAAACCCTATTCCAGGCTGTCTAGTGGGGGTGGGGTTGAAGCTGTATATTTAATAAAGAGTCATTCATTTTCACCCTACAGGAAGTTCCAACTCGTGGTTTGGGGAAAGATTGTTTTTGAGCTTTAATACCTGCCTTGGCAAAGAGCTGCAAGACTTGCCAAAAAAGGGGACCATTGGGTGTGACTCATCGCTCCGCACGTGGAAGACCTTTCCTCATTGCGGAGAAAGTCCAAACCACCAACCAGGACCCCATCTTTTTCATGGAGACGTCCCTGCTCAGCCAGATGGCTATATGGGACCTCCGGAAGCCAGCTCTCCAAAGTCTGCTTGTCGATCAGGGAGGTATCGCTGGCTCCAAGACCAGAGAGGAACTGTTGGATGAGATTATGGCCCTGGACCAAACTGATGCGCACCCCACTTCACCTGATGCACTCTCCGCTACGCTTAAAGTGAACACTGCTCCGCCAGAAGTGAACTCTGCTTCACAGGATGAGTTTGAGGAACAGAGCAGCTCATCGGCCCCTGAAACGCCAGGCCCACTTAGCACCGTATGGAGACTCCTATACCATTCGGATTTATGACAAGAGGTGGAGTAGCGTTTGGCTCTGTTCGGCAGCGCTCCCACCCCCACACAGATTTCCAAGGCCCTGGATGATGCCACCCAACTGCGGCTTTGTCACTCCCGGTCATCAACCGAGGGCTCGGTCTGGGAGAGGATTACCTCCCGCCTGCTCCAGACTGCAACCAGACCAAAGAAAATTCCCTACGCTGCTTTTAAAACTTTCTCTGAGGCAGATGGGGACATTGACAGCTTTCTTCAGGACTTTGAACGGTTGTGCACCATCCATGGTGTGGCAGCCCAAGACTGGGTCCCTAATTTGAGCAGCAAGCTAACCGGTCGGGCTGCAGACGAATTCAGGACTGTATCTGACAGCTGCTGCTTGAAATATGATTTTGTTAAGGAACACTTGCTGGCCCACTACGCTCTCACCGCAGAGGCGTACTGCTTAAATTTCCGGGCACTCAAGAGGAAACCCGAGGACACCTTCACTGAATGGGGACATCCGTTACAACACACTGCCCGCAGCTGGGTCTGAGGGTGTCAGATCACCAAACTGGAGGAACTGTTACAACTGCTGTTACTGGAGCAGTTTTACAATGGACTTCCAGGGGGTGTTAGACATTCGGTCCGGGACAAACACCCCCTAATCTTAGCTGACGCTAGTCGCTGGGCAGATGAGTACCTGGATAACAGGAGGCTAACCAAGCCTGCCATTCCACCTGCACCTCGTCCACAACCAGTGGTGCCCACTCCGGTCACCCGAGAATGTCTCAGACCACCCACACCTTCTGATCCAAAGTGGTCTGGCCCACGCTCTTATGGCTGCAACCAAACAGGGCACATCTGCATTCATTGCCCCCGGAGTCCACTAAGGCCCCAGAGAAGCCAACCCCCTCGGGGCACTTTCAACCGACTCACCACTCCCTATGGCCGAGCCTCTGTCTACTCCCTACAGAACCACCCGAGTGACACCGCCTGTTCATGGAGGAATTTTACCACTGAGGATGAGGACATCGGGGTCTTTCATGAGGCTAACCCTCTCCAGGCTGCCACCCCGGACAATTGCCAACATCACCAACAGGTTGTCCATGTTAACGGCCATCGGGCCCAAGGATTACGGGACACTGTGGCCACACTCACCCTAGTCCAACCCCAAATGGTACCAGACTGGGCCAAGACCAGGCAGTCTGTGGCCATACGGGTAGCGGGAGGCCATGTCTACCGGATTCCTATCGCAAGGGTTCATCTTGATGGGGGGGCCAGGGACGTTGAAATTGGAGTAATGCAGAGCTTGACAGCTGAGGTTCTCCTTTGGAAATGATCTGGGAGTCCTGGTCTCCACTTTTGGCACCGAGACCCCTGCTGAAGCTCACCCAGTCACCACTCGCCACCAAGCTAGAGAGCATGCTGCTGCTCCACCTGCCGAGTAAGAGGTTCCGGTAAGAGTCAAATACCCACCCCCTGCTGAGCTTGGCCCTGACCTGGGATTCCCCCGCTGATTTCGCTAAAACAGCCAGTGACCAGACCTTAGACCCCTATAGGCGGAGGGCTGGAAGTGATCCTGGGGGATTGGGAGATGTGAGGTATGAGTGGGACCAGGGCAAGTTGTGCAGGGTCCACGGGGGAGCAGGGGTGGACGCTGCCCAAATACCTCACCGGCAGATGGTAGTACCGAGGAAGTATCGGCGTGACCTCCTCCAGATTGTACATGATATTCCCCTTGCTGGACATTTGGGTAATCGACGGACCCTGCATCGCTTACTCCTGGCCAGAAGAAACTCTGGGTTATCGGGCGACGTTCGGGACTACTGTCTGTCTTGTGAGGTCTGCCAGAAGGTAGGAAAGCAGAGAGACAGGCCCAGGGCATCTCTGAGGCCCCTACCCATAGTCGGGGAACCTTTTCAGTCATATCGCCATGGACCTAGTGGGGCCCCTGAAAGGGCCTAGTCCCACAGGCAAGAAGTATATCTTGACCATTGTCAACTACACCACCCGGAGGCCGTAGCGCTGAGAGATGTGCAGGTAGAAACCGTTGCTCAAGCCCTGCTGCAGATCTTTCCTCGGGTAGGATTTCCTCGGGAGATCCTGACCAACCAAGGCACGCAGTTCACGGCCGAGCTTACCCAACAATTTTGGTAGTTGTGTGGTATCAGACCGCTGTACAGCTCTCCCTACCACCCCCAGACCAATGGGCTCTGCGAACGGTTTAACGGTACGCTGAAACAGCTCCTCCGACCGTTCACCATGTCCCATAAGGACTGGGTGCAGCATCTTCCCCACCACCTGTTCGCCTACCGAGAGGTACCGCAGGAGTCCACTGGGTTCTCTCCCTTCGAGCTGCTGTACGGCCGAAGGATTTGGGGACCCCTGGATCTCCTACACGAACACTGGGAGGGAACGGTAGCCGAGGAGGGGACCTCGGTGGTGGCCTATGTGCTGGAGCTCAGGGAGAGGCTACAACGGTTGACGACCCTAGTAGGGGACAACCTTGAGGCCACCCAGAGCCAACAGGAATGGTGGTACGACCGGTCTGCCCAAGACCGAACGTTTCACTTAGGACAGAAAGTGTTGGCCTTGAAACCAGTCAGGCATGACAAATTACAGGCTGCCTGGCAGGTCCCGTACCAAGTGGTGGAGCGACTCTGATACCAGGTACATTGTAGCTCGCTGTTCGGATGGAAGGATCCGGAAAACCTTCCATGTGAATAGGCTGAAACCATTCATCGAACGACAGGAGGAGAGTATAGCTGCTATTTGCGCTCCGGCTACCGATGATGCTTCTTCTGCCGGGGGACGGACAGTCCCAGCTGAGTGTAGCGGATGTAGATATCAGCACACGGCTGCCTCCCAAGGCCCAGGAACAGGCCTGCCAACTCCTCCAAGAGCACAGAGGGCTGTTCTTGTCTCTGCCCGGTTACACCACTACAACTGCCCACCGGGTAGACACGCAGGGTCAGGCCCCCCTGAAGCAGGCGGCCTACCGAATGCCCATCAGAGAAGGGATGAGAAGAGAGATTAAGGAAATGTTAGATTTAGGTGTGATAGAACCCTCAGACAGTTCCTGGGCCTCCCCAGTAGTCCTGGTACCCAAGAAGGACGGAACTGTCCGGTTCTGTTTGGACTACCGCAGGCTCAGTGACCGATGCATACCCCATGCCCTGGATAGATGAGCTGCTGGACCAGATGGCGAGAGGTAATTTTCTTACCACTATCGATCTCTGCAAGGGGTACTGGCCGATTCCACTGGTTCGGACGCAGTACCAAAGTTGGCATTCGCCACCCCATTCGACTTGTACCAGTCCAGGGTCATGCCGTTTGGGATGAAGAATGCCCCGGCTACCTTTCAGAGAATGGTAGATAAGCTGCTGGATGGACTGCCGGACTTCTCCTGTGCCTATCTAGATGATCTAGCTATCTACAGTGATAGTTGGGAGGATCACCTCCGGGAAGTGCTTGATTGCATTGGGCAAGCAGGGCTGGCCATCCGACTGGACAAATGCCATGTTGGGGTGTTCGAGGTCCAATATCTAGGACATCGGGTAGGATGTGGGAAGCAATGACCGGAACTGGCAAAAGTGGCAGCGGTAGAAAATTGGCCCACTCCCCAAACCAAGACCCAGGTCCTTAGCCTTCCTAGGCACTGCGGGGTACTACCGTAAATTCATCCCCAACTACAGCGCCATTGCTAAACCCCTAACTGATCTGACCCGGATGAATCTGCCCCGACAGGTTGTGTGGTCCCCAGAGTGTGAAACGGCTTTCCAAAAGCTCAAATATGACCTGATCCATGCTCCTGTTTTGACTGCTCCTGACCCATTGGTGTCAGTGGGGGGGAGGAATAGTGCCCCATTGTTGGTGTCAGTGGGGGGGAGGAATAGTGCCCCATCGTTGGTGTCAGTGGGGGGGAGGAATAGTGCCCCATCATTGGTGTCAGTGGGGGGGAGGAATAGTGCCCCATCGTTGGTGTCAGTGGGGGGGAGGAATAGTGCCCCATCGTTGGTGTCAGTGACACCAACGATGGGGCACTAATCCTCCCACTGACACCAATGACACTTAACTTGCTGACCCCTGTTCCAGCACCAGTGCCAGGCTGTCAGGTGGGGTTGAAGCTGTATATACTGAGCTGTGTTTAATGAAGAGTCATTTTCATTTTCACCCTACAGGAAGTTCTGAATCGTGGTTAGGGGAAGGATTGTTTTTGAGCTCTAATACCTGCCTTGGCAGAGTGCTGGAAGACTTGCCGAAAAAGGTGACCATTGGGTGTGACGCATCGCTCTGCACGTGGAAGCCCAGGTGGAACGGTTCCGCCACAGGTGTGCTTTTTTTTTTTTTTTTTTTTTTTGTGTGTGTCTACTGTTAGGTTGTACGGGGCCCCGTGACATCTGACAGGCGCGCACCCGCCACCCACCCACCAGAGAAAATATCAAAATTATATTTATGGTAAAAATACACAAACTTTATTAATGGTCACAATCTCAACCACATTCCTATTAAATCTAAATTCTAAAACTGTATTGAGTTAAGAAATTGTGTGTAATTGAGGTCTTGGGGCTCATTCACATAGGTGCTGTGGGCTGTGGCGTGTGCATCAGTGGTTTATGTGGCTGGAGCCACTTGGAGCGGTTTGAAAGCAACCTATGTTACACTATGGAAATACTGCAGGTCGTAATTTGACAGGCATATGGGTGCAGGTGTACAGCCCTGAACACAGTGAGCATTCAGGGCCACTTCCCCATACCACTCATTCATATGATCCAGGCCAGGGGACCTGTGTGAATATGGTGTTTTTTTTTTTTTTTTACTTTTTTTTTTTCCCCTCAGCCCATTTAATTCAATGGGCTGCCTAATGTGTGGGTACATGCAAAAATACTGCAGTCGTATTTTAATTGTCACCTAACCATACAGTACTTTTATTTATTATTTTATTTCCGGTACTTGTATAACGCCGTCAATTTACGCAGCGCTTTACATATATATTGTACATTCACATCAGTCCCTAACCCTCAAGGGGTATACAATCAAAGGTCCCTAACTTACATTCATACATACACATACTAGCGCCAATTTAGACAGGAGCCAATTCACCTCCCAGCATGTCTTTGGAGTGTGGGAGGAAACCAGAGGACCCGGAGGAAACCCACGCAGGCACAGGGAGAACATGCAAACTCCAGGCAGGTGGTGCAATGGTTGGGATGCAAACCAACGGCCCTAGTACTGCCAGGCAGAAGTGCTAACCATTTAGCCACTGTGCTGCCCAGTACTTTGGTTTGTGTTTTGGTGGCTGTGAATACATCTGTTTACTTGATGTGTGGAGGTGCAATTAAGTATTCATGGTGCCTGCACACCTGCAATGGGCATTGTGTTTCTTTGCTGTGCTCTTGCATGCCTTTCTGCACCACAAATGGTGTGAACAAATTCCTAATGGCCAGCTCACACTATAAAAACAGTCTAGATGCATTTTTGCATGTGCATTATTTTTTTTTTACATGTTCTGGTGCATTTTTTTATGCATTTTCGACTATCCGTTCATTTTTCCTCCTCTTTCTCTATTTAATTAGGGACGTGTACGTTCCGTTGCATTTTTGATGCGTTTTTACCATGTTACAGTACAGTTCTGTGCAGAAAAAAATGCAGCCTGGTCTTTTTTTTTTTTTTTTCTCCTGCATTCGGAAAGCACTGGAACTGCAAGAGCTGATGTGAACTCTGACATTGACAACCATATCCCCTACTTTCTGTGCGTTTTGGATGCAGAAAAAACGCAACTGAAATGCATGTCCTGTGAACTGGCCCTCAAGGTTATTATACACAAGGCAATGGAACTGATCAGGAATTGTGAATGCAATCAGACTAGCGGTGAGATACAATCAGGAATCTTATAATAATGCTAGATTTGAGCTGTAGGTGATCGGAAATTGGACACATTAACTATTTATTTACTGATCTAGTTAAAAAGAGTTGAGCAGTGATATATAGATTTGCAGAGGGAATAAGTGATGACAGTGTGGGGGGAGGGGGTCAAGTTGTATAAGGAAAGAGATTTGTAGCGGTGAACAGAAAAGGATCAGCAGTCTGGGGGAGAGAAACAAAGTTACAATCAAATGTACACAGAAGGAAAGTTGAAGTGTCAAACCTGTGGAGCAGAGCAGGAGCGCCTCCTAACATTCACAACACTGAGCCGCTGTGTCATAGAATGACAGGGGGCCAGGGGCAGACTGACAACTCATGGAGCCCCCGGGCAATAGGGGATCATGGGGCCCATGTGTCCTCGCCCACACTCAAACCACACCCAAAAAGGCCTATGAAAGGTACCAGGGGCGTCTCATGGGGCCCCCTACTGACCCCAGGCCCTCGGGCAGTGCCCGAGTTCCCAAATGGTCAGTCTGCCCCTACAGGGGGCTAACAATGGGATTTAGCAGCTGCACATGGGCTTGTCACCTAATGATAATGTATAATAGAAGTAGCTGGAACAGGGGTGGACTGACAACTCATGGGGCCCCGGGCAATAAGGGATCATGGGGCCCCTGTGTCCTTGCCCAAACTCAAAAAAGCCTATGAAAAAGGTACCAGGGGCATCTCATGGGGCCCCCTACTGACCCTGGGTCCTCGGGCAGTGCCCGAGTTCCCAAATGGTCAGTCTGCCCCTGCAGGGGGCTAACAATGGGATTTAGCAGCTGCACATGGGCTTGTCACCTAATGATTATTATTATACAGTATTTATAAAGCGCCAATAGTTCGCTCAGCGCTGTACATTACAAAGGGGGACAGAACATGTGACAGAACAATACCAATACAATGCAAAACATGAGGGGATCGAGGGCCCTGCTCTTTCGAGCTTACAATCTAGGAGATAATGATGATATAATAATAATAATGATGATGTATAATAGAAGTATATGGAACACAAATGTGCGAAGGACCAGGGCATTGTGACAGGGAAGCTTGCTGTTGTGTTGGCACACAGGGAAGCTAGAGGCTAACTGCTAAAATATCAACATTAGGTGTTCTAACTCTAACCACTGCTGTACATTTTGGAAAATGTATCTATTTAATCGCTTTTAAAACTTGTATGCATACATTGGTTAACACACCTTTTCCACAAAGCTTTAGGAACACCCAACAATGAAGTCTGGCCAGATGTGGAATCGCTACAAGAATACATTTCCAAAATGGAAAGGAGGCAACTTGGCTGCTAATGTGAAAAACATTGATAAAGATGGCCTGGACTTGCTTGCTGTAAGTAATATATTCTCATGTGCAGGAGCATGTCTTGTAGACAATGCAGTCTGACCAGATAGCAGTTTCAAGTTAATGTTCTATAAAGGGACAAATGGGACACTTCATAATCAGCAGAACATACATGTTAGTGAAAATCCAGTTCTGCACGCTGGACATTATAAACCTCGTCTTTAAGACAAAATTTTACTATTGACTTTGCATTTGTTTTTAAAGTTCTCTATCCCCAGGCATTGTTAGCAAAAATGTCCTATGAGGCATGAATAGTCTTCCAGGTGATTCCCCTCATATACACTGAGTATTTCCATTGTTCTTTACAAAATATGGACCTAGGTATGTCTTTTCCAATATGGCTGAGGAACTTAAACTTTTATATTTCAGCCGTATCCTGTAAATGTTTTACTGTTAAGTAGTAATTGAGAATTCTTTAAGGTACCGACTTTATATCCCTGATGCCCTTTATCACTCTTGGAGATCATTTAAATGAGTTTATCATGACACACAGATTTCAGTGTAGAAATTAGTCTGATTTTTTTTTTTTTTTTTATCTTGAGACCTTTTGAGGCCTTCCCTAATCCATTCAAGGAAACTTGTCTTAATCCATAGTTGGATTGCACCACTCTTAGTTTATATATCCTTTTTTTTTTTTGACAGAAAATGCTCAACTATGATCTGGCAAAAAAGAATTTCTGCTAGAAAAGCCTTACTTCATCCATACTTTGGTGACTTGGATAAGTCAAGCCTTCCTGCCAACCAGATAAGGAATTAACCTTGTGATGCTCATTCTGGACTCTAAAAAAAAAAAAAAAAAAAAAAAGAAACAAACAAAAACAAGAAAAAAACAAACAAGAAAAAAAACAAAAAATAAAAAAATAACACAGCAGTGGTGATCCATAGTATTTTTACAGTGTATGTATTTGTATGTGTCTTTTCTGTGTTTGTCTTTTTCCCCTCCCTGCAGCTGCAGGCTTTGCAGTTGCTTACAGTACTTACATGTAAACCTTGTCTTTAACACTTGCAAATATTGACCCCAGAGCTGTGTAGAGATGAGAAAATCAAAGTAATGATTTAATAAAGCTCTTTATTCACCAATAATTCTACATATGTGCAGGTGTTTTTTTTTTTTTTTTTTTTTTTTCCTCCATACAGGATTTATATAGCACCAACAGTTTGCTCAGCGCTTTACAATATAACGGGAGACAATACAGCTCAATACAAGAGGGATAGGAGGGCCCTTCTCCATGGAGCTTACAATCTAGGAGGGAGGGGCTAGTGGTACAAAAGTTAGTAACTGTGGGGATGGACTGGTTGGAAGAGTAGAAGATGCCAGTATTAGCTGAGGGCAGGATAGGTTTCCCTGAAGAGAGGTTTTCAGAGATCGGGTAAAAGTGAGCAGAGTAGGCAATAGTCTGATAAATTGGGATAGAGAGTTCGAGGATGGGGGAAGCTCTGGAGAAGTCCTGGAGACAAGTGTGGGAGGAGGAGACAAGGGAGCTAGAGAGTAGGAGGTCTAGCGAGGAGCGGAGAGTACAGTTTGGGTGATATTTAGAGACCACATCGGTGATGTAACTTGGGGCAGAGTTATAAATGGCTTTATACGTTATTGTTAATGTTTTGAATTTTATCCGTTGGGCAACGGCAAGCCAGTGGAGGGATTGGCAGAGAGGGGTGGCAGATACAGAACGGTTAGTAAGGTGGATGAGTCTGGCAGCAGCACAACAAAACCCTACAACCAACAATACAGTATGAACTCTATTAGAAGTGAGACTACAAGTTCAAAATACCCTAAACAAACAGTGTAGAATGTTTGTGAAACATATACAGCTTTACAAAGGGGAGAAAACTGGAACAGAAAGGGCAAAATGTTATCACAAAGGGACAGTTCATCACAAGGCTCCCCCCCCGTTGTGTAACACCTGGCGAGACCTTCAAATGGGTCCGCTTAGGGCTGGTCTGTTCTGGGGATCCCTTCTCCAACTCGGCTTGCAGGGACAACCCATTCACGTTGGCGTTTTGCTTCCCTGGTCGGTACTGGATTGTAAAGTTGGAGGGCCAAGCTCCACTGCAGCAAACGACCATTGGGACAATTGGAGACCTGGTTTAGCCATACCAGGGGGTTGTGATCGGTGAGTATGGTGAAGTAGCGCCCGTACAGGTAGGGATGCAATTTCTTGAGGGTCCATACCAAAGCAAGACACTTTCTCCACAGCAGCGTAGGCCACCTCCTGGGGTAACCACTTTCTACTTAGGTAGACCACTGGATGGTTGTTCCTGTCGTCCCTGATTTGGCTCAGAACAGCTCCCAATCCAAAGGTGGAGGCATCTGTGAACACAAAACCGTTTGGAAGGATCAGGAGCAGCCAAAACGGGAGCATGGATCAGATCATGTTTGAGCTTTTGGAAAGCTGTTTCACATTGGGGACCACACAACCTGTCGGGGCAGATCTGTTAGGGGTTTAGCAATGGTGCTGTAGTTGGGGATGAATTTATGGTAGTACCCTGCAGTACCTAGGAAGGCAAGGACCTGGGTCTTGGTTTGGGGAGTGGGCCAATTTGCTACCACTGCCACTTGTGCCAGTCGTTGCTTCCCACATCCTACCCGATGTCCTAGATATTGGACCTCAGACACCCCAACATGGCATTTGTCCGGTCGGATGGTCAGCCCTGTTTGCCCAATGCGATTAAGCGCTTCCTGGAGGTGATCCTCCCAACTATAACTGTAGATAGCTATATTGTCTAGATAAGCTGCTGGATGGATTGCAGGACTTCTTCTGCGCCGATCTGCCATTCTCTGAAAGGTAGTCGGGGCATTCTTCATCCCAAACGGCATGACCCTGGACTGGTACAAGCCAAAGGGGGTGATGAATGCCGACTTTGGTACTGCGTCCGAACCAGCGGAATCTGCCAGTACCCCTTGCAGAGATCAATAGTGGTAAGAAAATTATCTCTGGCCATCCGGTCCAGCAGCTCGTCTATCCGGGGCATGGAGTATGCATCGGTCACGGTCCGGTCATTGAGCCTGCGGTAGTCCACACAAAACCGGTTCCGTCCTTCTTGGGTACCAGGACTACTGGGGAGGCCCAGGGACTGTCCGAGGGTTCTATCACACCTAAATCTAACATTTCCTTAATCTCTCTTCTCATCCCTTCTCTGATGGACTCGGGCATTTGGTAGGCCCCCTGCATGTCTACCTGGTGGGCAGTTGTGGTGGTGTAACTGGGCAGAGATGAGAACAGCCCTCGGTGCTCTTGGAACAGTTGGCGTGCCTGTTCCTGGGCCTTGGGAGGCAGTCGTGTGCTGATATCTACATCTGCTACACTCAGCTGGGACTGTCCGTTCCCCCGGCAGAAGAAGCGTCATCGGTAGCCAGAACGCAAATAGCAGCTATACTCTCCTCCTGTCGTTTGATGAACGGTTTCAGCATATTCACATGGAAGGTTTTCCGGATCCTTCCATCCGAACAGCGAGCTACAATGTACCTGGTATCACAGAGTTGCTCCACCACTTGGTACGGGCCCTGCCAGGCAGCCTGTAATTTGTCATGCCTGACTGGTTTCAAGGCCAACACTTTCTGTCCTAAGTGAAATGTTCGGTCTCGGGCAGACCAGTCATACCACTGTTTCTGTCGGCTCTGGGCGACCTCAAGGTTGACTCGTACTAGGGTCATCAACCGTTGTAGCCTCTCCCTGAACTCCAGCGCATAGGCCACCACCGAGGTCCTCTCCTCTGCTACTGCTCCCTCCCAGTGTTCGTGTAGGAGATCCAGGGGTCCCCAAATCCTTCGGCCGTACATCAGTTCGAAGGGAGAGAGCCCAGTGGACTCCTGCGGTACCTCTCGGTAGGTGAACAGGAGGTGGGGGAGATGCTGCTCCCAGTCCTTATGGGACATGGTGAACGGTCAGAGGAGCTGTTTCAGCGTACCGTTAAACCATTCGCAGAGCCCATTGGTCTGGGGTGGTAGGGAGAGCTGTACAGCGGTCTGATACCACACAACTTCCAAAGTTGTTGGGTAAGCTCGGCTTGGTCGGTCAGGATCTCCCGAGGAAATCCTACCCGAGTAAAGATCTGCAGCAGGGCTTGAGCAACTGTTTCTGCCTGCACATATCTCAGCGCTACGACCTCCGGGTACCGGGTGGCGTAGTCCACAATGGTGAAGATATAATTCTTGCCTGTGGGACTATGCCATTTCAGGCGCCCCACTAGGTCCACGGTGATACGACTGAAAGGTTCCCCGACTATGGGTAGGGGCCTCAGAGCGGCCCTGTGCCTGTCTCTCTGCTTCCCTACCTTCTGGCAGACCTCACAAGACCAACAGTAGTCCCGCACATCCCCCAATACTCCTGGGCAGAAGAAACTCTGGGTTAAGCGATGCAGGATCCGTCGCTTGCCCAAATGCCCACCAAGGGGAATATCATGCGCAATCTGGAGGAGGTCACGCTGATACTTCCTCGGTACTACCATCTGCTGTTAAGGTATTTGGGCAGCGCCCACCCCTGCTCCCCCGTGGACCCTGTACAACTTGCCCTGGTCCCACTCATACCTCACATCTCCCAATCCCCCAGGATCACTTCCAGCCCTCCGTCTATAGGGGTCTAAGGTTCGGTCACTGGCTGTTTCTTTAGCGAAATCAGCGGGGGAATCCCAGGTCAGGGCAGGGACAAGCTTAGCAGGGGGTGGGTACTCGACTCTTACCGGAACCTCGGCGGGTGGAGCAGCAGCATGCTCTCTAGCTTGGTGGCGAGTGGTGACTGGATGAGTTTCAGCAGGGGTCTCGGTGCCAAAAGTGGAGACCAGGACTCCCAGATCATTTCCAAGGAGAACTTCAGCTGGCAATTTCTGCATTACTCCAATTTCAACGTCCCTGGCCCCGGCCCCCCAATCCAAATGAAGCCTTGCGGTAGGAATCCGGTAGACATGGCCTCCCGCTACCCGTATGGCCACAGACCGCCCACTCTGGTACCAGTTGGGGTTGGACTAGGGTGAGTGTGGTCCCAGTGTCCCGTAATCCTTGGGCCCAATGACCGTTAACATGGACAACCTGTTGGTGATGTTGGCGATTGTTCGGGGTGGCAGCCTGGAGAGGGTTAGCCTCGTGAAAGACCCCAATGTCTTCATCCTCAGTGGTAAAATTCCTCCATGAAGAGGCGGTGTCACTCAGGTGGTCCTATAGGGAGTGGTGGGTCGGTTGGAATTGCCCCGAGGGGGTTGGCTGCTCTGGGGCCTTGGTGGATTCTGGGGGCAATGAATGCGGATGTGCGCTGTTTGGTTGCAGCCATAACAGTGTGGGCCAGACCGCTTTGGGTCAGAAGCTGTGGGTGGTCTGAGGCATTCTCAGGTGACCGGAGTGGGCACCACTGGTTGTGGACAAGGTGCAGGGGGAATGGCGGGCTCGGTTAGCCTCCTGTTGTCCAGGTACTCATCTGCCCAGCGACTAGCGTCGGCTAAGGTTAGGGGGTGTTTGTCCCAGACCCAATGTCTAACATCCCCTGGAAGTCCACTGTAAAAATGCTCCAGTAACAGCAGTTGCAACAGTTCCTCTAGCTTGGTGATCTGGCACCCTCGGACCCAGCTGCGGGCAGCGTGTTGTAACTGATGTCCCCATTCAGTGAAGGTGTCCTGTGGTTTCTTTTTGAGTGCCCGAAACTTTAAGCGGTACGCCTCTGCGGTGAGAGCGTAGTGGGCCAGCAAGTGTTCCTTAACATAATCATAATCCAAACAGTAGCTGTCGGGTACAGTCCTGAATGCGTCTGCAGCCCGACCGGTTAGTTTGCTGCTCAAAATAGGGACCCAGTCTTGGGCTGCCACACCATGAATGGTGCACAACCGTTCAAAGTCCTGAAGGAAGCTGTCAATGTCCCCATCCGACTCCGAGAAAGTTTTAAAAGCAGCGTAGGGCATTTTCTTTGGTCTGGTTGCAGTTTGGAGAAGGCGGGAGGTAATCCCCTCCCAAACCAAGCCCTCGGTTGATGACCGGGAGTGACAAAGCCGCAGTTGGGTGGCATCTTCCAGGGCCTTGGAAATCTGTTCAGAGGTGGGAGCGCTGCCAAACAGAGCCAAATGCCACTCCACCTCTTGTTGTAAATCCGAATGGTATAGGGGCCTCCATACGGTGCTAAGTGGGCCTGGCGTTTCAGGGGCTGATGAGCTGCTCTGTTCGTCCAACTCCCCCTGTGAAGCAGAGTTCACTTCTGGCGGAGCAGTGTTTGCTTTCAGTGTAGCGCAGTGTGCATCAGGTGAAGTGGGATGCAAATCCGCTTGGTCCAGGGCCCTAATCTTGTCCAACAGTTCCTTCCTGGTCTTGGAGCCAGCGATACCTCCCCAAACGACAAGCAGGCTTTGGAGGGTTGGCTTCCGGAGGTCCCGTATATCCATCTGGCTGAGCAGGGACGTCTCCATGAAAAGGATGGGGTCCCAGTTGTTGGTTTGGACTTTATCGCAATTAGGAAAGATCCCACCGCTGCCAACCAATTGTGGCGTAACCGTTCCCCCTGGGCTTCCTCATGCGGAGCAGTGCGTCTCAGCCAATGGTCCCCTTTTCCAGCAAGGCTTCCAGTGCTCTGCCAAGGCAGGTATTAGAGCTCAAAGGCAATCCTTCCCCAAACCAGGAGTCTGAACTTTGTGTAGGGTGAAAATGAATGACTCTATTAACCACAGCTCAGTATATACAACTTCATCCTCACCCCCACCAGACAGCCTGGCTCTGGGTTTTCCCCACCCACAACAAAACCCTACACCCAACAATACAGTATGAACTGTACTAGAAGTGAAAGACTACAAGTTCAAATTACCCTAAACAAACAGTGTAGAATGTCTGTGAAACATATACAGCTTTACAAAGGGGAGAAAACTGGAGCAGAAAGGGCAAAATGTTATCACAAAGGGACGGTTCATCACATTTGGTCAGCAGGAGAGTGAAGTATCAGCAGGTGATGAGGGCAGTAGTAGGGAGATGGTAGCAGTGAGGGTGAGATGTACAAGTTTTGGGGTGGAGCAGAAGGGTAAAGAAGTGAGATTTTGGGAAAGCAGGAAAGTAATATGAAAAGGAGGAGTAGAGGGGACATATTAAAAGGTACACTGAGTGGGACTCAGACTTGTAAGAGATGTTTCCCAGGGTGTTTGCTTGAAGTCTGTCCAACATGCAGTAGAGTTTCTTGTATCTTCCTGCTGCTTGAGTTATTCTGCTTTAAACTGCTGTGTTCAACTGCTCCTTAGCACTCTATCACAAACAGCACTCATGCAGAAACAGCACCCCATCTGTGACTATATGCCCCGATTTGTGATCACCCCCCATGAGCTGATCTAAATTTATAGGGAGATGGTCAAATGAGCACTCTTCTCCACCCCAGTTAGGAACTGATCACATGAATAGGGGGGATGTTTCTCAAACACAGACCAGACACAGGCCACAGTCATAAAGAGTGCAACAGGAGGTGAGAACTAATCAACATAGACCAAAAAAAATATATATATATATATATATATATATATACTATTTGCTCTGAAATCAACAGGAGTCTATGCGTTGTAGTTTAGAGTGGAGTGGAAAAGCATTTACCCAGAAATAGCAGGAGTCTATGCGTTGTTGTAATTTAGAGTGGAAACTTAGGTGCTCCATAAGACTTCACTCTTTCCTTTTTGTGGCCCTTATAAAGCTCTAAATTATGCCAACAGCACATTTGGAATGAGGGGGAAATCTAAACGAGACATTGGTATAATTCAATTTAAAGGGCAATTAAATCTGCTGCAGGTTCCTGAAGCTCTTGCTACAAAAAACAAGTAGAACATGCATGGTCTATTGTGGCACCCTTGACCTTGTGTGCCTTTCTCTTTGGTATGTGCACAGCACATCTGCCACTGGACAGCCACAGAGAGGTAACTACTGTGTATGCATGCATGTATGCATTGTCCCAGCCCCCCATGAGAGACGGTTTTTGTCCTTTAGTGCCCAATCTTCCTGTAGGTTGCAGTATAACCAAAGAGCATAAGCTGGTCTTTAATATTAGCACTTACTAGACAACTGTCTTTAAAAAAAATTGTATGTAACAGCAGTTCTGCATGTTGTCCACCAAGCCTTGGATTTCACTGCATCTGGACCTCAGTGGACTGGGTGTTGCAGGGCTAGGCTGGAAGTGACATCTGGGCACTGGGTTCCAATTAAACTGGAGTTCCAGTCATTTTTTTTGTGTTTAACCACTTGCCCTCCAGAGGATTTACCCCCCCCCCCCCCCTCCTGACAGGCCATTTTTTGTGATACGGTGCTGCATTACTTTAAGAGACAATTGCGCGGTCATGGAGTGTCAATTTTTTCCCCACAGATAGAGCTTTCTTTCAGTGGTATTTGATCACCTGTGTGTGCTTTTTTTATTTTTTGGGTTTTTTTTTGCGCTATAAACAAAACAAAATACCAACAATTTTGAAAACATATTTGACTTTTTTTATTTAAAAAAAAAAAAAAAACTTAAAAGAATTAAAATAAATCAAATTTCTTCATAATTAATTTCATTCATTCATAAATTTGCAAAAAAAAAAAAAAATAAATCCCCTTAAGTGTATATTAACCACTTGCCTACCGGGCACTTATACCCACTTCCTGCCCAGGCCAATCTTCAGCTTTCAGCGCTGTTGCACTTTGACAATTGCACGGTCATGCAACACTGAACCCATAAAAAATTTTTATCTTTTTTTTTTTCTCACAAATTTGAGCATTGTTTTGGTGGTATTTACTCATCATTGGGTGTTTATTTTTTGCGCTATAAACAAAAAAAAGCAAAACATTTGAGAAAAGTTTCTTTTTTCTATTATAACATTTTGCAAATTTGTGCAGCTGGGCTGTCCTGTAGCAGTACTGCTGTAGAGCGGAGGGCAAGTGGTTAAAAGTCAGCAGCTACAAAAACTGCAGCTGCTGACTTGTAATAAACAAACACACACTCGCCTGTCCCAGGGTCCAGCAATGTGCTCACCTGCGCCGTCCCTTTTCTCCCTGTTCTGGCATCTCAACTGTGGGCACCAGGCTGTGACAGCTTGTGGCTTCACAGTTGGGTGCCCACTGCGCGTCCTGATTGGTCCGGCAGTCTTCTGGGACCTGTGAAGCATCTGACAGGTACCCACTCCCATTTCCACTGCAATCGCCCAGGCAGTCTGAAGCAGAAGTTGTCTTACCTAGTTGAGTGCATCCAAAACTGCCCTCTCCACACTGCTGTCCAAAGGTGTCTCTGTTCCTGATCCAGAATGAATAAAGGGGAAAGCCTAAAAAGAAAATGGATGCAGCCATCATTTTTAAAGTGATACTAAAGACTTGTTTAAAAAAAAAAAAAAAAAAGTCACTTGCATCCCCTGTGCAGTAGTTTAGCACAGAGCAGCCCAGATCCTCTTTTTGTGTCCCCCCCCGACACTCCTGGCCCCTCCCTCCTCTTGGGTGCCCCCATAGCAAGCCTCAGCCAATCAGGAGTGAGTCCCCAGAGAACTGAGGCTCTTGTGGACTTCACTGGATCGGGATGGGGCTCGGGTAAATGTTTGTGGGTGCTGCTACACACTGAAGATTTTGTTTTACATTCATGCACACAATGCATGAAGGTAATAAAAAAACGAGCCTTCAGAACCGCTTTGCGGACTGGTAAGCTGCAATATATTTAAATTGGTTTTGGGGTTTATTACTGCTTTCAGTTGGCTGTAGAGTGAAGTCCAGGGCTGTTGGCATTGTCTCTATGCTTGCTGTCAATAGGCTGGTCAGCCTCAGCACAATTGGTTTAGTGTTGGAAGGGCTTAACACTGGGAGACGGAGTGGTGATGGCCATTTGGTTGAAGTGTTTAGCTCCATGCTTTTACTGCTTCTCCTTGCAAGAGCCGCATGAAACTTCAATCTGTTCATGCTGCCCATCTACAGTGACTGGTCACCTCTGATCATCTGACCTTCACCTGCTACGGCTCTCAGTTTTTTGAGTACTCAAGGCCTTGCATCCTACTCTTGAGCCTATGTACATTGCTTTTTTAATCTGTAGCTGCAACTTGTCTGATTGTAGACATGGTTTAGGACATCCCCCTGTGCAGAGTGGCTGCAGCTCATTGTCCACCTTAGAATGAGTGTTGTAGAGCACCTGCTAATATCTGGAGTCATCCTGCCACTGCTTCCTAAATCTCTTGCCTGTTGGGAGTCCTCTGAAGTTTTTACCATGGTTGTGCAAGGCTTTATGTAAAGAACCCTTTTTTGGGGGGGATAATGGTGGTATTGAGGTCCTTGTTAAAGGTAGTTTCTGCCTCCCACCTCACCATGGCATTCTTTTTTTTCCTCTTTCCTCTTTTATTTATCTCCCCTGCCCCCCGCCGTCTTCTGTTCCCACATTCTCTACTAGGTAAATGTTTCTGCCTCTGATGCTAGTTTTTGGTGTAAGGTCCTTTGGGCAGCTCTTTGAGCTGCTAGCAGTTCCTTTTTACATTGGGCCTGTTAGCAGTTGTGGTGTTCACTCCCATTTAAGAATAGCTCTCTCCTCAAACAAAGAAAATTGGGTTTTTCTTGAGTGCAGGTGGCAGTATTATTATTATTATTATTATACAGTATTTATAAAGCGCCAATGGTTTGCTCAGCGCTGTACATTACAAAGGGGACAGAACATGTGACAGAACAATACCAATACAATGCAAAACATGAGGGGATTGAGCAGGGCGCTCTTTCAAAAATCTAGTATAACATGAGTTCTGTCTCTCTGGATTCCAAGAAAAATTTTCTGGTGCATGCAAAAATCCACTTTTTTCAAGAGACAGTCCCCTACGAATGTGTGCCAGGTGGTTATAATCTACATGCTCCTATTCAGGAAATAGTTTGGAAAGACTTGGTAAACCAAACCTCTTCTTCAGAACAGAATAAAAGATATAATGGGACTACTGAGCTACCGAGTTTAAATTCCTCGGAAGCTACACTGATCCTTCAGGGGTTTTTTTTCCCCTTGACAAAAGTGAGTTACACTTTAATAACTCCTCTGTAGATGGTGGCTGTCACTTCTTCATTTCAATCATTTTTTTATTGAAAGTTAAGGGTATGTTCAGTTTAACACATCACCTTTACAATTGTCATTGCAATATATAAACATAAACTGCTATTGAACTTATCTGCTTCATTGAGGGTTTATTTACAGCTTCATATCATAATCACACAATTTATCCTAACTGTTGGAGTCAGTAGACTAAAAGCGTCATTGTAACTCAGATTCTCAGAGTCACTGTAGTCAGTGTGCCTGGATGTGCAGAAAGGTGCCAGCGAAGGAGGAAGCAGAAGAGGACGAGGTCAGGGTGGAGGAGCCCGCCCGCTCTTTTGCTGCTGGAGATCCTGGGAGAGAAGGGACACAGGCAGCCATCCTGGAGTGATGCTGACACCATCTGGAGGAGCCGTTGCTGGACAGGTAAGTGCTTGGAGGACTGGTGCTTCCCCACTCCTGTCTCACTGTCAATCCGATACACTGCCCCCCACCTGTTCCACTTCCCCCCTCCTGTCCCCCACATTGTCTCACTACCCCCCATCTGTCCCCACTGCCCCCCACCTGTCCCTCTGCGCTCCTCCTGTCCAGCTGCCCCTCACTTATCCCTCTGCACTCCTCCTGTCCAGCTGCCCCGATCCTGTCCCATGCCCCCGTCCCACTGCCCCTCACCTATCCCTCTGCGCTCCTCCTGTCCCACTGCCCCTCACCTATCCCTCTGCGCTCCTCCTGTCCCACTGCCCCTCACCTATCCTTCTGCGCTCCTCCTGTCCCTCTGTGCTCCTTCACCTGTCCCACTGCTCTCCTCCTGTCCCACTGCCCCTCACCTGTCCCACTGCGCTCCTCCTGTCCCACTGCGCTCCTCCTGTCCCACTGCCCCTCACCTGTCCCACTGCCCGGATCCTGTCCCACGCCCCCCCGTCACGCTGCCCCCCATCTGTCCCTCTACGCTCCTCCGGTCCCACTGCCCCTCACCTGTCCCTCTGTGCTCCTCCTGTCCCACTGCCCCTCACCTGTCCCTCTGTGCTCCTCCTGTCCCTTTGCGCTCCTCCTGTCCCACTGCCCCGATGCTGTCCCTTTGTGCTCCTTCTGTTCCACTGCCCCGATCCTGTTCCATCATGCCCCCTGTCATGCTGCCCCCCACCTGTCCCTCTGCGCTCCTCCTGTCCCTTTGCCCCGATGCTGTCCCTTTGTGCTCCTTCTGTTCCACTGCCCCGATCCTGTTCCATCATGCCCCCTGTCATGCTGCCCCCCACCTGTCCCTCTGCGCTCCTCCTGTCCCACTGCCCCTCACCTATCCTTCTGCGCTTCTCCTGTCCCAATGCGCTTTTCCTGTCCCGCTGCCCCGATCCTGTCCCATGCCCCCCTGTCACGCTGCCCCGTACCTGTCCCTCTGCGCTCGTCCTGTCCCACTGACCCTCACCTGTTCCTTTGCACTCCTCCTGTCCCACTGCCCCGATCCTGTCCCTTTGCGCTCCTCCTGTCCCATGCCCCCTGTCACTCTGCCCCCCACCTTTCCCTCTGCTCTCCTCATGTCCCACTGCCCCTCACCTATCCTTCTGCGCTTCTCCTGTGCCAGCAAAGGAGGAAGCAGAAGAGGACGAGGTCAGGGTGGAGGAACCCGCCCGCTCTTTTGCCGCCGGAGATCTTGGGGGAGAATTGACACAGGCAGCCGTCCTGGAGTGATGCTGACACCTCTGGAGGAACCGCTGCTGGACAGGTAAGTGCTTGGAGGACTGGTGCCTCCCCACTCCTGTCTCACTGTCCCCCGATACACTGCCCCCCACCTGTTCCACTTCCCCCGTCCTGTCCCCCACATTGTCTCACTACCCCCCATCTGTCCCCACTGCCCCTCACTTATCCTTCTGTGCTCCTTCACCTATCCCACTGTGCTACTCCTGTCCCACTGCGCTCCTCCTGTCCCACTGCCTTCACCTGTCCCACTGCCCCTCACCTATCCCGCTGCCCGGATCCTGTCCCATGCCCCCCCGTCATGCTGCCCCCATCTGTCCCTCTATGCTCCTCCTGCCTCACTGCCCCGATCCTGTCCCTTTGTGCTCCTCCTGTCCCAATGCCCCGATCCTGTTCCATCATGCCCCCTGTCATGCTGCCCCCCCACCTGTCCCTCTGTGCTCCTCCTGTCCCACTGCCCCTCACCTATCCTTCTGCGCTTCTCCTGTCCCACTGCGCTTTTCCTGTCCCACAGCCCCAATCCTGTCCCATGCCCCCTGTCACGCTGCCCCGTACCTGTCCCTCTGCACTCCTCCTGTCCCATTGCCCTTCACCTGTCCCTTTGCGCTCCTCCTGTCCCGCTGCCCGATCCTGTCCCATGCCCCCTGTCACTCTGCCCCCCACCTTTCCCTCTGCACTCCTCATGTCCCACTGCCCCTCACCTATCCTTCTGCGCTTCTCCTGTCCCACTGCGCTTTTCCTGTCCCACAGCCCCAATCCTGTCCCATGCCCCCCTGTCACGCTGCCCCGTACCTGTCCCTCTGCACTCCTCCTGTCCCATTGCCCTTCACCTGTCCCTTTGCGCTCCTCCTGTCCCGCTGCCCGATCCTGTCCCATGCCCCCTGTCACTCTGCCCCCCACCTTTCCCTCTGCACTCCTCATGTCCCACTGCCCCTCACCTATCCTTCTGCGCTTCTCCTGTGCCAGCGAAGGAGGAAGCAGAAGAGGACGAGGTCAGGGTGGAGGAACCCGCCCGCTCTCTTGCCGCCGGAGATCCTGGGGGAGAAGGGACATAGGCAGCCGCCCTGGAGTGATGCTGACACAATCTGGAGGAGCCGCTGCTGGACAGGTAAGTGCTTGGAGGACTGGTGCTTCCCCACTCCTGTCTCACTGTCCCCCAATACACTGCCCCCCACCTGTTCCACTTCCCCCCTCCTGTCCCCCACATTGTCTCACTACCCCCCATCTGTCCCCACTGCCCCCTACCTGTCCCTCTGCGCTCCTCCTGTCCAGCTGCCCCTCACCTGCCCCTCTGCACTCCTCCTGTCCAGCTGCCCCAATCCTGTCCCATGCCCCCTGTCACACTGCCCCCCATCTATCCTTCTGCACTCCTCCTGTCCCACTGCCCCTCACCTGTCCCATGCCCCCTGTCACGCTGCCCCCCATCTATCCTTCTGCGCTCCTCCTGTCCCACTGCGCTCCTTCTGTACCACTGCCCCTCACCTGTCCCACTGCACTCCTCCTGTACAGCTGCCCCTCACCTGTCCCTCTGCACTCCTCCTGTCCAGCTGCCCCGATCCTGTCCCATGACCCCTGTCATGCTGCCCCCCACCTATCTCTCTGCGCTCCTCCTGTCCCACTGCCCCCCACCTGTCCTTCTGCGCTCCTCCTGTCCCGCTGTGCTCCTTCACCTGTCCCACTGCACTCCTCCTGTCCAACTGCCCCTCACCTATCCTTCTGCGCTCCTCCTGTCTCTCTGTGCTCCTTCTCCTTTCCCACTGCCCCTCACCTGTCCCACTGCACTCCTCCTGTCCAGCTGCCCCGATCCTGTCCCTCTGCACTCCTCCTGTCCAGCTGCCCTGATCCTTTCCCATGCCCCCTGTCACGCTGTCCCCCACCTATCCTTCTGCGCTCCTCCTGTCCCTCTGTGCTCCTTTACCTGTCCCACTGCGCTCCTCCTGTCCCACTGCCCCTCACCTGTCCCACTGCGCTACTCCTGTTCCACATTGTCCCACTACCCCCCATCTGTCCCCACTGCTCCCCAACTGTCCTTCTGCACTCCTCCTGTCCAGCTGCCCCTCACCTGTCCCACTGCCCCTCACCTGTACCACTGTGTTTCTCCTGTCCCGCTGCCCCGATCCTGTCCCATGCCCCCCATCATGCTGCCCCCCATCTGCCCTCTATGCTCCTCCTGTCCCACTGCCCCTCACCTATCCCTCTGTGCTCCTTCTGTCCCACTGCCCCTCACCTGTCCCCTTGCACTCCTCCTGTCCCACTGCCCCTCACCTGTCCCCTTGCACTCCTCCTGTCCCACTGCCCCTCACCTGTCCCTCTGCACTCCTCCTGTCCCACTGACCCTCACCTGTCCCTTTGCACTCCTCCTGTCCGCTGCCCCGACATACCAATGATGGGACACTATTCCTCCAACTGACACCAAAGATGGGGCACTTTTCCTCCCACTGACACCAATGATGGGGCACTATTCCTCCCACTGACACCTATGATGGGGCACTATTCCTCCCACTGACACCAATGATGGAGCACTATTCCTCCCACTGATACCATTGATGGGGCACTATTCCTCCCACTGACACCAATGATGGAGCACTATTCCTCCCACTGATACCATTGATGGGGCACTATTCCTCCAACTGACACCAATGATGGGGCACTAATCCTCCCACTGACACCAATGATGGGACACTATTCCTCCCACTGACACCAATTATGGGACACTATTTCTTCCACTGACACCAATGATGGGACACTATTCCTCCCACTGACACCAATGATGAGACACTATTCCTCCCACTGACACCAATGATGGGGTACTATCCCCCCCCTGACACCAATGATGTGGCACTTCCTCCCACTGACACTATAGATGGGGAACTTCCTCCCACTGATACCAACGATGGGGCTCTATTTCTCCCCCTGACACCAATGATGGGGCACAATTCCACCCACTGACACCAATAATGGGGAACGATTCCACCCACTGACACCAATGATGGGGCACTATTCCTCCCACTGACACCAATGATGGGGCACTATTCCTCCCACTGACACTATTGATGGGGCACTTCCTCCCACTGATACAAACGATGGGGCTCTATTTCTCCCCCTGACACCAATGATGGCGCACGATTCCACCCACTAACACCAATGATGGGGCACTATTCCTCCCACTGACACCTATGATGGGGCACTATTCCTCCCACTGACACTAATGATGTGGCATTTCCTCCTACTGAAACCAATGATGGGACACTATTCCTCCACACCGACACCGATGATGGGGCACGTTTACTTCCACTGATACCAATGATGGGACACAATTCCTCCCACTGACACCAATGATGGGTCACTATTCCTCCCACTGACACTATTGATGGGGCACGATTCCGCGCACTGACACCAATGATGGGGCACGATTCTTCCCACTGACACTAATGATGGGGCACTATTCCTCCCAATGACACCAAGGATGGAGCACTATTCCTCCCACTGACACTAATGATGGGGCACTATTCTTCCCACTGAAACCAATGATGGGGCACAATTCCACCCACTGAAACCAATTATGGGGCACTATTCCTCCCACTGACACCAATGGTGGGGCACAGTTCCTCCCACTGACACCAATGATGGGGCACTATTCCTCCCACTGACACTATTGATGGGGCACTATTCCTCCCACTGACACCAATGATGGGGCACTATTCCTCCCACTGATACCAATGATGGGGAACTATTCCTCCCACTGACACCAATGATGGGGCACGATTCCTCGCACTGACACCAATGATGGGGCACGATTCTTCCCACTGACACCAATGATGGGGCACGATTCTTTCCACTGACACTATTGATGGGGCACTTCCTCCCACTGATACCAACGATGGGGCTCTATTTCTCCCCCTGACACCAATGATGGGGCACAATTCCACCCACTGACACCAATGATGGTGCACAATTCCTTCCACTGACACTATTGATGGGGCACTATTCCTCCCACTGATACCAACGATGGGGATCTATTTCTCCCCCTGACACAAATGATGGGGCATGATTCCACCCACTGAAACCAATGATGGGGCACTATTCCTCCCACTGACACCAATGATGGGACACTATTCCTCCCACTGACACCAATGATGGGACACTATTTCTCCCACTGAAACCAATGATGGGGCACTATTCCCCCCCGACACCAATGATGTGGCACTATTCCTCCCACTGATACCAACGATGGGGCTCGATTACTCTTCCTGACACCAATGATGGGGCACTATTCCACCCACTGATACCAATAATGGGGCACCATTCCTCCCACTGAAACCAATGATGGGGCACTATTCCTCCCACTGACACCAATGATGGGACACTATTTCTTCCACTAACACCAATGATGGGACACTATTCCTCCCACTGACACCAATGATGGGACACTATTCCTCCCACTGACACCAATGATGGGGCACTATTTCTCCCACTGAAACCAATGATGGGGCACTATTCCCCCCCGACACCAATGATGTGGCACTATTCCTCCCACTGATACCAACGATGGGGCTCGATTACTCTTCCTGACACCAATGATGGGGCACTATTCCACCCACTGATACCAATAATGGGGCACCATTCCTCCCACTGAAACCAATGATGGGGCACTATTCCTCCCACTGACACCAATGATGGGGCACGATTCTTCCCACAGACCCTAATGATGGGGCACGATTCTTCCCATTGACACCAATGATGGGGCACTATTCCTCCCACTGATACCAAGGATTGAGCCCTATTCCTCCCAATGACACCAAGGATGGAGCCCTATTCCTCCCAATGACACCAAGGATGGAGCACTATTCCTCCCACTGACACTAATGATGGGGCACTATTCTTCCCACTGAAACCAATGATGGGGCACAATTCCACCCACTGAAACCAATTATGGGGCACTATTCCTCCCACTGACACCAATGATGGGGCACAGTTCCTCCCACTGACACCAATGATGGGGCACTATTCCTCCCACTGACACTATTGATGGGGCACTGTTCCTCCCACTGACACCAATGATGGGGCACTATTCCTCCCACTGACACTATTGATGGGGCACTATTCCTCCCACTGACACCAATGATGGGGCACTATTCCTCCCACTGATACCAATGATGGGGAACTATTCCTCCCACTGACACCAATGATGGGACACTATTTCTTCCACTGACACCAATGATGGGACACTATTCCTCCCACTGACACCAATGATGGGGCACTATTCCTCCCACTGACACCAATGATGGGGCACGATTCCTCGCACTGACGCCAATGATGGGGCACGATTCTTTCCACTGACACTAATGATGGGGCACTATTCCTCCCACTGACACTATTGATGGGGCACTTCCTCCCACTGATACCAACGATGGGGCTCTATTTCTCCCCCTGACACCAATGATGGGGCACAATTCCACCCACTGACACCAATGATGGTGCACAATTCCTTCCACTGACACTATTGATGGGGCACTATTCCTCCCACTGATACCAACGATGGGGATCTATTTCTCCCCCTGACACAAATGATGGGGCATGATTCCACCCACTGAAACCAATGATGGGGCACTATTCCTCCCACTGACACCAATGATGGGACACTATTCCTCCCACTGACACCAATGATGGGACACTATTTCTTCCACTAACACCAATGATGGGACACTATTCCTCCCACTGACACCAATGATGGGACACTATTCCTCCCACTGACACCAATGATGGGGCACTATTTCTCCCACTGAAACCAATGATGGGGCACTATTCCCCCCCGACACCAATGATGTGGCACTATTCCTCCCACTGATACCAACGATGGGGCTCGATTACTCTTCCTGACACCAATGATGGGGCACTATTCCACCCACTGATACCAATAATGGGGCACCATTCCTCCCACTGAAACCAATGATGGGGCACTATTCCTCCCACTGACACCAATGATGGGGCACGATTCTTCCCACAGACCCTAATGATGGGGCACGATTCTTCCCACTGACACTAATGATGGGGCACTATTCCTCCCACTGATACCAAGGATTGAGCCCTATTCCTCCCAATGACACCAAGGATGGAGCACTATTCCTCCCACTGACGCCAATGATGGGGAACTATTCCTCCCACTGAAACCAATGATGGGGCACTATTCCTCCCACTGACACTAATGATGGGGCACGATTCCTCCCACTGATACCAATGATGGGGCACTATTCCTCCCACTGACACCAATGATGGGGCACGATTCCTCCCACTGACACCAATGATGGGGCACGATTCCTCCCACTGACACCAATGATGGGGCACTATTCCTCCCACTGACACTAATGATGGGGCACTATTCCTCCCACTGATACCAACGATGGGGCTCTATTTCCACCCCTGACACCAATGATGGGGCACAATTCCACCCACTGACACCAATGATGGGGCATGATTCCTCCCACTGACACCAATGATGGGGCACAATTCCTCCCACTGACACCAATGATGGGGCACTATTCCTCCCACTGACACCAATGATGGGGCACTATTCCTCCCACTGACACTATTGACGGGGCACTTCCTCCCACTGATACCAACGATGGGGCTCTATTTCTCCCCCTGAAACCAATGATGGGGCACAATTCCACCCACTGATACCAATAATGGGGCACCATTCCTCCCACTGAAACCAATGATGGGGCACTATTCCTCCCACTGACACCAATGATGGGGCACGATTCTTCCCACAGACCCTAATGATGGGGCACGATTCTTCCCACTGACACTAATGATGGGGCACTATTCCTCCCACTGATACCAAGGATTGAGCCCTATTCCTCCCAATGACACCAAGGATGGAGCACTATTCCTCCCACTGACGCCAATGATGGGGAACTATTCCTCCCACTGAAACCAATGATGGGGCACTATTCCTCCCACTGACACTAATGATGGGGCACGATTCCTCCCACTGATACCAATGATGGGGCACTATTCCTCCCACTGACACCAATGATGGGGCACTATTCCTCCCACTGATACCAATGATGGGGCACTATTCCTCCCACTGAATCCAATGATGGGACACTATTTCTTCCACTGACACCAATGATGGGGCACTATTCCTCCCACTGACACCAATGATGGGGCACTATTCCTCCCACTGACACCAATGATGGGACACTATTCCTCGCACTGACGCCAATGATGGGGCACGATTCTTTCCACGATTCTTTATGGGGTAGATATCTTTATGAGGTGGGCTTCATTACTTGTCCCCGTTGGAGATATCCTAGTTTAGTTGAGGCCGGGTAGTGTAGACGCTCCCTGTGGTCTACGAGGTTATGGCCGCGGGAGACGAGAGTGGACTCGTGATGTAGTTAGGGATCCGCCCTCGGGGAGTCTCCTCTTATTATGCTGGGCATACAAGGGAGGTTCGTTGCTATGAACGCCAGCCCTGAGGAAGTCACATGGTACTGTGACGCAAAGCGTCGGCCTGACGTAGTGATGCACTTCCGTCATGGTGGCCATCTTGGTACACCCATGCATATTGATTACATCCAAAAGCATGGAGGTTGGAGCTGTGACTACGACAATTTGATGTGAGTGCGCAATCTTTTGTTACTGTCCTATTACTGGCAATAAACATATTACACTATGGAAGCATGTGTTTTATGTTCCAAATGAGATGTTGGCGCTGCATTTGATCTTTTCTGGAGAGGAGCCATTATTGGAGTGCTGACCCCTTGAGGGAGATTTGTGTGTGATGGGAGCAGATCTTTGGCGTGACAGCAGACTTGGGGGATCTGTGAGAGGGATCCTAATAAGGGCTTTGACCCGCAAGGGTCGAAGGTTTAAGGTGAGATGCTTATCTAGCCGGTGGTCGGATTGTCGTCTGTCAACAACCAAATCCACTTTTACACAAATATCAGCACAAGTGTTGTCATCCATATTTATTGGACTTTATGAGCACAGAATAGACGATTTTGGTTTTTTTTTTTATCATTTTCTGTGTGCGGTGCACTGAATTTGTTCACGTGTATGCACATTGATCTTATTCATTGTTTTTCACGGAGTTGGGGGTATATATAAATACATGTGTGTGTATATGTACACGTTTCTTCATTTATGTATACTTTAATAGGCACTATTATTTGGAGTGTTGTATATATTATGCATCTTTAGCAGCTGCAAGTATCAATTATCATCAGTCACCATCCCTGGTGTTGTGTTGTGTTATAGTTTTGTTCACATTTATTAGTGTCACTAGATGAAGTTTTTTGCATGATTTCACTAAAGTTGGCATTGAACCCATCAATTTGATTTTATTTTTTTCACTTATTGATACACAATTTGTCACCTTTATATTTTTGTAGATATATGCACTTATGTATAGTGTTTAGTGTGAGTAGCGCTACATTCCTCTATGTACATGTTTAGAAGGACGTGTATGATGTAAAACATACGGGGTCTTAAAAGTAAAAAGGAACCACTTCTTCCAAATTTTTTCTGGAAATGGAGCGCCCAGATGGGTTACTTTGCAAAAGGGGGGGATCCATGGCGGTTTTTTTCCCTCAGACTGTAAGCTTCTCCATTTTTTACACTAGGTGTCTGTGTTTTTTTTTTTCCAGCCAATGCTACACCATAATGGTTCTCCCACTTTACTGAGGAGGTGATATTATTTTACACCAGATATATTTTGTCACTGAAAACAACACAGCAAACACTTTTCTCCTGCGCTGGGAATGGACTCAGTGGAACCAATAAGAATGTTCTGGAACATGCACTGCTTGCTGCCCTCAACAGACCGGGGTGGTCCAAATTCACTAAATGGAAAACAAAAAAAGAGGGGCACCTATCTAGTGCATTATCGTTTAAAAATATTTATTGAAAAGAACAAAGTATCATACTTACAATGGACATAAAAACACAGGCATATCACACCAAACAAGATGTTTGATCCAAACAGCATCTGAGTCCGTATGGTAGAACCCTGGATGACCATCATCCAGGGTTCCATCGTATGGACTCAGATGCTGTTTGGATCAAACATCTTGTTTGGTGTGATATGTCTGTGTTTTTATGTCCATTGTGAGTATGATACTTACTTTGTTCTTTCAATAAATATTTTTGGACAATAATGAACTAGATAGGTGCCCCTCTTTTTTGTTTTTCCATTGTCACTGAAAACAGCCGTAAATCAAGACACAATGTAAGCACTTTTGAAACTCTTCGTCAGAAACATCTCTCATAACATCGTTAGACAGAAATATTTAACTTTTTGAGACTGAAGTTTATTAGCTGTCATTGTATTCACCGCTTTATCAAATCACACATCCACCTCCACAGCAGCAGCCTTTTCGTTTCTTCGTATATTTTGCAGGACGAGATGTTTTTGACGCACATTCCCGCCGATCGCCTGAATAGAAGATGTTTAATTCACCAACCGCACAACAAGCACTTAATCAAATTGAGCACAGCACGTCGAGCGATACACAAGGTTTGACGACGGAGGCGATTAACCCAACATCCGCTAATGGCAGCTTCAGCCGGAAGGGGGACCTCTCCACTTAGTTATTCTCTGTAAACGGAATAGAGAAAGAATTCCCCCCCCTTCTCTTCCTCAAGAGGACTCGCAATGCAAACTGCCATGCCCACAAAAGCAATTTGCTTCAAATAATGAGGAAGATGGTACCGGAATATGCATATTTCTGAACATGAGTCTCTCAGCATGGGAGAGAAAAGGAAAAAAATAAATAATGTTCAATAAAGTTGAATAAAACCAAAAATGTCACTGTAAATCTAAAGGAATGCAAGACCTTTCCAGCTCCGCAGCCTTTAAGGCTGGCCATACATTCTACAATTATCTTCCAATTTTCTGCCCAATTGCCTTTAGATTTACCTTAATCTGTGTAGTGCAAGGGCCTGCCTAACTGGATACAACTGAAAGTGTTGTTTAGGTTTGTTGTCCTATTATATGGTTTTTGGTAAATCTAAACCAAAACTCTCTAGCTAAATTGTATAATGTATGGACAGCCTTAGTCTTTCATAAGAACTAATTAGTACAGAGACTTCTTTTGGATCTGGAACAGACTGAGATGGAGAAAAATAGAAAAATGTAAAAAAAATTTTTTTTTTTCTGAAATAACTTTTCTGATTTCATGAGGATGCACTGATGGTTTTAAAGGAAGTTTGGTCTCCAAATGATAAAAATATATAACGGTCCGCAGTATTCGTGTAGAATTATTTTTTAGGCTTAAACCTGAAAGCTCACAATGACTTTTAGCTCACCTGGAACACAATCTCACTTCAGAGCTGTAGTTAAACAGTAAGAAAAAATAGCCCACAGTTTGTATAAATGGATTTGGTTCAATCTGTCATACAATATAAATCTGATTCATAAAATATTTACGGATTACTTTTGTATTCTCATCACGAAGTTCAAGCAATTGCAGTATCAGACCTACAACAAATATATCTAATAACCAATTCATCCCAAAGGTGTTCTATGGGGTTGAGGTCAGGACTCTGTGCAGGCCAGTCAAGTTCCTCCACCCCAAACTCGCTCCTCCATGTCTTTATGGACCTTACTTTGTGCACTCGTGTGTAGTCATGTTGGAACAGGAAGGGCCATCCCCAAACTCTTCCCAAAATGTTGGGAGCATGAAATTGTCCAAAATGTCTTGGTATGTTGACGCCTTAAGCGTTCCCTTCACTGGAACTAGGGGGCCAAGCCCAACCCCTGAAAAACAACCCCACACCATAATCTCCCCCACACACACACAACTCTACACTTGGCACAATGCACTCAGGCAAGTACCGTTCTCCTGGCAACTGCCAAACCCAGACACATCCATCGGATTGCCAGACTGAATAGCGTGATTGGTCACTCCAGAGAAGACGTCTCCACTGCTCTAGAGTCCAGTGGCAGCGTGTTTTACACCACGGCATCTGATGCTTTGCATTGGACTTGGTGATGTAAGGCTTGGAAACCCATTCCATGAAGGTCTCTATGCACTGTTGTGCCAATCTGAAGGCCACACCAAGCTTGGAGGTCTTTAGCTATTGACTCTGCAGACAGTTGGTGACTTCTATGCCCTGTGCACTTCAGCATGCGCTGATCCCATTCTGTCATTTTACGTGGCCTACCACTCGGTGGCTGAGTTGCTGTTGTTCCCAGTTGCTTCCATTTTGTTACAATCCCACTAATAGTTGAGCGTGGAATATTTAGTAACAAGTACATTTCACGGATGGATTTATTACACAGGTGGCAACCTATCAGGGGACTACACTTAGAGTCACTGAGCTCCTGAGAGCGACCCATTCTTTCACCAAATGTTTGTAGAAGCAGTCTGCATGCCTAGGTGCTTGTTTTTATACACCTGTGGCCATGGATGGGATTGGAACACCTGAATCCAATGATATGGAGGGATGTCCCTCCACTTCCTTAAACTGAACCGCTCCAAAACCGAGCTCCTAGTCTTCCCTCCAGCCCGCACACCACCCCCTATTGACTCCTCCATCACGTCCAACAACGCCACTATCAGAACCCCCTCGCAGGCAAGAGTACTTGGTGTCATTCTGGACTCCAACCTATCCTTCCAGCCCCAAGTCCAATCATTACCAAACTCATGCAGACTCCACCTCCGCAACATTGCCAAAATCCACACATTACTAACCCCAGAAACCACTAAACAGCTCCTCCACTCCCTTATATCACGACTCGATTACTGTAACTCCCTCCTCACTGGCCTGCCTCGCCACTGGCTATCCCCGCTTCAGTCTACTCAATATGGCAGCCAGACTCACTTTACCAACCGCTCAGTTTCCACCACCCACCTTTGCCAATCCCTCCACTGGCTTCCGATTGCACAACAGATCAAATTCAAAATCCTAACACTGACGTACAAAGCTGTCCACCATACTGCCCCAAAATTACATCACTGACCTAATATCCAAGTACCACCCAACACGCACACTCCACTCCTCACAAGACCTCCTCTCTAGTTTCCTGGTCTCCTCCTCCCATGCCCGCCTCCAGGGTGTCACCCATCCTCTGGAACTCCCTGCCCCAACCCAGACTAACACCTACTCTCCTCGAGGCACACCCTGAAAACCCACCTCTTCAGGGAAGCCTACTCCACCCCCTGCTAATTTGCCAACCTCCTCCACTCTTCCTACCACAGCTATCTCCTCCTGTACCACTCTCCCCTCCCTCCTAGATTGCAAGCTCGAAAGAGCAGGGCCCTCAAACCCCTCGTGGTTTGCATTGTATTGTTACTGTACGGTTGCATGTTCTGTCCCCCTTTGTAATTTACAGCACTGAGCGAACTGTTGGCGCTTTATAAATACTGTATAATAATGTCCCAATACTACAGTGTATATGTTCATGGAGGTGGTATCAAAAAGTTTCAAGACTAGTTTTGTAACACGTCAACAGATGGCAGCACAAAGCTGCATGCACAGTCACAGGGAGCACTGACCTTCATACAGTCAGGTCCATAAATATTGGGACATGGACACAATTCTAACATTTTTGGCTCTATACACCACCACAATGGATTTGAAATGAAACACACAAGATGCGCTTTAACTGCAGACTGTCAGCTTTAATTTGAGGGTATTTACATCCAAATCAGGTGAACAGTGTAGGAATTACAACAGTTTGCATATGTGCCTCCCACTTGTTAAGGGACCAAACATAATGGGACAATTGGCTTCTCAGCTGTTCCACGGCCAGGTGTGTGTTATTCCCTCATTATCCCAATTACAATGAGCAGATAAAAGGTCCAGAGTTCATTTCAAGTGTGCTATTTGCATTTGGAATCTGTTGCAGTCAACTCTCAAGATGAGATCCAAAAGAGCTATCACCATCCGTGAAGCAAGCCATCATTAGGCTGAAAAAACAAACCCATCAGAGAGATAGCAAAAAAACATTAGGCCAAAACAACTGTTTGGAACATTCTTAAAAAGGAGGAATGCACCGATGAGCTCAACACCACCAAAAGACCCGGAAGACCATGGAAACCAACTGTGGTGGATCACCGAAGAATTCTTTCCCTGGTGAAGAAAACACCCTTCACAACAATTGGCCAGATCAAGAACACTCTCCAGGAGGTAGGTGTATGTGTGTCAAAGTCAACAATCAAGAGAAGACTTCACCAGAGTGAATACAGAGGGTTCACCACAAGATGTAAACCATTGGTGAACCTCAAAAACAAAAAAAAAGCCTTCATAGTTCTGGAACAACATCCTACGGCCAGATGAGACCAAGATCATCTTGTACCAGAGTGATGGGAAGAGAAGAGTATGGAGAAGGAAAGGAACTGCTCATGATCCTAAGCATACCACCTCATCAGTGAAGCATGGTGGTGGTAGTGTCATGACGTGGGTATGTATGGCTGCCAATGGAACTGGTTCTCTTGTATTTATTGATGTGACTACTGACAAAAGCAGCCGGATGAATTCTGAAGTGTTTCGGGCAATATTATCTGCTCATATTCAGCCAAATGCTTCACAACTCATTGGACGCCGCTTCACAGTGCAGATGGACAATGACCCAAAGCACACTGCAAAAGCAACCAAAGTTTTTTTTTTAAAGGGAAAGAAGCGGAATGTTATGCAATGGCCAAGTCAATCACCTGACCTGAATCCGATTGAGCATGCATTGCACTTGCTGAAGACAAAATGCCCCAAGAACAAGCAGAACTGAAGACAGTTGCAGTAGAGGCCTGGCAGAGCATCACCAGGGATAAAACCCAGCATCTGGTGATGTCTATGCGTTCCAGACTTCAGGCTGTAATTGACTGCAAAGGATTCGCAACAAAGTATTCAAAAGCGAAAGTTTGATATGATTATTCTGTCCCATTACTTTTGGTCCCTTAACAAGTGGGAGGCACATATGCAAACTGTTGTAATTCCTACACCGTTCACCTGATTTGGATGTAAATACCCTCAAATTAAAGCTGACAGTCTGCAGTTAAAGCATATCTTGTTCATTTCAAATCCATTGTGGTGGTGTATAGAGCCAAAAATGTTAGAATTGTGTCAATGTCCCAATATTTATGGACCCAAGTCAGTTTGCCAAAAGATATCACCTTGTGTACATCAGGAACTGTGTAATCAGTGCTAATCTGAACACGTGTGTTACCATGTCTGCTATTTCATCATGGATCACAAGTTAGAGCAAATGGAAAATTCTGCATGAAACTGAATCTTGGAATGAGATGCTGGGTCAGAGGTGACAATCATGTTAATCCTGGTGCCTATGCAGGTTTTTTTTTTTTTTTTTTTTTTTTAAACACCACTGGCTGACACAGATCAGCCCCCTTCTGCAGCTTCTCACCTTTTGACTTCCTGCATAGTCCTATAGGAGACTGAGGAAATACCTCTTCCTGCCTTTAGCAAACTGATGACATCATCTAAACCTAGGCAAAGTCACAGACTGGAGATCAAAGATGGCTTTTTATTGATAAAAAAGGTGGGAATTAAAGGAAAAAACCCAGTCAGGAGTGTTAAGATCTTGAAACAGGCAAATTTGAGGAGATGACAATTACTATACAAGTGTTATATATGCATAATTATTAAAATGTTAGAAAATTAATTTTTTCCCCATAAAGTTTATTAATAAACTCAGAGCATACACACAGCACCGATAAATACAGGTATCAGGTGAAAAGTACAATAGGGAGCAATGAACATACATAAAAGATACAACAATACGGAGAGAAAAGGGCAAACTCAAGTCATTCTAGGTGAAGATTACAATTAAATAAAGACAGAAAAACTGAGGACATGACATTGCAAAAAAAAAAAAAAGGCACATCTGGCCTTTTAGCCCCCAATTCAGCATATAGAAATCACATAACTGGCAGGGTCGGTTGTATGTAGCCTCAGTTACCAAACAGCAGCAAGGAGCAGGATGAGGCAGGCAAGAGTATGGGTTGGGAATGTATGCAATAGGTGAAAAAGGAGGTGTGAGAACATGTAGGGTATGGCCTTGTACTGAATAGATAAGTGTGCAGAAATAAGATAAGGAAAGCAAAACTCTGAGAAAGAAAAACAAGGAGATGAGTAATAAGGATAAGTGTACAGTAAGGGGGGGGTGGGAACCCAGGGAGGGGAGTTGGAGGGTCAGAAGGGGAGGAATTAGAGAGGGGGTAGAAGGATAGGAAAGTTACTTTTACTGAAACTCCAAGGACATGGATACGCTTAACCCTGGCAGGGGAGCAAGCCGAGGTCAGTTTCAAGTTGATCCCCAGAAGACCGATAGGCAAAGCTTAGCTGCGTTGAGCATTGCTAAAGATTTGAAATATAGGCGTTTGGGAAGTGGAGTGTGGTGGAGGAGTTGGGCAGGAGAGAACTCAATATCAAGGGTAGACACCAAGGAAGTAGTCTGATGTACCTCCTGCGAAAAGGGCTGAATAGGGCAGTCCCACCAAATATGACGAAGGGATCCAACAGGTGCTCCACATCTCCAACAATTGCCAGGTCTGGATGGATTCTAGAAGGGATATTATACCAATGTGTTGTCAATTTGGATCTGTTTTCTTGTGCTGAAACATTTAATGAGCACTGTGACAGGAGTGACTTTTGGGGGTGGGGAGACCCCTGTGCCAGCTCATGTTCCCTTCATTATGTTTAACCCACCCTGCCTGTTAAGGGGTACAGGGTGTGAAGGTATTTTCCTTTGTCCCCTGCTATGTGGTTGCCTATTGCGCTATGCCATGTGCTACCCCCTTTGTTCTGTGTCTTGCTGGCCAGCAAACTATTATGGGATGCATGTGTTCCTGTATTGTCTACTGCCATATGGCTATTCCTTTGTTCTATTGTGTGTCTTCGGTTGGTTTCCTGCAGCCCTTCCCACTGATGGGGCAGGCTGATGCGTTTCCCTGCCCTAGGTATATAACTGTGTGTAAAATTAAAAAAAAAAAAAAAGTGGACTTCCTGTTTTAAGAGCCAGGTGCTGTCTTATTTTCCTGCAGGATCAGAGCGGGTGGTGTGTTCCGAGGATGGTGTTCAGACAGGGAAGTGGAGCCTAACGGAAAAACTCAGTGTGGTCTGGGTTCCAGTTCCGTTACAAGCACTTATGAGAGAGTGTAAAGATTTGATCCCATTCAGGAGGAAGAAAAGTCAATATTTAAGTCTCTTTGCCATGCTCGGTAGACAGAAAGTGAATCAGAGGTTCTATCACCAAGAAAAAGCAGATATGTAAATGACACTAGATGCCTCTGTGGTTCAGCCTTTGAGCAAATTAACTCAAAAAAGAGGTGAGAGGGCGGACCCTTTTATGGCAATACGCAGGAGAGAGAAAAAAAAAATTCCTAATTTGAAGATAGGCCCAGAAGGGGAAGGTGTGGTCTCCCATAATATTTGCCAGGGAAGACAAGATTTAAGCTGACCTTTGCAAACAATTTTTTTTTTTTTTCACAATTACTTAACTATGCGGCCAGTGTGCTGATGGAAAGGACTTATGCATACCTGGAGGGAAGTCCGGATTAAGGTGAAGAGAAGTTAGTAGGTTGGGGGCATTCGAAATGGAGGCTGATTTACAGGCTAAGCGGAAAGTCTTAAGGGGAGGAGCCGATTATTGGATGTAGGAAGAGGTCCTGCAGAATGTGTTTAGCCAAGAGCCACGGGATCAACGTTAATGGGGAAGAGGAGCAGGAGTGATCTAATTGGACCCACGCTTTGGTGGTGGAGTGAATATTCCAATCGATTATCCTAGTAAGATGGCAGGCCCAATGATGAAGTTGTAGATCTGATAGTCCAATCACTCCTTTGGATTTGGGGAGCACAAGTTGAGAGAAAGATATGCGTGGGCGCTTGTGATTCCAGAGAAAAAGCACAATCATCTGCATGTAACAAAAAATGCGGGTGGCAGATGGATAGGTAAGGTTTGAAATAGATAAGGAGATGCAGGAGGATGTTCATCTTTAGTATAGCAGCCCTGCCAAACCAGGAGAAGCATGGGTGATGCCACCGGAGAAGAACTAGGGGCTGGAAGGAAGTTTTTAGCATAGAGATCAGATAGATTACTCGTAAGCTGTATCCCCAGATAGGTAAGGGAGTCCCTTTCCCATCGAAACGGGAACTGTGACTGGCAAAAGGAAACCAGGTCTGAGGGAAGAATAATATTTAAGGCATAGGATTTGGAATTGATTTTAAAGATTTGAGATGAATTGAAAGAAAAAAAATAATCTTTGAGCAGGTTGGGCAAGGTAATCCGAGGATCCATCGAAAACAAAAGAATGTCGTCCACGTAAGCAGCAAGTTTGTATTCCTTGTCTGCAACAGAAATGCCTGATATCTGGGTTTGAGCAAAGTTTGCGTAGCAATGGCTCTAGTGAAATCACAAAAAGGAGTGGGGAAAGAGGGCAGCCTTGACGTGTACCATTCCCAAGAGGGAAGGGGTGTGATAAATGCCCGTTCACACGGACCTGTGCCATTGGGCCAGAATACAGTGCCATAATGAAATTGAACATATTGTCCCCTATTCAATCGCCTGCAGGGGTGCCTTTAAGTAATCCCAGGACACTATCAAAAGCCTTCTCAGCATCTAGGGAAAGAAAAAATCTGGGACTATGAGTCATGAGTCGGTGGATAAGGTTAAGGGCCTTGATGGTGTTGTCCCTCGCTTCCCTACCCAGGATGAAACCCACTTGTCAAGGTCAATCAAGGAGGATAATAAGGGAAGGAGATGATTGGCTAGGATCTTTGCATATATTTTGATGTCCACATGCAAAAGAGAAATGGGCCTATAATTGGTAACTAAAGTCACATCTTTACCTTCTTTGGGAATGACAGTAATATGGGCCTCCAAAAGGCAATGATGTTCTGTAGGGGTAGAAGAGTGGGTGTTAACGCGGAAAGGAAGGGCCCACTCAGAACATCTAGAAACTCGTTATAGTACACAACTGAGAGACCATCAGGGCCCGGGCTTTAACCAGGTTTCATTTGCTTGACGGCTCGGGAGAGTTCTTCTGCCGTGCTGCGATGTTCCAAATCCTGGACAGTATCAGGTAAAGCGGAAGGGCTATAGGAGGTGAAGAATATCAGAAATCAAGGTGGCTCTAGGTTTATCGGCCTCAGAAGGGTGGCGTTCGAGGGAGATTGTATAATATTTTGTAATATTGCTCAAAGTGGGAGGCTATATCTACATTTGAAGTGGCCAAAAGAGCCATCCAAGCCCCTAATCTTATGGACCGTTAAACTCAACTTTTTCTTCTGGAGGGATCTGGCTAAAAATCTACCGCTTTTGTTTGCAAACTCATAAAAGTTTGAGGCAAAATTAATCTACGTTTAGCTGCTTTACCTAGTTCATTTAAGAGCTGTGTGCGAGCGTTCGTAAGATCTGACAAAGACGAGGTGGCCTGAGTAGGTATGTGTGCTTTTTCCAGGAATTGAATACAGTCTAAGTTGTTGTGTGCTTGTCGCTTTTTTTTTACGATTTGTAGCCATAGCTATTAAGACTCCTTGGATAACACATTCATGTGCCTCCCACTAAGTTAAAGAGGTATCTGGGGTTTGATTATTTAAACAATAGTCTGTCAGTTAGGAGTGGACCTCTGCTTCATTTGCCAAGTCAGAAAGAAGAGAGGCATCCATACGACATATCTTAGAACGAGATGGTTTCTCGGGAAAGCGTAATGTCATGGTGATAGGGTGATGATCAGATAGAATAATCGGTTCAATGGAAGAATCATGGAGGAGAGAGGTCTACTTGCGAGATAAAAAGATAAATTGATTCAGGAATATTTGTTGTGTGGAGGGAAGAAAAATGGTGAGTCCTCCACCCGAATGTCAAAGACTAAACAAGAGTCATGAAGTTGCAGGTCTTGAAGTTGAATGTGAATCTGTCTAATGGATTTGTAAGGCAAGAAAGCATCCCGAGGAAGAGTCCAATAAAGGGCATAAGGGGACATTAAGATCTCCTCCCAGGATTAGAATGCCCATCTGGAAGGAAGAGAGTAAAGATGCGATAGAGCGGAAAAAGGAAACCTGTCTAATGTTGGGTGCGTAGAGATTTGCTAAGGTGATGGGCCTATTGGCAAAACTAACTTTTAGAAACAGATATCTATCATGGAGTCACTTCCGGATCTTGAAGGCAGTCAGAGGGAGGTGCTTTTCAATCAGAATGGCAACGCCTTTAGATTTAGCATGAGGGTTAGGAGTAGAGATGAGCGAATCGAAGTATCCGAAGTGGAATTCGAGTCGAATATCGGAAAAATTTCGATTCGTGCCGAATCCGAAAAACAGCCTAATTCGGACGCGCGAATCGAAATTTTTCCGAAAATGGCGGCTGACATGTGCGGCGACGGAGCGGGGATGTCGGGGAAGGCGCGCAGACAAGGCGCGCTGCCCCATAATGCATTCCTCAACGACATGTGATCGCATCAGCCAATCAGCAGCCAGCCAGCCAGCACTGTGTAATGGTCGAGGTATATATAGCGGCCATTTTGGAAATCTTCATTTGCCTGCAGTCATTGAACAGAGGCAGACCGCTCTGTACTAGGGACAGGGACAGAGTTAGGGCCACAGAAACGAGAATTGGGGACAGAGAGAAGTTACTTAGGGACAGAGAACCATTACTCAGGGACACAGACTTGTTAATGAGGGCCACAGAATCGTTATTTAGGGACAAAGAAACGCTAGTTAGGGCCACAGAATTCATACTCAGGGACAGACAGAATTGTTACTCAGTGCCAGAGAATTGTTACTTAGGGCCACAGAAACGTTATTAGGGCCACAGAATTTTTACTCAGGGACAGACAGAATTGTTACTGAGTGCCAGAGAATTCTTACTCAGGGCCACAGAATTCATTCTCAGGGACAGACAGAATTGTTACTCAGGGACAGACAGAATTGTTACTGAGTGCCAGAGAATTGTTACTCAGGGACAGACAGAATTGTTACTGAGTGCCAGAGAATTGTTACTCAGGGACAGACAGAATTGTTACTGAGTGCCAGAGAATTGTTACTCAGGGACAGACAGAATTGTTACTGAGTGCCAGAGAATTGTTACTCAGGGACAGACAGAATTGTTACTGAGTGCCAGAGAATTCTTACTCAGGGCCACAGAATTCATTCTCAGGGACAGACAGAATTGTTACTCAGGGACAGACAGAATTGTTACTGAGTGCCAGAGAATTGTTACTCAGGGACAGACAGAATTGTTACTGAGTGCCAGAGAATTGTTACTCAGGGACAGACAGAATTGTTACTGAGTGCCAGAGAATTGTTACTCAGGGACAGACAGAATTGTTACTGAGTGCCAGAGAATTGTTACTCAGGGACAGACAGAATTGTTACTGAGTGCCAGAGAATTGTTACTCGCACAGACACAAAATTGTTACTTGCACAGACACAGAATTGTTACTCGCACAGACACAGAATTGTTACTCAGGGCCACAGAATTCATACTCAGGGACAGACAGAATTGTTACTGAGTGCCAGAGAATTGTTACTCAGGGACAGACAGAATTGTTACTGAGTGCCAGAGAATTGTTACTCAGGGACAGACAGAATTGTTACTGAGTGCCAGAGATTTGTTACTCGCACAGACACAAAATTGTTACTTGCACAGACACAGAATTGTTACTCGCACAGACACAGAATTGTTACTCAGGGCCACAGAATTCATACTCAGGGATAGACAGAATTGTTACTGAGTGCCAGAGAATTGTTACTCAGGGACAGACAGAATTGTTACTGAGTGCCAGAGAATTGTTACTCAGGGACAGACAGAATTGTTACTGAGTGCCAGAGAATTGTTACTCGCACAGACACAAAATTGTTACTTGCACAGACACAGAATTGTTACTCGCACAGACACAGAATTGTTACTCAGGGCCACAGAATTCATACTCAGGGACAGACAGAATTGTTACTGAGTGCCAGAGAATTGTTACTCAGGGACAGACAGAATTGTTACTGAGTGCCAGAGAATTGTTACTCAGGGACAGACAGAATTGTTACTGAGTGCCAGAGAATTGTTACTCGCACAGACACAAAATTGTTACTTGCACAGACACAGAATTGTTACTCGCACAGACACAGAATTGTTACTCAGGGCCACAGAATTCATACTCAGGGATAGACAGAATTGTTACTGAGTGCCAGAGAATTGTTACTCAGGGACAGACAGAATTGTTACTGAGTGCCAGAGAATTGTTACTCAGGGACAGACAGAATTGTTACTGAGTGCCAGAGAATTGTTACTCGCACAGACACAAAATTGTTACTTGCACAGACACAGAATTGTTACTCGCACAGACACAGAATTGTTACTCAGGGCCACAGAATTCATACTCAGGGACAGACAGAATTGTTACTGAGTGCCAGAGAATTGTTACTCAGGGACAGACAGAATTGTTACTGAGTGCCAGAGAATTGTTACTCAGGGACAGACAGAATTGTTACTGAGTGCCAGAGATTTGTTACTCGCACAGACACAAAATTGTTACTTGCACAGACACAGAATTGTTACTCGCACAGACACAGAATTGTTACTCAGGGCCACAGAATTCATACTCAGGGACAGACAGAATTGTTACTGAGTGCCAGAGAATTGTTACTCAGGGACAGACAGAATTGTTACTGAGTGCCAGAGAATTGTTACTCAGGGACAGACAGAATTGTTACTGAGTGCCAGAGAATTGTTACTCAGGGACAGACAGAATTGTTACTGAGTGCCAGAGAATTGTTACTCAGGGACAGACAGAATTGTTACTGAGTGCCAGAGAATTGTTACTCGCACAGACACAAAATTGTTACTTGCACAGACACAGAATTGTTACTCAGGGCCACAGAATTCATACTCAGGGACAGACAGAATTGTTACTGAGTGCCAGAGAATTGTTACTCAGGGACAGACAGAATTGTTACTGAGTGCCAGAGAATTGTTACTCAGGGACAGACAGAATTGTTACTGAGTGCCAGAGAATTGTTACTCGCACAGACACAAAATTGTTACTTGCACAGACACAGAATTGTTACTCGCACAGACACAGAATTGTTACTCAGGGCCACAGAATTCATACTCAGGGACAGACAGAATTGTTACTGAGTGCCAGAGAATTGTTACTCAGGGACAGACAGAATTGTTACTGAGTGCCAGAGAATTGTTACTCGCACAGACACAAAATTGTTACTTGCACAGACACAGAATTGTTACTCGCACAGACACAGAATTGTTACTCGCACAGACACAGAATTGTTACTCAGGGCCACAGAATTCATACTCAGGGACAGACAGAATTGTTACTGAGTGCCAGAGAATTGTTACTCAGGGACACCTAATCGTTGAATTAAATAGTATGTCAGACAACATGCAGAGGAGTGGCAGAGGAGGCAATGTTTTAGGAGCGAGCAGACGTGGCAGCAGAGGAAGGGGTCGAGGCAGCAGTATTCGCAGCCAGAGGCCAGTGCTCCCGGTGTCATCCAGCGGTCGTGTCTCCACCGACAACCCTGCCGTCATTGATTGGTTGGCTCGGTCGTCTTCCTCTTCCCAGGTCACCTCTGACACCTACAGCCAACGGTCGGTGGGTACGTCAGACACAACCGTTAGTTGGCATGGCCCGGGAGCAAGCCCACTGAAATCACGTGTCCTCTACCTGCCCCTGTCCTTTGCTGTTCCCTCACCAAGCGAAGTATCGCATGCTGTGGGCTCAGCCCCACTGTACAGTGAGGAAGAGCTAACAGAGGGCGGTCAGGAACGGGGGGAGACATCGGCCTTTTCAGCAGCCAAGCGAACAAGTACTGGCGAGGAGAGTGGCTCGGTAGCCGGTCTAGAGACAGGTCTGTCTCCTGACCCAGACGCAGCCGAGGGGGCTAGTAGTGAGGCGGAGACCCTACTTGATGATGAGGAGGTTGATCGCACTTGGCAGCCTCGTCGTCATCAGGCAATTTCTTCCGCATCATCAGGAGAAGAGGGTGGCAGCTTGGCAGCGAGCAAAACAGTCGGTGGGTTGCCCAGGAGACAGCAGCAGGGTCGCATCAGTGTCAGTGGAGCCAAACGTCCACGGAGTAGAGCACCAGCTCCACTGCAGCCTACCACCACGGCCAGTAGTGGTGCCGTTGCGCACGGAGGAAGTAGCAGTCAGCCAGTGAAGAGTAGCGGGGGCAAAGTTTCCTACTCGGTGGTGTGGCAATTTTTCCTCAAGCCGCCCGAGGAAGTAAACGTAGCCGTATGTCGACTATGTGGCCAGAAATGCAAGCGTGGCCAGGGGGCCCATGTTGGGACTACAGCGTTGCGTCAGCATATGCAGCGTCACCATTCGGTGGCCTGGGAAAACCGTGATAAACATACGGCGGTTCTGCCTGCCCCAGCCCCCGCTCCATCACCCGCTCCGTTACTTGCTCCGTCACCCGACGTCGTCAATCGCCCTCTATCAGCCAGTCAAGGCTCCAACACCTCTGCTGAGGGGAGTTGTCGCTCATTGGCATCTTCCGCTCGTTCAGATGCTCCTTCTCCTGCTACTCCTCTTCTCGGATTCCGTCAACAGTCTTTCTTGGAATCCGTATCCAAGAGACAACAGTTTGCGAGCACGCACCCGACGGTGCAAAAGCTGAACGTCCTCCTGTCCAAGTTGCTGGTGCTGCAGTCCCTCCCTTTCCAACTGGTGGACTCAGCACCTTTCCGAGAAATGATGGCTTGTGCCGCGCCGCGGTGGAGAGTGCCAAGCCGTCATTTCTTTGCCCAAAAGGCAGTGCCAGCCCTGCATTCACATGTAGAAGAGATGGTGGGCCAGTCTTTGAGCATGTCGGTCTCTGCCAAAGTGCACGGCAGCGCCGACGTGTGGAGCTGTAACTACGGTCAGGGACAGTACATGTCATTTACGGCCCACTGGGTGAACGTGGTGCCGGCACAGCCGCACCAGCAACTTGGACAGGTCACGACGCTTTTGCCTCCACGTTTGCACGTCCTTGGTCCAGCAAGCATGTCCGCCTCTACCACCTCTTTTTCCGCCGTGTCCTCAGCCGCCACCCCCGTGCCAAGTCCCATTACCCGACCGGCATATCACATGTGCAGGGCGCAACGGTGTCACGCTGTGCTGCACCTGGTATGCCTTGGCGAACGTAGTCACACAGGGGAGGAACTGCTGAGTGTAATGAACAGAGAAATCGACAGATGGCTGTCTCCGCGCAAACTAAAAATCGGAACCATGTTGACTGACAACGGAAAGAACATGGTGTCTGCTCTGCGTCAAGGAAGGTTGTGCCATGCGCCATGCATGGCTCACGTGTTCAATCTGGTTGTCAAGCGGTTCCTAAAATCCACCATCCCACTGCAAGACATCCTTAAAATGTCACGTAAACTGTGCATGCATTTCAGCCATTCCTACACCGCAAAGAACACCCTCATTGAGCTGCAGCGGCAGAACGGAATTCCACAGCATCGCCTGATCTGCGACGTTGCAACAAGGTGGAATTCAACCCTACACATGTTAGACCGCCTTTACGAGCAGCGAAAGGCCATCACCGATTTCCTGATGTTACAAGCGGATAAAGGTACTCCCCTGTGTAACTTAGATGTCAGCCATTGGCAGCTCATGCGTGACACCTGCCGCTTGCTCAGGCCCTTTGAGGAGGCCACGCTATTCGTGAGTCGGCAGGACTATGGGATGAACGACGTCATTCCTCTGTTGCACGTCCTGGAACAAATGCTGTTAACAATGGCTGGTCAGGGTGCGGTAGACGTGGCGCACAGATCTCAACGCCACATGACCCCTGTGGGGGCAGGACAGGAAGAAGAGGAGGAGGTAGAGGAGGACATTTGTGCTCAGGAATTATTGAGTGAAATGGGTGGTTTTTCCACTCAGCGGACAGGAGTGGAGGAGCAGGAGCATCTGGTAGAGGAGGAGGAGGAGGAGACAGAGGACCCAGACGCACCGTGGCAGTATGCTGTGGAGATGGAGGCAGGGAGTCCCTCGCATTCCTTGGCACAAATGGCCCATAGCATGCTCGGTTGCTTGCGTAGCGACAGCCGAATAATAACCATCAGACAGAGGGATGACTTTTGGCTGTCCACCTTGTTGGACCCTCGCTACCGGTCCAAAATGGTGGCCTTTTTCACACCTGCTGAGAGGGAGGCCAAAATTACGTACTATAAAAACCACCTATGTAGTCAGTTGGTCTCTGCCTTTGTGCGCCAACGTCCATCCTCAGACACTGTGGGCCCTGTGCGCTCGCGTTCCGCTGGCATGGCAGCAGGGGAGGGGTGGGGTGGTAGGAGCAGTGGCAGCTCCACCAGCAGTGGCTGCCTCAGTCTGCAGTCGATGATGAGTAGCTTTCTTCACCAGCGCAGTGAGGAAACTACTAACCAGCCGCAGCAGCAGCAGCAGCATCAGGTGGACCTGGAGCAGGAGCTCAAACAACAGGCTTGGGCCTACTTGGACAGCACCCTGCCAACCGAGGTAGACAATCCCCTTGACTACTGGGCAACGAAACTTGACCTTTGGCCCCAACTAGCTGAATTTGCCCTTGAAAGGCTGTCATGCCCGGCCAGTAGCGTGGCATCGGAGCGCGTGTTTAGTGCGGCAGGAGGTATTGTAACTCCGCGGAGGACACGACTGTCCACCCAAAGTGTGGAGAGACTCACGTTTGTGAAAATGAATCAGGCGTGGATTAGTCTGGATTTCAAACCACCAGTTCCTGACACAACTGACTAAATCCGCCATGAATCATGCCTCAAACATGTGCCACTTTCAGGTCTCCTCACACTGCTGGTGTGTTTAATTTTTTGACATAGGGTGCTGGCAGATTACGGGCCTCCTATAGCTGCTGCCAGGCCCCTAATCTGCCATGGGCCCCTATATACCGCCTCCTCATGCTGCTGCCAAGTCCAGAGTCTGTCATGGGTCCCTGTATGGCCTCCCATTGCTGCTGTCTCCATCGCCACACTCTGCTGCCATGTGCCACTTTCAGGTCTCTTCACACTGCTGGTGTGTTTAATTTTTTGACATAGGGTGCTGCAAGATAACGGGCCTCACATAGCTGCTGCCAGGCCCCTAATCTGCCATGGGCCCCTATATACCGCCTCCTCATGCTGCTGCCAAGTCCAGAGTCTCTCATGGGTCCCTGTACGGCCTCCCATTGCTGCTGTCTCCATCGCCACACTCTGCTGCCATGTGCCACTTTCAGGTCTCTTCACACTGCTGGTGTGTTTAATTTTTTGACATAGGGTGCAGGCAGATTACGGGCCTCACATAGCTGCTGCCAGGCCCCTAATCTGCCATGGGCCCCTATATACCGCCTCCTCATGCTGCTGCCAAGTCTAGAGTCTGTCATGGGTCCCTGTACGGCCTCCCATTGCTGCTGTCTCCATCGCCACACTCTGCTGCCATGTGCCACTTTCAGGTCTCTTCACACTGCTGGTGTGTTTAATTTTTTGACATAGGGTGCTGCAAGATAACGGGCCTCACATAGCTGCTGCCAGGCCCCTAATCTGCCATGGGCCCCTATATACCGCCTCCTCATGCTGCTGCCAAGTCCAGAGTCTCTCATGGGTCCCTGTACGGCCTCCCATTGCTGCTGTCTCCATCGCCACACTCTGCTGCCATGTGCCACTTTCAGGTCTCTTCACACTGCTGGTGTGTTTAATTTTTTGACATAGGGTGCAGGCAGATTACGGGCCTCACATAGCTGCTGCCAGGCCCCTAATCTGCCATGGGCCCCTATATACCGCCTCCTCATGCTGCTGCCAAGTCTAGAGTCTGTCATGGGTCCCTGTACGGCCTCCCATTGCTGCTGTCTCCATCGCCACACTCTGCTGCCATGTGCCACTTTCAGGTCTCTTCACACTGCTGGTGTGTTAAATTTTTTGACATAGGGTGCAGGCAGATTACGGGCCTCACATAGCTGCTGCCAGGCCCCTAATCTGCCATGGGCCCCTATATACCGCCTCCTCATGCTGCTGCCAAGTCTAGAGTCTCTCATGGGTCCCTGTACGGCCTCCCATTGCTGCTGTCTCCATCGCCACACTCTGCTGCCATGTGCCACTTTCAGGTCTCTTCACACTGCTGGTGTGTTAAATTTTTTGACATAGGGTGCAGGCAGATTACGGGCCTCACATAGCTGCTGCCAGGCCCCTAATCTGCCATGGGCCCCTATATACCGCCTCCTCATGCTGCTGCCAAGTCTAGAGTCTGTCATGGGTCCCTGTACGGCCTCCCATTGCTGCTGTCTCCATCGCCACACTCTGCTGCCATGTGCCACTTTCAGGTCTCTTCACACTGCTGGTGTGTTAAATTTTTTGACATAGGGTGCAGGCAGATTACGGGCCTCACATAGCTGCTGCCAGGCCCCTAATCTGCCATGGGCCCCTATATACCGCCTCCTCATGCTGCTGCCAAGTCTAGAGTCTCTCATGGGTCCCTGTACGGCCTCCCATTGCTGCTGTCTCCATCGCCACACTCTGCTGCCATGTGCCACTTTCAGGTCTCTTCACACTGCTGGTGTGTTAAATTTTTTGACATAGGGTGCAGGCAGATTACGGGCCTCACATAGCTGCTGCCAGGCCCCTAATCTGCCATGGGCCCCTATATACCGCCTCCTCATGCTGCTGCCAAGTCTAGAGTCTCTCATGGGTCCCTGTACGGCCTCCCATTGCTGCTGTCTCCATCGCCACACTCTGCTGCCATGTGCCACTTTCAGGTCTCTTCACACTGCTGGTGTGTTAAATTTTTTGACATAGGGTGCAGGCAGATTACGGGCCTCACATAGCTGCTGCCAGGCCCCTAATCTGCCATGGGCCCCTATATACCGCCTCCTCATGCTGCTGCCAAGTCCAGAGTCTGTCATGGGTCCCTGTACGGCCTCCCATTGCTGCTGTCTCCATCGCCACACTCTGCTGCCATGTGCCACTTTCAGGTCTCTTCACACTGCTGGTGTGTTTAATTTTTTGACATAGGGTGCAGGCAGATTACGGGCCTCACATAGCTGCTGCCAGGCCCCTAATCTGCCATGGGCCCCTATATACCGCCTCCTCATGCTGCTGCCAAGTCTAGAGTCTGTCATGGGTCCCTGTACGGCCTCCCATTGCTGCTGTCTCCATCGCCACACTCTGCTGCCATGTGCCACTTTCAGGTCTCTTCACACTGCTGGTGTGTTAAATTTTTTGACATAGGGTGCAGGCAGATTACGGGCCTCACATAGCTGCTGCCAGGCCCCTAATCTGCCATGGGCCCCTATATACCGCCTCCTCATGCTGCTGCCAAGTCTAGAGTCTCTCATGGGTCCCTGTACGGCCTCCCATTGCTGCTGTCTCCATCGCCACACTCTGCTGCCATGTGCCACTTTCAGGTCTCTTCACACTGCTGGTGTGTTAAATTTTTTGACATAGGGTGCAGGCAGATTACGGGCCTCACATAGCTGCTGCCAGGCCCCTAATCTGCCATGGGCCCCTATATACCGCCTCCTCATGCTGCTTTCAAGTCTAGAGTCTCTCATGGGTCCCTGTACGGCCTCCCATTGCTGCTGTCTCCATCGCCACACTCTGCTGCCATGTGCCACTTTCAGGTCTCTTCACACTGCTGGTGTGTTAAATTTTTTGACATAGGGTGCAGGCAGATTACGGGCCTCACATAGCTGCTGCCAGGCCCCTAATCTGCCATGGGCCCCTATATACCGCCTCCTCATGCTGCTGCCAAGTCTAGAGTCTCTCATGGGTCCCTGTACGGCCTCCCATTGCTGCTGTCTCCATCGCCACACTCTGCTGCCATGTGCCACTTTCAGGTCTCTTCACACTGCTGGTGTGTTAAATTTTTTGACATAGGGTGCAGGCAGATTACGGGCCTCACATAGCTGCTGCCAGGCCCCTAATCTGCCATGGGCCCCTATATACCGCCTCCTCATGCTGCTGCCAAGTCCAGAGTCTGTCATGGGTCCCTGTACGGCCTCCCATTGCTGCTGTCTCCATCGCCACACTCTGCTGCCATGTGCCACTTTCAGGTCTCTTCACACTGCTGGTGTGTTTAATTTTTTGACATAGGGTGCAGGCAGATTACGGGCCTCACATAGCTGCTGCCAGGCCCCTAATCTGCCATGGGCCCCTATATACCGCCTCCTCATGCTGCTGCCAAGTCCAGAGTCTCTCATGGGTCCCTGTATGGCCTCCCATTGCTGCTGTCTCCATCGCCACACTCTGCTGCCATGTGCCACTTTCAGGTCTCTTCACACTGCTGGTGTGTTAAATTTTTTGACATAGGGTGCAGGCAGATTACGGGCCTCACATAGCTGCTGCCAGACATGTAATCTGCCATGGGCCCCCGTACCGACTCCTCATGCTGTGACGTTGCAACAAGGTGTAATTCAACCCTACATATGTTAGACCGCCTTTACGAACAGCTAAAGGCCATCACAGATTTCCTGATGTTAAAAGCGGATAAAGGTACTCCCTGTGTAACTTAGATGTCAGCCATTGTCAGCTCATGTGTGACACCTGCGCTTGCTCAGGCCCTTTGAGGAGGCCACGCTATTCGTGAGTCGGCAGGACTATGGGATGAATGAGGTCAAATCGGCCATGGGCCCCCGTACCGCCTGTTCACGCTGATGCTGGTCCCACAGTGTGACCTGGGTCCCTGTACGGCCTCCCATTGCTTCCACTCTGCCATGTGCCACTTTGAAATCTCCTCACACTCCTGCGGTTGTCCATTTTGTCATAGGTTGCTGGCAGATTACAGGCCTTCCATAGGTGCCACCAAGCCCCATATCGGCCATGGGCCCCCGTACCGCCTGGTCACGCTGCTGCTGGGCCCATAGTGTGACCTGGGTCCCTGTACCGCCTCCCATTGCTCCCACTCTGCCATGTGCCACTTTCAGGTCTCCTCACGCTCCTGCTGGTTTCCATTTTGTCATAGGTTGCTGTATGGCCTCCCATTGCTGCTGCCTCCACCGCCACACTGTGGCTCCAAACACTGGTTTTGGCCCCGTGACTGGCCAAAGGAGTGAAGTGTGCAGTGATTCTAAGATCGACGGCACTCATCTGCATGTCATACTGACAGACAGTATTATTTCTCTTCCCCAGCAGACTCCAAGGGCATTTAAATTAAAGGTACAGTGTTCTGCACTAATATTAAGTCTCTCTGAAGCCTAGAAACACCCTTTTTTAAGTTAAATTCACAGCGAATTTATTCGACTCGAATCGAATATTGTCCACGAATTCGCCGAATCAGTCGAATCGAATTTTTCATTTCTTCGCTCATCTCTAGTTAGGAGCATGATAAACTGTCAGAAAATGGAAGTTAGAAAGCTTGAGTATAGCATCTTGACAGAAGTGAGTTTCCTGGAGGAAGACAATATCTGCTCTTTGTTTATATAGGTGTGAAAGCAAGAGGGAGCATTTTTCAGGGGCATTCAGACCCTTCACATTAATAGAGAGAACTTTCAGAGAAAGATGTCCTGACAGGGATTTAAAGGAAGACATGTCCAAGGCAGTAGAAGGAACTTAAAAAAGGGATGAGAAATTGGGTATGGAGTGGGGGCCCAAAAAAAAAAAAAAAAAAAAAAAACACGGGGGAGAGAAGACGGCCGGAAAAAGTCAGTGGGAGCTCTCAAAGCTCACTGGGTGGGAAATGTGGTGGACATAGATCCAAAATGATGGAGTCCACCGGACCTTAAAGAGTGCAGAAATCGAAGAGGGAGGGTGAGCGCAAATTTTGTAAGTGAAAATAAAAATAGGGGCATAACCGCCATCACCTGACATAGTAGGTGAGGTAAGAAGCAGCAACAGTTTTGAGGGTATTAAAAAAAAAAAAAAAAAGTGTATGTAAAATGGAGGGAAAGAAAACCAAATATGTATCATCAGGATATGTATTAGTGGAGCATTGTAGGTAGGGAGATGGGAAGATGCATGTTTTTCTTGTTCAAACAATTCTTATTAATAGTAAATCAGAGTAACAAACTGGGAGACATCATCATTAAACATTGGACATTGTAGTGATAACAAAACAGAAAAAGTGAAGATCACGATACAAAGGTCTATATATTTCTGACAGAAACAGGTAGTTAAGAATTTATGACAAATAACGTTATATCGTTGGTCAATCAGGGTAATGGCTCACAAGGGCATTAAAGAGGGAGGGAAGTTTAGAGGGGGACCAAACAGGGGAAGGGGGGCAGGGGAGAAGGAACAACGACTCCATGAACTTTATCGAGTGTACGACAGCCCCAATGAGCTATGTATGAAGGGCTATTAACAATACCCATGGGGCATAGCACACAAATCAAGGAAGGAGGAGTGATTCGTCAAAGTTAGGTGGAAGGAAGCGCTCTACCCAGGGAGTCCATATGCACAAGAATTTCGGGATCGTGTCAAGAATTGTGGTTTCTACCTTTGCATGTATCATGGCTTGTGTTAATTTGGTTTTGACAGCCGCAACACTTAGAGTGGAGGATTTCGCTATAACCTGCTTAGCCGCCGTGACTTGCATAAGGAGCTTAAATTGCGAATTGGAGATGCCATGGGGGCATTGATTGAGTAGGGCTGTTGCTGGATCAGGTCGTAGAGTGATAGTACTGAGTGTGGATAGTATGGTGAAAATTTCAGCCCAAAAGATTTGGGCTACTGGGCAGTCCCACCAAATGTGATAATGCGTTCCTGGGTCCGCACAGCCTCTGAAACAGTTGGATGAATAGCTAGGGGTAAATTTCGCAATTCTCGCCGGGACTAAGTACCAGCGAGTTAAGACTTTATAGTTTGTTTCTAATGCTATGATGTTCTGCGAAGATGATTTGGTGTTAGCCCAAATGTGGTCCCAATCTGATGAGTCAAGTCCCTTACCCAAATCCTTTTCCCACCTATGGGTGTAGGGAGGGGGGTGCGCAGTAACCGAAGTAGTGAAGAGTGAGTATAGGCATGAAATAAGACCACGCCTGTGAGGGTCTTTACAACACGCCCGTTCAAAAAAAAAAAAAAAAAAGACATGGCATCTGGTTGATTGGTTACTGTCGCGTAAGGGGCGTAAAAATGTAGCTGCAAGTATCTGAATATCTCAGAAGCTGGAAGACTATGCGTTTCCCGCAGCGAGGCAAAGGATTTAAACGTATTCCTCTGTATAAAATGATGTGTACGGAGCAGGTTAGCAGAGGTCCAGGCTTTGAATAATGGGTGTCTGCCAGGCTGGGGGAAAAGCTGGGTTTCGGAGAAACGAGAGCATGGGATTATGTGGAGATTGGAGGAGATAACGGGCTTTCAGTTTGTCCCATAAGGATAAGAAGTGGGATGTGATGGGGTTGGTTATAGAACGGCGGTCTATTGGCCTCAACCAGAGCAAGTTAGCTGTAGATAGGGGGTCGCACTCTATCGATTGGAGGGCAACCCATTGAGGGATTTCAGAGGTTGCGTGATACTTGGGTAACTGGGCTAAATGCACTGCTTGATAGTATTTGCTAATGTCAGGTAGGCCAAGGCCTCCATTAAGCTTAGGGCGATATAGGGTGGAGCGAGGTATACGAGGGTGAGTATTGCCCCATACGTAGGAAAAGATGTGACGCTGCAATGTGCGGAGGTAGTGAGGGGGGACTGGGAGGATTCTAAATAGGTATAGGATTTTTGGGAGAATTGACATCTTAATAACTGTTATTCTGCCTAGCCATGCAAGGGGAAGGGAAGACCATTTAGTCAGAAGAGCAGAAAGATGGTTTAGCATCGGTAGGTAATTAGCTGCGTAAAGGTCTGATAACTTAGGTGTCAGCTTGATTCCCAAGAAGGGAATATGACAGTGACCAAGGGAATGGTAGGATCTGCTTCAGATGTGCCAGCTCTGTAGGGGGGAGAGAGATTAAGAGCAGTTGATTAGGATTTATTATTAAATCAGAGAGCGAGCCAAACGCCTCGAGAAGCCGGAGTAGGGAAGGAGAGGAAGTCAGTGGGGATGTGAGGAAGAGCAAGACGTCATCCACAAAGAGACATAACTTATGATGTATGCCTCCTATCGAGTCCCCTGACATCCGGATTAGCTCTTATTAAGAGGGCCAAAGGTTCTATAGCCAGAGCGAAGAGAAAGGGGGACAGAGGGCAGCCCTGTCTCGTACCTCTGGAGATTGGGAACTGGGCTGACCTGTGCCCCAAATACCTAATTCTGGCCGAGGGCTCTCGATACAGCGAGAGAATCCAGGTTAAAAAGTGTGGGCCAAAACCCCAGCGGTGTAAAATGTAGTTGAGGTATGGCCATGAAACTGTATCAAATGCTTTCTGGATATCTAGGGACAGGAAACAGGCAGGAATATTGCGAGACTTGGCTAGATTTGCCAAGAGAGATGCACGTCTGACGTTATCTCCTGCTTCTCTAGTTGGGATGAAGCCCACTTGGTCGTTATGGATTAGAGAGCCAATACACATATTAAGGCGTATGGAAAGGATTTTCGCTAACAGTTTGATATCAATATTCAGGAGAGAGATTGGCCTATAATTGGACCATTGCGTGTCATCGGAATTTGGTTTTGGGATCATTGAAATGTTCGCTTGTACTGTTTCAGGGTTGAAGGCTTGGCCAGATAGTAAAGCATTAAAGGCATTAGTAAGTATGGGTATAAGGAGATGGGCAAATTTTTTTACAGTAGGTGGCTGAGAAACCGTCCGGTCCCGGGCGTTTACACAGTTTTAGGCTTTTAATAGCTTCCAGGGTTTCGGCTGGGGAGATGGGTTGCTCTAGTGTCGCTATTTGGCACTCTGATACCCTTCTAACCTCCATTTCTTTCCCGAAACGCTCAGCTTGTGTGGAATCAAAAGGTGTGGAGGAAGAGTAAAGCTGTGACAGATGCTTATGTAAAGTCTGTAGTATGTGCTCAGGATTACTAGTGAGGTTACCAGAAGAGGTGTGTATCTGGATAGGTCTAGTGGGCTGGTCTAGCCTGCGAAGTGAAAGGGCCAGGAACATATTGGGTTTATTTGCCTTAGTATAATACTTGTGCCTAGACCTACGAAGTGAGAGTTCTGCTTGGTCCGTGAGAAAGATCCAACGCCAATCTAGATCGCTCTAGGGCTTCACGGTTGGCAGGTGAAGGGGTCGCCTGGAAGTCTTGATGGGAACGATCATAGGTCTGTTCCAGTGAGAGATGTTGCCTTTTGGCTTTATTTAGGAAGGATGCTTTGCTAATGCAAAACCCTCACAGTACCGGTTTATGTGCTTTCCATAACAGGAGAGGAGAAATATCAGGCGATTGGTTGAGAGAGAAATAGTCCTTGAGGGCGGCCTCGATTTCTAGACAGTGCGCTGGATTTGCGAGCAAGTTATCATTAATGATCCAAGAGAATTCTGCGGGGGATGGGGCTAATGAGGCCATGGACGCGAGTACGGCACAATGGTCAGACCAAGGGATTGGAATTATTTCAGACGTCAGGAGCCGGGGAGAGGAGGCGGTGGTAATGAAAATATGATCTATCCTGGAGAATGACTGGTGGGGGTGAGAAAAGAAAGTATATTGGCGTTTAGCCGGGTTGAGTTCCCGCCACGTATCTATCAAAGAATGACGTAGTATGGCTTGGAAGGTGTGTTTAGAGGTAGGGGCAGGGGAGGGACGAGGAGATTTGTCAAGAAAGGGATATATTACACTATTAGAGTCTCCGCTGACAAATAAAGTACCGCGCTTATGATGGTCTATAACTGAGTGTATGTGGGAGAGGAATGGTAAGGGATCTTGGTTTGGGGCATAGTATGCAACAATAGTAACATCCACATCTAGGAGTTGCCCTACTAGCAGAAGGTAACAACCCTCTGGGTCTTTGATTTCGGTGTGTAACGTGAAAGGTGTTGTGCGATGAAAGGCTATCAGTACCCCCCTGCATTTGGTGGTTGCAGAGGCTGTATAGACCTGAGGATAACGGGGGACCGAAAAATTTGGGGGTGGAGTTGGGGGTGTAGCGTGTTTCCTGTAGACAGACGACGTGAGCTTTAAGCGTAGCAAAGGTTCGGAAAGCCTTATTACGCTTCTGTGGGACATTAAGGCCCTGTACATTCAGGGTGAGGATAGTTAGCGAGCCCATGGTGAGAGTGCATAGTGGCTTGAGTAGCGTGGCATCACCAGCTGGGATGGAGCCCGACGATTACTGTGGGAGATGAGAGCATTGCGGAGTATGTTTCTCAGTCATGGAGTCATGTTGGGGGGAGGGAGGAGGTTACAGTATGGGAAGGGTAACATGGAGAAAGGGGTGTAGGCCAGTTAAGGCCTAAAAAGGTGTGTTCAAGGACACACCGAGTCAGGGTGGGCAAGGGAGCAATAGTAGCCCAAGTGTTAAATAGCCAATAACACAGGGGCTAGTGTTGAGTGAGCAGGTACGTGGACCGTAAGGATGACAGCTATATGGTAAATAAATGGTGGTGGGGTCCCGGTAGAAAAAACAAACACAAAAAACATCTGAGGAAATCAGGATGCCCTAGGCTCAGACGGCTCCAGCAGCGCTGGTGCGACCCCTCGGGCGTGGAGGTACAACAGCGCACGCCGTCAACGCCCAGGCTCCCGAATGCAAACCAAAATAGGGCCCAGGGAGGGAAGGCCAGGATAATCTCCAGATTATGTGGCAACCAAAATCCAACAGGCAAAAGGGAGAGATGGCATCAAGGGCACCAACCGCATAGACAAGAGAGTACACCGCTTGGCGTGTAGAACAAAAAGAGCGTGGAACATATTTCAGTCCATAGTGTCTTGTAAAGGGAGGCCCGGTGACGAAAACGCCCTCTTTTGTGGAGGCTGAGTTGACCTTCAGATGCACGTGTGGGGCCAGACTTCCGTAGCGAACAGGATGTGGACCTCCGCTTAGCGCTCTCTGGAGGCATCGCTGGGGAGAGAAGTTGTAGGATCCGCAAGGTATCTAGTAGGTCTTCAAGAGTCTTGCAGGTGTAATCCCGGGTTTGGTGATGGAATCGCACAGCAAGGGGGAAGCTCCACCTATACGATAAGGAGTGTTGTTGAAGTACTTGTAGGTGGGGTTTCATAGCCCTGCGCTTGCAGATAGTTGTGGGGCACAAATCTTGGAATTGGTAATTATGTCCCTGGAATTGTAAAGATTCTGCGTTACGGGCAGCTTGTAGAAGTTGCTCCTTAGTACGGAAAAAGTGGAGCTTGGCTATGTCACGTGGCAGGCCATCTAAGCGTCGTGGTGCTAACGCCCTGTAAACTCTATCCAATTCCAATCTTTCGATTGGGATAGCTGGGGCGAGCTCTTGGAACAGAGCAGTTATCGTTGATTGAACGTCGACGATGGTTTCTGGAAGGCCACAGATACGTAGGTTTGAACGCCTTGCTCGGTTCTCAAAATCCTCCAGTCGTGTCAGCAACGTTGCGTTTTCGTCACACAATAGGTAAAGGTCTTCAGTATGTGTCTGAAGCGAAGCGTCAAGACAGTCCACTCTGTTCTAGGTCCACAGTGCGCTGTCCTAATTCATGGATTTCCCTAGATAGTGTGGCAGTGATGCGGTCCGAGGTTTGCTTCAAAGCTTTGTGTAGCATTTTTTCGAAGCGTGATAGTAGGTCAAGGAGCCTGAGGTCAGGCGTCAGGGCTTGTGCAGGGACATCTGTTTCAGTGTCAGACTCACCCTCAGATGTGCAGGGATGGCAGGGCTGCGGATCTTGCAGGGCTGCGGATCTTGCAGGGCTGCGGATCTTGCAGGGCTGCGGATGTCCCTGCAGCTTGCTTGCCTCCATGAGCTGGGGTGGCGGCCATCTTTGTGGAGGCCTTCGCCAGGGCCTCCTTAATTATTTTAGTTGGAGGGAGACCTGGTGCCGGGGTGCCCCTTTAACCATTTTGCTGCTTGTCAATGAGGGGGGCTGTTATTCAGGTCTCAGCCCCCCTGTTCTCTCTGCAGCCTCAGATATGTGCTGGCTTTCGTGGGCGGGCCTGTAGGTAGCACACTATGGGGATGGAGTCCAATGTCGGATTTCTCCGACTTGCTGCAGCTGATCCACCGTTTAGCAGGGCGGATCAGACCCTGGAGAGGTTGCCTTGCAGATAGAGCCCCCCTGGGCTGGATCCCGCTGCTTCCCGGCACTTTAGTGGGCGGGCCTGCGGGTGACTCACTATGGGGACGGAGTCCCCTGTCGGATTTCTCCGACTTGCTGCATCTGATCCGCCGTTGAGCAGGGCGGATCAGACCTTGGGAGGGTTGCCGTGCCGAGCGGGTCCCCCTGGGCTGGGTTGAGGGCCGGGACCCGCTGCTTTTCAGCGCTGTCACCCGACGGGGAGATGGAGCCTCTTCAGGACATGTCCATCCCGCTGGCCGCGCATGCACACTCCCCAGAAGATGCATGTTTTTGAGTGGAATACAGTCGTGGCATGACCCCGGAGCTATAAGCGGGGTGTATGATGTTGTAGGTGTATTGTGATAGGGCCAATATGCAAGTCTATATTGAAAATAAAACATCAGTGAGAGCCAGATGGATAACCTGCGTACCCCTAAGATGAAAAGCAAACCATATCGTAATCTCTTTAGGACAAGAGCAATGCAACATCATGGAAACAGGGCAACCGAGTGAAAGGCAATCAAATAAAACAATTGGGAAAAATGAGACATATTGCACCCTCTTTTTGCAACCATATGACACCTCTATCCTTTCTCCTCTCACCCCGACTTCCCCTCTGACCTCAAAACCATCCTCCCCCCACCCCCTCAGAACATTCTATAAATCAAGAAGCACCTTGTGTCAGTGGATAAAATGTAGCGATAGCCAGGTAGGGGGAGGGGACGGGACAAGGAGGGAGCCAAGCAGGAACTCTACATGATAGCAACAAAACCAGCAGGCAGTAAACATGGTTTGGATGGGTGCTAGTATGGGGGGGGGGGGGGGGAGGAAGGAGGCCAAACCCCACAGACAGTGGACTACCCCTAGAGGGTTTAACGAGGTGATACTAGACTCCAAACAAGCATGAAACATAAAAATGGTATGGAAAGGTCAACCCGGATCCCAAATCCCCCTACCTAATCTAAAAGCTAGTCGGTGGGAGGAGCTTCTCACAAACGCAGACAAAAATCAGTAAGGATCAGGTGAGTAGAAACACACACAATAATAAAATCGGGAAGAGACCAAAGAAAGGTCTTCAGGCATCATGGCGAGGTCTGCGGTGTGCAGGTGAGGCCATCTGGCTGTTGGTGGTAGAGCCTCTGGAAGGAAGTCTGAGTGGAAGGGACCGATCGGCAGCGAAGATTCTTGCCTTTGTTGCAGGGTTATAAGAGAGGTCCTGGAACAGGTGTATCTCATTACCCTGGTATAAAAAAAAAAAAAAAAATCAAGTTACACTTACGGTAACGTATTTTCCAGGAGTCTCAGGCCAGCACTCTGAGAGACCTCGGCTCCTCCCCATCTGAGGAAACACCTCCACCTACAATAAAAAAGCTCCACTCCCCTCTGACCTCAGTTCTCCAAGCATCCTCCGGTCACCTGGGGAGACACAATGCGAGACAACATAATCATAAGCCATCTTCACATAACCAATATCAACACGGGTGGGAAACCGGTGCTGGCCTGAAAGACTCCTGGAAAAGACGTTACTGTAAGTGTAACTTGATTTTTCCCCTACCATCTTTCAGGCCAGCACTCTGAGAGGATAAGCGAGTACTCACCCCTCGGGCGGGCTAACTGCTTGCAAGACCTTATGACCAAAGTCCTGCTCCTGCACCGAGACCAGGTCCAGTCTGTAATGCTTGGCAAATGTGTCATAGCTGGACCATGTTGCCGCTCTGCAAATCTGCCCTGGGGAAACCCCTGCTAGCTCTGCCTGGGTAGCCGCCACCGCTCGGGTGGAATGTGCCTTGATACCCTCCGGGACCTCCAGGCCTTCCGCCTGATATGCTCCTGCAATCGCCAGCCGCAGCCAGCGTCCTTCTAGACGCCTTCTTGCCTCTTCTAGCCCCCTTAAAAAAACAAAAAGGGATTCGATGCTTCTGAACTCCCTAGATTTCTCTAGATACTGGAGAACGCACCTTCTTACATCCAAACAATGATACCTCTCCTGATCTACCCCCACCGGGTCAGGAAAAAACGAGGGAAGGACAATGTCCTGTTCCCTCTGGAAACTCCGAGCTACCTTCGGAATGAAGGACGGGTCCGGTCTAAAAACTATTCTGTCCGAAAAAATACGGAGATAAGGTGTTCTGATCGAGAGAGCCTCCATCTCGCACACCCTCCTCGCCGTGGTAATCGCCACCAGAAAAGCCGTTTTAATGGTGAGCTCACTTATCGGGCAGGACTCCAGGGGCTCGAATGGAGCCCTAGTCATCCCCCCCGAGCACCTTGGCCAAATCCCACACCGGAAACGGTCTGGACCTCGGAGGCCTCTGCCTCACCAGAGCTTTGAAAAACCTACTCACCAACTCCTCCCTGGCCAGGGGCGTCTCTAGGAACACACTGAGGGCCGAGACCTGGCCCTTGAGCGTGCTGACAGACAATCCCTTGTCCGCTCCCGCCTGCAGGAATTCCAACACGGAAACCAAACTATGGGTTGCCACTGCCGTCCGGTCACACCAGGCTGTAAAGCAACCCCAGACCCTACCATAAATGGCCTGGGTCTCCTCCTTCCTACTGGCCAGTAATGTCGCCACTACCTTAGGCGAGAACCCCTTCTCTAAGAGGAGCTGCTGCTCAGAAACCAGGCCGTTAAACGGTAATCTTCCCACGCTGGGGCAAAGAACCGGCCCCTGTGTTAACAAATCCTCTCTTGGTGGCAGCTCCCAGGGTGGACGAGAGGCCAAACTTTTTAGGGTCGCAAACCACGCCCGCCGCGGCCAGAAGGGAGCTATCAGGATTAACGAGGTCCCCTCTGTCCTGAATTTCCTCAGGACCAGGGGGAGCAAGGGAACCGGGGGGGGGGGGGGGGGGAAGGCGTAACAAAGCCGGTAGTCCCACCTCTGACCTAATGCGTCCACCGCTCTGGACCCGTCCCAGCAGGATAGAGAGAAGAAATTTGGGACCTTGTTCCTCCCGGAGGCAAAAAGGTCCACATCCGGGGATCCCCACCTCCGCACAATCTCCTGAAAGACATTGGGGTTCAAGGCCCATTCCGACTCCCTGAGCTGAGTCCTGCTCAGGAAGTCTGCCTTCTGGTTCAGCTCCCCTTTTAAGTGAATCACAGACAGGGACGCCAAGTTCACCTCTGCCCAGGACAACAGTGTCGCCGCTAAGGCTCCGAGGGCCTTGCTCCTTGTCCCTCCCTGCCTGTTTATATAAGCCACTGCTGTGGCATTGTCCGTTAGGACACGCACGTGCTGGCCCGTGACCCACGCCTGGAAGGAGTGCAGAGCCTCCCACACTGCCCTCAATTCCTTCCAATTTGAGGATTTGGCCTTCTGCCCCAAGGACCATTCCCCCTGAGTCACCAAATTTCCCAGGTGGGCTCCCCAGCCCCTGGCATCCATAGTGACCTCCGTGGATATCGGAAAGCACCACAACAGCCCCTGCGTTATGCTGGACGATCTCCTCCACCACCATAGAGACCTCTTCACACTGGGGGGAACCAGGACCCTGCGTTCTAGGGAGTGACTCCTCCTGTCCCAAACCCTCAGGATCCACAACTGGAGGGGACGCATATGCAGACCTGCCCACTGAACTGCCGGAATGGACGCTGTCAGTAATCCAAGTACCGACATGGCCTGCCTTATGGATATCGACCTGCTCCCCTGTAGTAATCTGACCCCGGCTTCCAACTTGGTGATTTTTTCCAAAGTCAGGCTGGTCTTCTGGTCCACCGAATCTAGAGCGTAGCCCAAGTAAATCACTTTCTGAGAAGGTACCAGGCAGGACTTCTCCAGATTCAAAATCCACCCCAAGCTTTCTAGATGGCCCCTCACTATAACCAGGTCTTGCCGTAAGCGAGCCTCTGAATCTGCGAATCGCAGCAAATCTTCCAGATAGGCCACCACTGAAATCCCCCTCAAACGAATAGAAATCAGTGCCTCCGACAGAACCTTGGTGAATACTCTTGGCGAGGAGGAAAGGCCGAATGGAAGAGCCCTGAACTGCCAATGTCGAATTCCTTCCTCCCCCCCCACTGCCAACCTGAGGAACCTCTGAGAGGCTTCCGCCATGGGCACGTGTAGGTAGGCGTCCTTCAAGTCTATGGATGCCATGAATGCACCTGGCGGTATTAGGGACCCGATTGTAAAAATGGAGTCCATGCGGAACCTCCGGTAACGCACTGACCTGTTTAGGGGTTTCAGGTTCAAAATCAGTCTGAACGCCCCAGACGGCTTTTGAACCACAAACACATGGGAATAAACTCCCTTCCCTCGTTCCTCTACTGGAACCCTGGAGATGACCCCCTGGGACTCTAGAATCTCTAAAGCGCCCACCAGAGCCGAGACCTTCATCGGATCCCTTGGATGGGTCGTCACCAGAAAAGTCTCGGGTGGCGGCCTTAGAAACTCCAACCGGTAACCCCTTCGGATGACATCCAAAATGAAGGGGCTGGTGACCACGGCTTCCCACTGTGGGAGGAATGCCGCCAATCTTCCCCCCACAGGAGGAACCAAGTCACCTTGGTTTTTGGGGCTGCTCAGGAGGGCGAAAAATCGCTCCCCCTCTTCCCCTACCTCTCTGTCCAGCAGACCTACCCTGACCAGGCGGTCGCAGGCTCAGCCTTTTTGCCGGGTGGGCCTTCCGTGTCCCCCCCCTCCTGCATTTTCCGCGAGGGGGAAGGACTTCTTCCTATCAGCTGTCCGGTCCAATAACTCCTCCAACCCCGGGCCGAACAGACAGTCTCCTGTGAGGGGGATGCCGCACAACCTAATTTTCGAAGTGATGTCCCCCTGCCATGTTTTTAGCCACAGCGCCCTTCTGGCTGAGTTGGTCAGGGCAGCAGACCTGGCCCCCAACCTCACCGACTCTGCGGAAGCGTCCGCAATATACCCAACTCCTTGCAAAAGGGTCTCAAAAGAGGCCAAGATTTTTTCCTTGGGAGAGTCTGCCACAATATGGGCCTGTAATTGCGTAAGCCAATACTCTAAGTTTCTGGCTACCACTGTCGTAGCCATGGCCGGCTTCAGGTTGTACAGGGTCGAGTCCCAGGCCTTCCTAAGGAGAGACTCTGCCCTTCTGTCCAATAAGTCTGGTAAGACCCCCATGTCCTCAAACGCCAGATCAGTTCTCCTGGTCGTTTGGGAAAAGGCTGCGTCTAGTCTAGGGCTCTTGTTCCAGACTGCCTCCGGGTCTTCCGAAAACGGAAATCTCCTTAACGCCTTAGAGAAGAACGGCTTCCTTTCCGGGTCCTGCCACTCCTTCTTAATGGTGTCCACCAAAATGTCATGCACAGGAAATATTCTGTGCTGGTGCTCCTCCAACCCCTGATACATTTGGTCATGGAGAGATAAGGCCTTAACCTCCTCCTTAATGTCCAGGGTTTCGTATATAGCCCCCAGGAGCTCATCTACCTCCTCTAGAGTCAATTTGTACCGGGAGGGGCCCCTCCCTTCCTCCGAGGGACCCTCCCCCGCCGATTCCTCCTCAGACTGGGAGTCCCCCACTGGTTCCTCCCTGGTCATAAGGGGTTCCCGACGACTCACCGAAGCTACCTGGGGGGGGGGGGGGGGGGGGAAGTGTAGGTAATGGGAGGGCAAACCTCTCCATGAGGGATTTGAAGGAGTCGAAGGTGGTAGCCAACTCCTTCACTGACCTGGCTAGGTCCCCCTGTTCCGGCTTCTCCTCCCTCACCAACCCCTGTATACATGGGCCACAAAGAACCTTTCGCCAAGATTCTTTCAAAACTTCCTTACAGGAAGGGCATCTCCGCTTGGGCTCCTGGTGCCTAAGTTTAGCTCGGGCCTTGCCCTGAAAGACACAAAAGGGGGGAGGAGGGAAGCCTAATCAGTCCAAAACTAAACACCCCCCCCCCCCCTGCTCCTTCCTGGCAGAGCAAAAAAGGGCCTGCAAATCCGCAGACCCCTTGCCCCACCTTCCCACTGCTAGGGGCCAACAGGTAGGGGAGGCCTCCACTGAGGCACCTTACCTGTGACTGGCTGGTGCTGGCATCTCCTGGTCCCGGTGCCTCCGACATCCCGTACCGGAGGGTGGTCGCCTGGCGCTGGTCTGTCCCCCAGACCGCTGTGCACCGCCTTTTTAAATTTTGCTCCGCCGTGGTGTGAGGGCCGCGACTGGAAGCGGAAGGCGAAGCCCCGCCCCTTCCGCCGGAAACCGTCGTCCGGCCCGGCAAAGTCCTCAGACCGCCAGCATGGGAAGGAGCGGAACTCCCCCCGATCCTCCCCAGATCTCACCACGGCCACCCCGACGCCCCCCCTCGCCGGAGAGGGTCGGGGGGCGAAGAACAGGCAAGTGCTTTGTCCCGTCCCCCGGGATGCACTCACTGCCCGCAGCCTGCCCAGGGAGAATATGCAGCCGGACACTCCGGCCTTCACTCCCAGCTGCGTCGGGCCTCTCAGCCGGCTATCCAGCCCTCGGCTCCCCTATAGTCTGCCCTGCGCCTCCTCGTGTCTCCCCACCGGAGGAAACACCTGAACTGAGGTCAGAGGGGAGTGGAGCTTTTTTATTGTAGGTGGAGGCGTTTCCTCAGATGGGGAGGAGCCGAGGTCTCTCAGAGTGCTGGCCTGAAAGACTGTAGGGGAAAAAAGGAGTCTCCTCTCTCTGGCCCTTCTGAGACGGTCTTCTTTAATTTGAAAGCTGACTAAACTACACACCACATCTTGGGGGGGGTGTCAATTTCTCTGCCCCTGGAGCGTAGTGATCTGTATGCACGTTCCAAAATCGATAGGTGCAGCAGGCAGGCGACCCAGCAGGTCATTGAAGATCGCAATTACTGTTTTAGGGATGTCGCTCGGTTCCACAGATTCAGACAAGCCACGCAATCTGATATTGTGTCTGCGACCACGATTATCTAAATCTTCAATCGGTCTGTAAAATTCACGAATATAAGATGCATGCGATACTGACAAACTGCTGCATCTCCACTATGGCATCTGCATCATTTCTGCTGGTAAATTCCACCTCCTCTAGTCTTGTACTTAATGAAATAAGGTCTTCCCTTAGGTCACTGAGGGCTGTGGTAAAAGTAGCTTTGATGTCAGCTGCTACTGCCTGCAGATCCCTTAAGGAAAGTATGTCTGAAGAGAGATCATGCTGCTGGACAGATTCCATGCCAACCCCAGTGTCTGTTCTGTAAAATCTGAGCACATGTTGCTGTTGTGGAGGGAGAGGGGGATTCTGCATGCGGCCTGTCCCTCTGCTGGGAGCGGAACAGTTCCTTGATGTCGGGACTGCTGGGGGTTATGCGCCTGTGGAGAGCGGGAACGGGAGCCGGTGACATTCTGGTCTGCTCTCCCCAAGTACTTGGGGAAAGTACTCTGTGTTAATGGCGCCACTGTTTGAGCCCCTAGGTTCCTGTTCCCTTAGGGCTCTCACGTTGAAAACAATATTTTTGGTGGCAATCACCACAGCGAGAAGGGTGAGTGAGCTGGAAGCTCTGTCTATCAGAGTGCCATATTTGCAAATTTTTGCAGATAGGGTGGTATTCAGGACGGATCCATACTTTGTTCCCAAGGTGGCTTTAGATTTTCATAGGGGACAGGATATAGTTTTACCCTAATCCCTCGGGTGAAAGACGACAGATTTCACTTGTTGGATGTAAGAAGGCATGTACTCCTGTACCTAGACAGGACTAGGAAATTTCCAAGAAAGGACAAAGCCTCCAGGTGCACAGTGGCTAGATGGTTGAGACTAGCAATAGCAGGCATATTGGGACAAGAGTCTAGAGGTCCAAGAGGGAATAAGGGCTCATTCTACTCTGGCCATGGCGGCCACACAAGCAGAACAGCATGGGGCCTCCCCGGGACAGATCTGTAGGGCTGCAACTTGGTCCAGTTACGGGACATTAGGCATTACAGACTCAACCTGGTCTCGGTGCAAGAGCAGGCCTTTGGACGTAAGGGGCTGCAAGCAGTGGGCCCGCCCTAGGGGTGAGTACTCGCTTAATCTCAAGGTGCTGTCCTGAAAAGACGAGGGGGGGGGGGGAATCAAAGTTACTTACGGTAACGCCTTTTCCAGTAGTCTCTCAGGACAGCACTGGTTACCCACCCTCTGTTGTATGAGATTTGTCTTTTTTGGGTATCTCATTTTAATGTCTCCCCAGGTGACTGGAGGTGCTATTCCAAGAACTGGAGGTTGGAGGGGAGTGTAAGTATTTTTATTTAGGGTGGAGGAGCAGAGGTCTCAAGGTGCTCTCCTGAAAGACTGGAAAAGGAGTTACCATAAGTGTAACTGATTTGTTTTTACTCTGCCAATGCCGGTCCCAAGCCCATGCTGCAAAAGAGGGTTGTGTGCTGGGAGAGCCAACCAGCCCTGTAGAAGCAATTTGCTGTGAGAGCTAAATAGCCCTGCAAGATCTATTTGCCTTTACATTTCCTAGACTTGCCCCTTTAAGGATAGGCTGTCCATGGAAATTCTCCCCTTCTATGGCCTTTCCTCAGTTTGATGCATTCTCTGCCAGTTTCCCTCAACAGTGTGACCTTGATGAAAACATCTCATCAGGAGTGTACTGCAAAATGCACATTATACATGGGGTTTATGAATTTTAAAGATATTCTGTGCGGATGTTTTCACCCTTTTACTGCCAGAACTATTTTTGCATGGTTTAAAAAATATTTAGTCAGATTATCTAAAAGCAACCCAGTTCTCTGTTCGTACTGTGGTACGGGTTATCACTTAGAGATCTGGAGAAAGTGCCAATAGACTACAAATGCCGAGATTTGTGAAAGCAGACTCCAGGAGGATAAAATGGTGGAGGTTACAGATTTGTAACATCACACAAATATTAGTGCAATGTATTAGAAAGTGCCAAATTTCAGTTAAAAATTCACTAAATGTTTATTTTAGGGCACACAAGCCCAATATATTACCCCTTTTCTGGTAAAATATAAGAGGTTGCACCAAGTAAATTGATACCAAACATGGAAAACAATAAAATTGCGTGAACCTGTGGAACAGCAATAAACTTTGGAACCCTTAATTTTCCATAGGTGGCTCTTATTGCGGACCATGTACCATACATAAACCTTGACAGTGCATGCCCACTGTGCTGGATCATGTACATGTATGTGACCCATCATTTCTGGGTAGGGGGCACGCACACACCCACCACCCAAGTTGTGTTGTCATTCACTACAGCACAAGCGTATCAGCGGGTCCCAGCCAATGATTTATGGCCCACTGATCAGCGGAGCGAATAATGGAAGACAGCTCTGTGATGGTAAACTCTGAGCTCTCTATAGGACAGTAACAATGTGGCAGTTTTTCTCCCAGCGAAGTAGAGTGTAAAAACCAGCTCATTGCTTACTAAAAAGCACCACACAGTAAAAACACAATAAACATGGTTAGCCATACAATTACCCCTTGGATTGCATCATTCATTCGTACAGTGACAGTATATATTAGCACTGATCACTGTATTAGTGTCACTGGTGAGGTTAGTGTCAGTTCGTGTCACAGTTCCACTATATGTTGCTGATTGCCACCATTACTAGTAGAATAAAACAATTCCAGTATATATCCCTTAGTTTGTTGATGCTATAACTTTCATGCAAACCAATATATGCTTATTGCAATTTTTTTTATCAATGACATGTAGCAGAACACATTTTGCCCTAAATGTATGAAGTTATTTTTTACTATAAATCATATCCAATAAAAATCTAACATTCTGTTTGTTTATACAGTATCACAGAAGTGATTACACCCCTCACGGTTTTGTAAATTTATTATGTCTTTTCATGTGACAACACTGAAGAAAATGACACTTTGCTACAATGTAAAGTAGTGAGTGTACAGCTTGTATAACTGTAAATTTGCTGTCCCCTCAAAATAACTGAACACACAGCCATTAATGTCTAAACTGCTGGAAACAAAAGTGAGTACACCCCTAAGTGAAGATGTACAAAATTGGGCCCAGTTAGCCATATTCCCTCCCCTGTATCATGTAACTTGTTAATGTTACAAGATCTCAGGTGTGAATGGGGAGCAGGTGTGTTAAATTTGGTGTTATTGCTCTCACTTATACTGGTCACTGGAAGTTCGACATGGCACCTCATGGCAAAAGAGCTCTGAGGATCTGATTGTTGCTCTACATAAAGATGGCCTAGGTTATATGAAGATTGCCAAGACCCTGAAACTGTGCTGCAGCACGGTGGCCAAGACCATACAACGTTTTAACAGGACAGGTTCCACTCATAACATGCTTCACCATGGTCGACCAAAGAAGTTGAGTGCACGCGCTTAGTGTCATATAAAGGAGGTCATCTTTGGGAAATAGATGTATGAGTGCTGCTAAAATTGCTGCAGAGGGTGAAGAGGTGGGGGGGGGGGGGGGGGGGGATCAGCCTGTCAGTGCTCAGATCATACACTGCATCAAATTAGTTTGCATGGCTGTTGTCCCAGAAGGAAGCCTCTTCTAAAAGATGTGACATACTGAAGCAGAGCATGATCCCCTCCCTTTGAAGATGGGGCCACAGGGCAGTATTTCAACATAATGACCCCAAAACACACCAAGACGACCACTGCCTTGCTAAAGAAGCTGAAGGTACAGGTGATGGACTGGCCAAGCATGTCTCCATACCTAAACTCTATTGGGCATCCTCAGTTGGAGGAGTTGAAGGATCGCAAGGTCTCTAACATCCAGCAGTGCCATGATGTTGTCATGGAGAAGTGGAAGAGTACTCCAGTGGCAAGCTGTGAAGCTCTGGTGAGCTCCATGCCCAAGAGGGTTAAGGCAATGCTGGAAAATAATGGTGGCCACACAAAATATTGACACTTTGGGCCCCAATTTGGACATTGTCACTTAGGGGTGGACTCACTTTTGTTGTCAGCGGTTTAGATATTAATGGCTGTGTGTTCAGTTATTTTGGAGGGGACAGCAAGTGTACACGGTTATACAAGCTGTACACCTACTATGTCACATTGCAGCAAAGTGTCATTTCTTCAGTGTTGTCACATGAAAAGATAGAATAAAATATTTACAAAAATGTGAGGGGTGTACTTGAGAGATACTGTATAACAAACAATTAAAAAAACAAACAAAAACTCATTAACCAAAAGAAAGCTGTGTGAAAAAAAGTTAAATATCATTTAGGTACAATGTTACATTATCGCGCCATTGCCAGGTAAAATGCAGTGCCAGATAGCATAAAATGGCCTGGTCATGAAGGAGGGAAAATTTTCCAGAGCTTAAGTGGTTAATAGCCCCTAAAGATAATCAGGTTTGAGTCAACTGAATGGCCATAGTATTACTGCTCTTACTGAAGCATGCACGTTCATGCTGTCATGGGCATGTACAGTCAGGTCCATAGATATTGGGACATGGACACAATTCTAACATTTGTGGCTCTATACACCACCACAATGGATTTGAAATGAAGATGTGCTTTAACTGCAGACTCAGCTTTAATTTGAGGTCATTTACATTCAAATCAGGTGAACGGTGTAGGAATTACAACAGTTTGCATATGTGCCTCCCACTTGTTAAGGGACCAAAAGTAATGAGACAATTTGTTTCTCAGCTGTCCCATGGCCAGGTGTGTGGACCTTTTTATCTGCTCATTGTAATTGGGATAATGAGGGAATAAGTTAATTTCAAGTGTGCCATTTGTATTTGGAGTCTGTTGCTGTCAACTCTCAAGATGAGATCCAAAGAGCTATCACTATCAGTGAAGCGAGCCATCATTAGGCTGAAAAAACAAACCCATCAGAGAGATAGCAAAAACATTAGGCGTGGCCAAAACTGTTTGGAACATTCTTCAAAAGAAGGAACGCACTGGTGAGCTCAGCAAAGCCAAAAGACGGAAAATAACTGGTGGATGACCGAAGAATTCTTTTCCTGGTGAAGAAAACACCCTTCACAACAGTTTGGCCAGATCAAGAACACTCTCCAGGAGGTAGGTGTATGTGTGTCAAAGTCAATTAAGAGAAGACTTCACCAGAGTGAATACAGAGGGTTCACCACAAGATGTAAACCATTGGTGAGCCTCAAAAACAGGAAAGCCAGATTAGAGTTTGCCAAACATCTAAAAAAAAGCCTTCACAGTTCTGGAACATTATATGGACAGATGAGACAAAGATCAACTTGTACCAGAGTGATGGTAAGAGAAGAGTATGGAGAAGGAAAGGAACTGCTCATGATCCTTAGCATACCACCTCATCAGTGAAGCATGGAGGTAGTGTCATGGCGTGGGCATGTATGGCTGCCAATGGAACTGGTTCTCTTGTATTTATTGAGGTGACCGATGACAAAAGCTGCAGGATGAATTCTGAAGTGTTTCTGGCAAGATTATCTGCTCATATTCAGCAGAATGCTTCAGAACTCATTGGAAGCCGCTTCACAATGCAGATGGACAATGACCCAAAGCATACTGCAAAAGCAACCAAAGTTTTTTAAAAAGGGAAAGAAGCGGAATGTTATGCAATGGCCAAGTCAATCACCTGACCTGAATCCAATTGAGCATGCATTTCACTTGCTGAAGACAAAACTGAAGGGAAAATGCCCCAAGAATAAGCAGGAACTGAAGACAGTTGCAGTAGAGGCCTGGCAGAGCATCACCAGGGATAAAACCCAGCATCTGGTGATGTCTATGCGTTCCAGACTTCAGGCTGTAATTGACTGCAAAGGATTTGCAACAAAGTATTCAAAAGCGAAAGTTTGATTTATAATTATTATTCTGTCCCATTACTTTTGGTCCCTTAACAAGTGGGAGGCACATATGCAAACTGTTGTAATTCCTACACCGTTCACCTGATTTGGATGTAAATACCCTCAAATTAAAGCTGACAGTCTGCAGTTAAAGCACATCTTGTTCATTTCAAATCCATTGTGGTGTATAGAGCCAAAAATGTTAGAATTGTGTCCATGTCCCAATATTTATGAACCTGACAGTGGGGCAAGGATAAAAAAAAAAAAAAAAAAAAAAAAAAAAAAAAAGTAAGTGCTTGGTGTAACTTTAATTTTCCACTAAACTTAAAGGCCAAGTTCTCCTATCCATCCATTGCACTCTGTATCCAATCAGGCAGGCCCTTGCACTACATTACAAGAGTCTAACCTGTGGCCTTGTGCATCTCCAGAGATTTTAGAATGCAAGCTGGGGCCATCTGGAGGGATGCATGCACACATAGTACCTGTGGCAATCTACATTGACAAGCCAGGAAAATGCATGCTTGGATGGATGTCGGGAGATCAGCTGGTGAACGGCTTCCCAAGTCTTACTGGTTTTTGTGTCCTAAATCTACATACCAGGAAGTCATGAACTTTTCTATTTAAACACACCAGTGGCTAGGGTAAGGCCTTGTTCAAACAATCTAAAAAAGATTTTATTTTTTTGCAACAGGAGGTATATTAATGGTATATTGGTACCCAGGAGAGCTGGAATTCAGAAAAAGTGAATTCAGCCTTTAATTTTTCTTCACACAGTAATCCCCATAGTCCCATATGTGATTTTTTTTGGTGACAGATCCTACCTGCCTTCCAATGAAGTAGAACATAATGACATGGAGTAAACAAGAACTATCCGGGAGGCCACACTGAGTGCTGTAATCCAACATTGCTGAACGAGGAAACAAAGTAGCATAAAAACAGTGATGAACACAGTGAGGTGACACTGTTAGATTTTAGGGGTAATTTTAGGTGTGGGGCAAAGGATTGCCCCTGCTGCCCAAGTATTAGAAAAGGGGAGACATTCATGACTACAGTTAGTGGGAAAGAATATTCAATGAGGAGATCAATTGCAATACCACACATTTACAACATCTTATTACATGTAATGTAATCTCTCCGCAATATGAATAGGACCACTAGGAGGTTGCATGATCATATTTACCATAAAAAGAAAAACCTTTCAACCAACGTCGCTTGGCATTTTAATGGAAAACATGGAGTCGATCGTGCAGCCTTCCACAATCAGAGGACCCTAAACCCCGGCAATCTGCATGTGGCAGGGGAGAGTCTGGACCTAGCAAAGAAGTGCTTAGGGTCAGTTCTCCGCATCAGTCAGGGGAACATCCAAACAGAGAAGTGGGCCTACAGTACAGTGCCTATACTGACAGTGAAGTGCTCATCGTGAGGTGATGAGAGAAGCCTGTAATTTCCAGGACAATCGTTTTGGTCTTAGTCACAGGATCTGGTGAGAGGGACTTTGCCGACTGGCAGATGACAGGAACACTGCACACAGACATTACACTTCGCCCATACTCACCAGGCACTGGGTTGTATAGATGGCCCTGCTAAACAGACCCAGTATTTGCTTTGCTATACAATTACTGCCACAGGATTCCAATTATACTTTAGGCGCACCAATGAAAGTGGCTAGCTGAAGATCCCAAGATTCATCCTGTTACCAAGAGACTGAAGTTACCGGTGCCATACAGGCACACGCATGCATATTCAGGCCTCTATATTGCATGGTGTTTGAGGGAATAGCTTTACCTTGGAAAGTAGCCATTAAGCATCAGTTGGGTACAGTGTTTGCCTATTGGCTTGTGGTGTTGGTGATTAGAAGGGAGAAGTCTGACACAACAGTCATTCTGCTTGGACAGAGCCAAAATTATGTAAAGGGGTTTAGACCCACTTTGAGGTTGCCATTTAAGTGTTGGCCTCTGCTCTTGGGCTGCTTTCAGGAGATTCCAACCGTGAACCCCAAGTGTAAAAGTGAGCTATATTGCTTTCGGTCTCAGTATTTGCGGTTCTCTTGATTCACCCAACGTATCCCTGTTAATGTTTATTACTTCCCGCAGAGGTCTTATAGTAAAGCGGATCTGTGTTTTATTATAAAGTGTGTGCTTTTCATTGGTCCTTGCATTTACACTATTGCCAAGTGTTTTATTTGGGGCTCAGACAATTCTTGGGCTTGAGAAGCAGAGTAACAGAGTGAACAAACTTAAGCAGCCCCTGTGGGGGTATTGCTACATCGGTAATACCTGTGCTTGTATTAATTCTTTTGAGGGACTTCCACCTATTGCAACCAAGGAGATCTGCATTCTTGTAGTGCATCAACTGGGCCCCAATGAGCATGCAATAGATCTCTCACTGCAGTTAACCACTAGCAAACTGCACACAGTACATATACTGCAGCAAGGCAGCCCGTGTGCAGGATCACATTTACAGAAGTCATTCTGATTTCAGGGTAGGTGGCGCGTGATCGCCCTACCTGCGGCACCAATCGCGGCCGCGGGTGTCAGTCACTGGGTCCCAGCTGGTAATTACCCGGCTGAGCCTGGCGATTGCCGGCACACACTGACAGGGAGCACAGCTGCATTGTTTTCAGTGGAGCTCTCCTCCCTGTCAGTTTTCAGCACACTGACCCAGATGGATGAGCTCAACCTTCCGGATCAGTTTGTTACAGTGAAACACTCCCCTCACAGTTGATAGCCTTCTAATATTAACCCCTTCCTCCCCAGTGCCATTAGTATAGTAGCAGTTTTTTTTGCACTGATCACTGTATTGGTGTCACTGAGGATGTCAGTGACCCCAAGTCAGCTCCTCCCCAGTGTCAGAAGGTCTGCCACAGTCCTGCTATAAGTTGCTGATCAGCACTATCAGTAGAAAAAAAATTAAAGCCAGTATTATATACTGCCATTTACACACACACACACACACACACACACACACACACACACACACACACACACACACACACACACACACACACACACACACACACACACACACACACACACACACACACACACACACACACACACACACACACACACACACACACACACACACACACACACACACACACACACACACACACACACACACACACACACACACACACACACACACACACACACACACACACACACACACACACACACACACACACACACACACACACACACACACACACACACACACACACACACACACACACACACACACACACACACACACACACACACACACACACACACACACACACACACACACACACACACACACACACACACACACACACACACACACACACACACACACACACACACACACACACACACACACACACACACACACACACACACACACACACACACACACACACACACACACACACACACACACACACACACACACACACACACACACACACACACACACACACACACACACACACACACACACACACACACACACACACACACACACACACACACACACACACACACACACACACACACACACACACACACACACACACACACACACACACACACACACACACACACACACACACACACACACACACACACACACACACACACACACACACACACACACACACACACACACACACACACACACACACACACACACACACACACACACACACACACACACACACACACACACACACACACACACACACACACACACACACACACACACACACACACACACACACACACACACACACACACACACACACACACACACACACACACACACACACACACACACACACACACACACACACACACACACACACACACACACACACACACACACACACACACACACACACACACACACACACACACACACACACACACACACACACACACACACACACACACACACACACTACAACTCCATTACTAGTATAGTGTCTGAACGGATCAATATCTGATCAGATCAGCACTATACCAGTGTTCACATTAGTATAGCGTCCCCAAAGACAGGGTTAAATGGGATCAGCCCTGGCACCTGCGTTTAGCCCCTATGCTTAACCCCCCCCCCACCTTCTCCCCCAGCCAGTGTAGTGTCATATCACTGTCACCTCATATATTGCACACAAAACCACAGTGTTTGCAGAATCAGGCCTGATCTGTTAGCACTTGCTGGTACATTTTGTTGACTCTGAGTGCCAGTGTCACGCTACCTTTTGATGAACTGGCGAGCACCAGCAGCCTAGTACATCCTGGTCTGTCACATACCAGCACTGAAGTATCACTTAGTGATGTGCCGAGTCCCATAAGTGCAGTACACGCTGGTGCGGTGGCGAGCGCAAGTATTGTCCCTCAAACACCAAGAATTTGCACACAGATCCGTAGAGCCCCTAGTATCCTTCTGGATGTGCTTGCAAATCCAGATTGGCAGCCTATAAATTCTGCAGCATCTGTATCCCCCCCCCCCCCCCAATCCACTGCCCAACCTGGAATTCAGGTGGGAACAGCAAATTCAAATACTCCTTGATTTTTTTTCACTGAAGATCTGTATGCATGGATTGTGGATCAAAGCAATTTATAGGCACAACAATTTATTGCTGCCAACCCACATTCAAACCCTTGTGTAGCTGGCCAGCTAAGACCAGTCCTAGGTTGTTAATATGGTTCACATATGTGTATACCAAACCTGCCAATAACCTCAGTACAGTATATATGTGCATATGTTAAAGCCAAAAGCAGAATCATTGCTGTAATTTATGTCTTTGATTGTTATATGACATTTTTATATTAACTGTTAGCAGAAGCAGAAAAGGAAAAATATGCCTTTAACTACCTGCCGACCGCAGATAGCCGAATGACGGCTACACTGCGGCCGGCGAGTTCTGAGTGGACGTCATATGACGTCCCCCCAGAACGCGCTCTCCTGCGCTCCCCAGGGGGCGCGCTCCCCAGGGGGCGTGCACCCGGCGATCTCCGTGATCGCTGTGTTCTACGGACACAGCTGATCACGTGATGTGGTAAAAGGCCAATCACAGCGGCCTTTTACCATCTGATCAGCGGTGTCCAATGACACGCTGATCAGAGGGAAATGCAAGTGCCGGTTCTCGGCTGCACTTTCCTCACGCTGTCAGATCGTGAGGAAAGTACTGCCGAGAACCGGCAGTTGTCAGAGCGGGAATCGGCACCGATCAGGGCACTGATGATCGGTGCCCAGCAGTGCCACCTGCAAGTTCCACCCACCTGTGCCCAGCAGTGCGCCCACTAGCTCCGCACACCTGCGCCCATCAGTGCCACCCATCAGTGAAGGAGAAAAAAATGCCGGTTTGAAAAATTTTATAATAGAAACAAAGAAATTCTTCAAATTTTTTGCACTTTATTTATAGCGCAAAAAGTAAAGCGCCCAGTGGTGATTAAATACCACCAAAAGAAAGCTCTATTTGTGAGAAAAAAAAAAAAATCAAAATTTCATATGGGTACAATGTTGCATGACCGCGCAATTGTCAAAGTGCGGCAGCACTGAAAGCTGAAAATTGGCCTGGTAAATAAGGGGGTATAAGTGCCCTGTAGGCAAGTGGTTAAGAGTTAGTATAAGGTGAGCCAATCACAGACCGCCTCACACTGCACAGAGCCTTAACCAATCCCAGCCAGTTTGACATTTGTGCCTGTGTAAAACTCCCTGCTAGGATTTTCTAGAGACACATGCTCACCAGACAGAGGAGGAAACAGTTCCAATCAGAAAAGCTCATGGAGGCAGAGAAGGCCAAATAGGTATTTAATGCACTTGTGTGTTCCTCTGTTTAGTAATGCAGGTAGATCTGTATGTAAAAACTGTTGTGTGCGTTTACTTGTAGTTCCACCGAATTTATGAATCAAGTCACTGTAGAGTAATCATAATCAAACGAATTTACCGAATTTATCAATCTACCGAATTAATCTAACATAAGCTAACAAATCTATTGAATCAACCCAATGTAATATGAATTAAACCATTGTAATATGAAAGAAATAAGCCATTGTAAGCAGTTATATGAAGAAGATTGAAGTTAAAGAAGTTAACTAAAGTATTCGGTGTGCTCTTTAAACCTACTGCATCCATAGAGCGGCATTGGAGGAATTACAGAGTAAAGTCAATCTAATCAAACAAAGAAACAGCAATTGCATATTTTTCTAATGCCACAGCGCACTAGGCACCAAAGGGTGCTGCACCTGCCACAGTGGAACCATTACCCTCAGAGGTCAAGCAACAGCGCTCCTCAACTTGCACAGTAAAGAGTACACTAGAGAAACAGAGCGCCAGCATATACCGCCACGCAGAGATACCTCAGCGGAACAGTACAGGCCATAGCACGTGCGCATTAGTCAGGCTGCAGACAACTCTTAAAGTGGCATAAACGGCAAAGGCAAGACAGTCAGAGAAAGAGCGCCAAACCTCCTGCACCCCTAGAGAGAGAAAGATGCATGGGGGGAGGGCCAGAGTCAAGAGCTAGAGTGCCCGCACCGCTATCCATCAAGAGACCACGTGTTGCATCCAGAGAGTTCACGCAGAGCATCCCAAGTCACCGCAGAGCATCCCAAGTCACCGCATCAAGAAAAGTCTCCTTTAAGACTGACATTTGTTTCTGCAACCTTCAGATCACGGTATCCTGTTCAATTAAGGTCAGAGCTTTCCTTTATTACTCACTTATGCCCATAGGTTTCTGCAAGAGACATTTTTGTGCTCAAGAGAATACAGACTTTTAATAAAAGAGTTATAGTATATGATTCTGATGTATTTAAAGTGAAAGTCATTTATTGCCTGTATTTTGGTGCTATTACATGTAAAGTGAAAGTCATTTATTCTTGCATTTGGTAGTATTGCATTTAAAGTGACAGGTCCATTTTTCATATTAATTGTTATATCATTCATAAATGGCTGAGCCTAGCATTGCCACCCCACTGTTAGCGGATGCAATGATAGATATAGTAGAAGGTGAAGCGCAAAAGAACCCGTCTGAATCTGAAAGGTGCAATGAAACGGTAGTCTCGCCCCAAACAAATATAGCTGAAACAGGTGAACTAAGACGTTCATCACGGGACAGAAAACCGACCCAAAAGGTGCTAGAAAATTTGGAGCAAGAGGCAGCACTGAAAGAAAAAAAAAAAAAGGTTCGCCTGAATGTATGAGAGGTGGAAAGTATACACCATAGACATTCGCAGAAAGCTAAAACAAGAAAGCATAAAGGAGAATTTGAGTGAAATGAGAGACAGTAGAAGATTCTGAGTCAGAGCTTATGACAGCATATGTCAACTTGCGGTAGTTTGACACCCTCCCAGGATATTGTAAGGAACATGGATACATGTACTGCAGTCACTAGGGATTTAGTGATGCTTATGAGAGAACTATCATCTGCAGCAAAGTATGATGAAGTCAAGGCACGAAAGGGAATGAATGAGCTCTTCATGAAAGACTATGCTAGGTCCTTAGGAGGAACCACAATCTCAAGTGTGACTTCCATTACTAGCAGAAGTGCCAGCCACATAACCGTTTAAGTACGTCAGCCAAAAGAAAGGAATTAGCTGAACAACTCGCTGCCGAAAGAGCAGAAGTTGAGATGGAATCTGCCATTGAGGCTCAGTGTCTACGGATGGCTGAAATTGAGGCTCAGCGCCATAAAATGGAAGCCGAAATGGAAGCTCAGCGTCATAAAATGGAAAGTCTGGAAAGGCAGAAGGAAGTTAAGATTATAGAAGCCAGACTCAGAGTGCGCGAAGAGGATACGAATCAGGGTAGTCATAGATCCAAATCAGTGCTAAGTGGAGAAGCCGACTCCTACGTTCTTCCTTTACGTCCAGGAAAATGGAAGGAAATCTCCAGCATGTAGTGAAGAAATAAGTCAGTCCTTTCATCCCTGCTCAGAGAGAAAAGAAGAGAGACTCACCTGATTCAGAACAAAGTGGAAAAAGAGAACCGGATAATTCAACTCCCATATGTCATGGCAGTGGTCACGAGGATGTTACAACTGTTGACCCGGCGAAACCTCAGAATATTTCTCACTAGACTTCCTGTTCCAGAACCTACTATATTCTCTGGAGACGTACTGAAGTTTATAGAATGGAAGGCAAGTTTTGAAATGATCATTGAACATAATTGCTCCCGTCCAGTGGACAAGTTATTCTACCTCCAGCGGTATACTGGCGGAGAAGCAAAAAAGGTTCTTGAAGGTAACTTCTATAGGAAAGATGAAGAAGCCTACAAGCAAGCTTGGGAAAAATTAAATGCAAGATATGGTCATCCCTTCTTAGTACAAAGAGCTTTCAGAGAGAAGTTGATAAACTGGCCTAAAATAGGTCCTAAAGAACACTTCAAGCCCCAAGAGTATGCAAGCATGCAGCAATGCTATCCCACATGTTCAAGGACTAGAAGTATTGAACGACTATCTAGAAAACCACAGGATGCTAGCCAAGCTACCAGAACAAGTGGCTTCTGGATGGAATCGCTATGTGACTGAACAGTTAGATCACGGCAAAAACTTCCCAAGTTTCAAAGAGTTCTCTGAATTTGTCAATAAGGAAGCACGAATAGCGTCCAGTAACAGCATCTTATGTCTTCAAACCCTTAGAAGAAAGGCCTACAAGAGAGAAGACGTGCAAGAGCAACTAGCTTTGCAACCAATACAGCTACTAAAAGGTCCAGATGCCCATGAGAGCAAGTTCAACGTCATTACTGGGATCAATAAAGAGTTTGTACCGACAAGTCTTCAGACTACCTTCAAGTGTATGTTCTGTGAAGAGAATCACTCCATACATAAGTGCCAACGATTGAAGGAAAGGTCTCCAGCTGAAAAGAAATTTGTGTTTGATAATCGGCTGTGTTTTGGATGTTTAAGAAAAGGCCATATTACTAAAGAATGCAAGAAAAAGGCCACTTGCAGCGTTTGTAAAGGACGTCATCCTACACCACTACATGAAGAACGTCCAAAGAAAGAGAAACCCTTAATGCCCAAGGACACTGAGGAAGAAAATAAAGCAACAGTATTCTCTTGCAGAGTGAGAGAAAGAGAAATCAATGGCACGTCAATGGTTGTACCAGTGTGTATTTCAAATCCTAAAAGGAAGAACAAGGTATACGCCTATGCGCTACTGGATGCCCAGAGTGACGTCACCTTCATTGATCAAGAAATTACAAGTGGCCACAGAACCAGTGAAACTCAAACTCACCACAATGACAGAAAGACACATTGGTGAACAGTCAAAGAGTCAAAAGGACTGAGAGTTAGAGGACTCCACTCAAACTGCATATTAGATCTACCTAGATTGTAAGCTTGAAAGAGAAGGGCCCTCAATCCCCTCAGGTTTTGCATTATATTGGTATTGTTCTGTCACATGTTCTGTCCCCCTTTGTAATGTACAGCGCTGAGCGAACTATTGGCGCTTTATAAATACTGTATAACAACAATAATAATAATAATAATACCTCCAGCTTATACAAAAGACGACATACCTCTAGATCGAGATCGCATTTCTACCTGTGAAACAGCCAACAAATGGGAACACCTGTCATATCTCATGAAATGTCCCCGCTGAAGGAATTTGGTGTTGGACTGTTGATAGGCTATGACTGTCCCGAGGCCTTGGTGCCACGAAAGATAATCGCAGGAGGAAAGGGTGAACCCTACACAGTCCAGACTGATCTAGGATGGGGTGTTGGAGGAAACCGACAGATTGCAGATTCAGGACAGGTGACAGGATTGTGTCATAGAATTTCTGTCCAAGAGTTACCAACTGTAAGTCCAGCGAAAGTACTCAAGATCATAGAATCCGACTTTGCAGACGCAAGTTGTAATGAAAAGAGTGCATCTCAAGAGGACATAAAGTTTGTACAAGTTCTAGAAGATAATATTCAGCAAAATCAACAAGGTCATCTTGAAATGCCCCTAAATTTTAGAGAACGACCTCATCTGCCAAACAAAGATCTTGCCCTGGTAAGATTGAAAAGCTTAAAGAAAAGGATGGAAAGAGATCCCAAACTCAGACGATTATTTGAAATTCATGAAAGAAATCCTCAAAGAAGGGCAAGCAGAGAAAGTTGATGGTCAGCCTAAAAAAATGGAGAAGTATGGTACATCCCACATCAAGGTGTCTATCACCCAAAGAAACCAGATAAGATCAGAGTAGTTTGATTGTTCAGCAAGGTACAACGATGTTGCATTAAACGATCTACTAAAGGGACCAGATCTTACAAACACTGTATGTGGAGCACTCTGTAGATTCAGAAAGTATCCCATAGCAGTCATGTGCAACATTGAAAAGATGTCGCACCAATTTCATGTGAAGGAAGAAGATCGAGACTGAGGTTCCTATGGTGGGAAGATGGAGATACAGATACAGAGCCAGCAGAATACAGGCTGAAAGTACACTTGTTTGGAGCAGTATCATCCCCAGGTTGTGCCAATTATGGTATGAAGTATCTGGCCAATCAGAATGAAAAGGATTGTCCATCAGCAGCAAATTTTTTGAAGAAAAACTTATGTAGATGGTCTTATAAGCCTAGAATCCTCAAAATCGGCAATTCAATTGGTGAGAGAGCCAAGAGTTATGCGCAAAGGGAAACCTGCGTCTTCACAAATTCATCTCAAACGACAGAGAGGTACTAGAATCCATCAGTGACTCTGAATGTGCATCAACAATGAAGAATGTGGATCTTAACTATGATCCTCTTCCAGTACAGAATGTACTCGGATTGGGATGGAATGTAGAAAAAACGACAATTTCTTTGAAATATCCATGGAAGAAAAAGTTCCAACTAGACGTATCATTCTTTCCACAGTAGCCTCAATATATGATCCGTTGGGATTCTTGGCACCAGTAATCCTCAGAGCAAAAGAAATACTGCAAGAATTATGCAGACAGAAGTTGGGATGGGACGAACCCATACCTGCAGGCTTGAGGCCAAGGTGGGAGAGTTGGATAAGAGACTTGCAAAATTTGAAAGAAATTCGGATACCCAGATGTTTTGTACCTCCTGATTTCGGAAAGTACAAGAAAATAGAACTTAATCACTTTTCAGATGCCAGTAGTCATGGTTATGGTCAGTGCTCCTACATCAGAGTAATAGGAGAAGAAAAGATACACTGTGCCCTAGTTATGGGAAAGGCCAGAGTCACACCCAACAATATTCAGACAATACCAAGACTCGAACTAACGGCAGTCGTTTCAGCATCAGTAAGTCAGTTTGAGAGAAGAATTGGAATTGAAAATGGATGAAGAGCATTTTTGGACAGACTCACAAGTTGTCCTAGGTTACAAACAATGAAGCTCGAAGATTCCACACCTTTGTCGCTAACAGAGTTGAAAAAAATTTGAAAAGCAACGAATCCAGAACATTGGCACTATGTTGACACAAAGCAAAACCCGGCAGATCATGCTTCAAGAGGCATAAATGTAACAGAATTGAATTCAAACTGGTTCACTGGTCCAGAGTTCCTTTGGGAAAAAGGAGATCCTAACCAGTGAAGGTTATACAGAACTGTCTATGGGTGATCCAGAAGTAAAGGTAGTTCAAACATTGAGCACTGCCGCCAAGTGTCAAGATGACATACTTGAACGACTAGCCAGGTGTTCAAAGTGGAATACAGTCATAAACATTGTAGCTCGAATTCAACGCTTAGCAAAAGGAATCAGAAAAAAAAAAAAAAAAAAAAAAAAAAAAAGAATCGTTGAATGTAGAGGAAAGATTGGAAGCTGAAGAAACGGTTATAAGACTCATTCAAAGATCCTACAGTGAAGAATTGAAAAGACTTAGTCAAGAACCTAAGAGACTTCCAAACAACCATCCATTGTACAAGCTTAATCTTATTCTACAGGATGGTATACTGAAGGTGGGAGGGAGGCTGGAAAATGCGGCGCTACCTAACAGTTAAGCATCCAGCAATTCTACCCAAAAATTCTACCTTCACAAGATTGATAATCACTACCACAACAAATCCTTGCATCAAGGAAGAAGCTTTACTCAAAGCTGTTTGAGAGAAGGTGGTTATTGGATAGTGAAAGGAAGCAAAGTTATAGCGAAGTACATAAGTAAAATGTGTAATCTGTAGAAAGGCACGTAGACCTACAGAAGAACAAAGAATGGCTGATCTACCAGCTGATCGTGTAAACCCATCTCCACCATTTCTTTATAGCGGAATGGATTGCTTCGGCCCATTTATCACCAAACAAAACCGCAAGGAGTACAAGAGATACGGACTGATATTTACATGTCTAAGCTCCAGAGCAATTCACCTGGAAATGTTGGAAGATATGTCAACCGACGCCTTTATCAACACCTTATGATGTTTCATAGCCATTAGAGGTACGGTCAGAGAACTTAGATCTGACCAAGGATCTAATTTTGTTGGAGCAAAGAATGAATTGAACAAGGCTTTAAAAGATTGATAAAAAAAAGTAACTGAGTACTTGTTAGAGAAACAGTGCGATTTTCACATGAATGCTCCACATGCAAGCCATACAGGCTGAGTCTGGGAGAGGCAAATCAGAACTGTAAGAAACGTACTAAGTTCAGTTTTGAAAAAACGCCGGAAGATTAGATGATGCTTCACTTAGGACACTATTCTATGAAGTAATGTCTATTGTTAACAGTCGTCCACTTACAGTCAACATCAACGACCCAACAAGTTTGGAACCTTTAACTCCCAACCATCTACTTCACCTTAAAGCCGATTACATACAGCCACCACCTGGCAACTTCACCAAAGAGGATTTATATGCAAGGAAAAGATGGCAAAGAGTTCAATATCTATCAGAGCAGTTTTGGAATAGATGGAGCAAGGAGTACTTAGCTCATCTCATACTAAGAAGTAAATGGCAAACGCCTAGAAGAAATGTTCATGTTGATGACAGTGTTAGTAAAGGAAGACAACTTACCTAGAAGTCAATGGAAATTGGCCAAAGTCCTAGAAGCTCGAAAGGATGAAGGAGGACTAGTAAGAAGAGTTGTTACAAATGGGAGACTCAAAACTGGACAAAGGGAAAACGTCTCACAACTCCACTCAAGTTGGAACGTCCAATACAAAAGTTAGTTGTTCTGCTTGAGAGTAACAAAGACACTTGAGAGTTGAGAAACTGATGGAAAATTCCTCAAATTCATGTTCGAATCCTATTACTGAGAACATAAAATTATAGGTAATTTTGGTGGGAGTGTAGCTGGCCAGCTAAGACCAGTCCTAGGTTGTTACTATGGTTCACATATATGTGCATATGTTAAAGCCAAAAGCAGAATCAAACGAATTTACCGAATTTATCAATCTACCAAATTAAAGGACATAAGCGAACGAATCTATCGAATCAACCCAATGTAATACGAATTAAACCATTGTAATATGAAAGAAATAAGCCATTGTAAGCAGTTATATGAAGATTGAAGTTATTAAAGAAGTTAACTAAAGTATTCGGTGTGCTCTTTAAACCTACTGCATCCATAGAGCGGCATTGGAGGAATTACAGAGTAAAGTCAATCTAATCAAACAAAGAAACAGCAATTGCATATTTTTCTAATGCCACAGCGCACTAGGCACCAAAGGGTGCTGCGCCTGCCACACCTTGCCAGACCATTTGCATGGAAACTCATTACGGTTTCCAAATTAAAAAAATTTTTGGACCTTACCCTCAACATGGTCATTACAAAAAAAATAAATAAATACAGAATATAGCAAATACAGTTGAAACTCAAAAAATTAGAATATTGTGCAAAAGTTCATGTATTTCAGTAATGCAACTTCAAAAAGGTGAAACTAATGAGACTCATTACATACAAAGCAAGATAGTTCAAGTCGTGATTTGTCATAATTGTGATGATTATGGCTTACAGCTCCTGAAAAGCCCAAATCCACAATCTGAGCCTAGAATATTGTGCCTTTTCACAATATTCTAATTTTCTAAGTGTCTCACTCTAATCAGATAATTAAGCCATAACACCTGCAAAGGGTTCCTGAGCCTTTAAATGGTCTCAGTCTGGTTCAGTAGGAATCACAATCATGGGAAAGACTGCTGACCTGACAGTTGTGCAGAAAACCATCATTGACACCATCTATGGAGGAGGGAAAGCCTCAAAAAAAAAAAAAAAAAAAAAAAAAAAAAAAAGTAATTGGGAACATCCAACTTCTTCTGCAAAGTGCTGTATCAAAGCACATTAGAAAGTTACGTGGAAAGGAAAAGTGTGGAAGAAAAAAAAAGGTGCCCAAGCAGCAGGGATGACCGCAGCCTGGAGAGGATTGTCAGGAAAAGGCCATTCAAAAGTGTTGGGGACTTTCACAAGGAGTGGACTAAGGCTGGAGTCAGTGCATCAAGAGCCACCACACAGACAGATCCTGGACATGGGCTTCAAATGTCGTATTCCTCTCGTCAAGCTGCTCCTGAACAACAAACAATGTCAGAAGTGTCTTACCTGGGCTAAAGAAGAAAAAAAAAAAAAACCATAGACCTTGTCTGTTGCTCAGTGGTCCAAAGTCCTCTTTTCTGAGGAGAGAGGCTTTTGCATCTCATTTGGGAACCAAGGACCCCGAGTATGGAGGAAGAATGGAGAGGCACACACTGCAAGATGCTTGAAGTCCAGTTTGAAGTTTCCACAGTCTGTTGATTTGGGGAGCCATGTCATCTGCTGGTGTTGGTCCACTGTGCTTCATTAAGTCCAGGGTCAACGCAGCCGTCTACCAGGAGATTTTGGAGCACTTCATGCTTCCTTTCCTTCCACAGACAAGTTTTATGGGGATGCCGACTTCATTTTCCAGCAGGACTTGGCACCTGCCCACACTGCCAAAAGCACCAAAACCTGGTTCAATGACCGTGGGATTACTGTGCTTGATTGGACAGCAAACTTGCCTGACCTGAACCCCATAGAGAATCTATGGGGCATTGCCAAGAGAAAGATGAGACATGAGACCGAACAATGCAGAAGAGCCGAAGGCCGCTATTGAAGCATCCTGGTCTTCCATAATACCTCAGCAGTGCCACAGGCTGAAAGCTTCCATGCCACGCCGCATTGAGGCAGTAATTGCTGCAAAAGGGGCCCAAACCAAGTACCGAGTACATATGCATGCTTCTACTTTTCAGAGGTCTGATATTGTTCTATGTACAATCCTTTATTGATTGCAGGTAATATTCTAATTTTCTGAGATTGTGGATTTGGGGTTTTCATGATCTGTAAGCTATAATCACCACAATGACAAATCACAGCTTGAACCATCTTGCTTTGCATGTAATGAGTCTCATATTAGTTTCACCTTTTAAGTTGCAACACAGTGGCTAAGTGGTTAGCACTTCCACCTGGTAGTGGAAGGGTCATTGGTTCAAATCCCAACCACAGCACCACCTGCCTGGAGTTTGCATGTTCTCCCTGTGCCTGCGTGGGTTTCCTCCGGGTACTCTGGTTTCCCCCAACATTCCAAAGACATACTGGTAGGTGCATTGGATCCTATCTAAATTGGCCCTAGTATGTATATGTATGAATGTGAGTTAGGGACCTTAGATTGTACACCCCTTGAAGGTTAGGGACTGATGTGAATGTACATTATATATGTAAAAGCGCTGTGTAATTTGACAGTGCTATACAAGTACCTGAAATAAATGAACTTTTGCACAATATTCTAATTTTTCGAGTTTCACCTGTATACTCAACAAGGGCTAGCGACGTACTGGTACATCACTGGACTTTGAATGGTTATACCAGGATGATGCCTACAGCTGCAGCCGGCGATCTGCTTTCATGTAAAAGCAATCCTTGTGGCCAATTAGTGTCTTGGGCCAGAATGGTGTCAATTAGAGATGAGCGAATTATTCAAAAATTCGGTTCGGCTGATTCGCCGAATTCGCTTCGAGCCGAATATATTCGCTGCGAATTTAACTTATAAAAGGGTGTTTCTAGGCTTCAGAGAGCCTTTATATTAGTGCAGAACACTGTACCTTTAATTTAAATGCCCTTGGAGTCTGCTGGGGAAGAGAAATAATACTGTCAGTCAGTATGACATGCAGATGAGTGCTATCGATCTTAGAATCACCACACACTTCACTCATTTGGGCAGTCACGGGGCCAAAACCAGAGTGTGGAGCCACAGTGTGGCGGTGGAGGCAGCAGCAATGGGAGGCCATACAGCACCCTATGACAAAATGGAACCCACCAGCAGTGTGAGGAGACCTGAAAGTGGCACATGGCAGAGTGTGGCGATGGAGACAGCAGCAATGGGAGGCCGTACAGGGGCCCATGGCAGAGTGGCGGAGCGTAAGCAGCTAAAATTGAAGGCCATACAGAGGCCTATGTTAAAAAGTCCCCCCAGCAGCAGCGTGGGGAGACGACTATCAAGAGTCCAATGGCAGAGTGGCGGAGCAGAAGCAGCTTCAATTGTAGGCCATACACAGGCCTAGGTTTAAAAGTCCCTCACAGTTAATTCCAATAACGAACTCTACTCCTCCGTGCAATCTAGTTACGAGACCCTGGGCAGGTCTGGGTCCAATTTGTGGTAGAGACTGGTTTTGTTCAGCCATGCTTGAGCGAGTAATAACAGGTCTGTGCTGCCCTTTGGTGTCTGGCTTAATGCGCACAACACTGAACGTCCCAGCGTTTGTCAACGATTTGCCATTAAGTGATGCAAACCCGCTGAACCACGTTCATGAGGAGCCGGTACAGGGGGCCATGAATCAGTATGGACCTGGCAGCAGTGTGAGGAGACCCGAAAGTGGCACATGGCGGCAGCAGTATTCGGAAGACATACACAGGACTAGTTTAAAAAGCGGAAGCCGTCAGCAGACAGAGGCACATGGCGCAGGGTGGCGGTGGAGGCAGCAGTATTCGGAAGCCATACACAGGCCTAGGTTTAAAACTGGAACCCAGCAGCGTGAGCAGACGACAAAGACGCACATGGCAGAGGATGGATCTGGCAGCAGTATGAGAAGGCGGTACAGGGGCCCGTGGCACAGTGTGGTGATGGGGGCTACAGCAACTGGATGCCAGAAAGTGGCCAATAGGGCTATAAACTGCATGGAATTATAAAGTTGTAAAGACAGCGGCCTATAAGGCTATACACACTATAACAATCATGACTTGATTGACCATTGGCCTATAAGGCTATACACAGCATGAATATCATGACTTATTCTGAGAGTGGTTTGGAAGGCTATATACAAAAAGTAATTCATGAGCTGTCCGGACAGCGGACAATAAGTACATATATACAAATCAATTCATCAGCTGTCCAGCCAGCGGCCTCAAAGGCGACACATATAGAAAGCAATTCATGAGCTGTTCAGACAGCGGCCTCTAAGGCGACAGATATACAACGCAATTCCCGAGGTGTTCAGGGAGCGGCCTGAACGGCTAGGTTATTACTAAATATATTTTTGTGGCCAAACATCGGCCTATAAATAGATGTCTACACAGTGACAAAAAAAATTATGTCGCCAGACAGCGGCCCCTAAGGCGACAGATATACAAAGCAATTCCCGCGAGCGCACAGGGCCCACAGTGTCTGAGGATGGACGTTGGCGCAGAAAGGCAGAGACCAACTGACTACATAGCTGGTTTTTATAGTACGTTATTTTGGCCTCCCTCTCAGCAGGTGTGAAAAAGGCCACCATTTTTGAACGGTAGCGAGGGTCCAACAAGGTGGACAGCCAAAAGTCATCCCTCTGTCTGATGGTTAATATTCGGCTGTTGCTACGCAAGCAAGCGAGCATGCTATGGGCCATTTGTGCCAAGGAATGCGAGGGACTCCCTGCCTCCATCTCCACAGCATACTGCCACGGTGCGTCTGGGTCCTCTGTCTCCTCCTCCTCCTCCTCTACCAGATGCTCCTGCTCCTCCACTCCTGTCCGCTGAGTGGAAAAACCACCCATTTCACTCAATAGTTCCTGAGCACCAATGTCCTCCTCTACCTCCTCCTCCTCTTCTTCTTCCTGTCCCGCCCCCACAGGGGTCATGTGGCGTTGAGATCTGTGCGCCACGTCTACCGCACCCTGACCAGCCATTGTTAACAGCATTTGTTCCAGGATGTGCAACAGAGGAATGACGTCGTTCATCCCATAGTCCTGCCGACTCACGAATAGCGTGGCCTCCTCAAAGGGCCTGAGCAAGCGGCAGGTGTCACGCATGAGCTGCCAATGGCCGACATCTAAGTTACACAGGGGAGTACCTTTATCCGCTTGTAACATCAGGAAATCGGTGATGGCCTTTCGCTGTTCGTAAAGGCGGTCTAACATGTGTAGGGTTGAATTCCACCTTGTTGCAACGTCGCAGATCAGGCGATGCTGTGCAATTCCGTTCTGCCGCTGCAGCTCAAGGAGGGTGTGCTTTGCGGTGTAGGAATGGCTGAAATGCATGCAAAGTTTACGTGACATTTTAAGGATGTCTTGCAGTGGGATGGTGGATTTTAGGAACCGCTTGACAACCAGATTGAACACGTGAGCCATGCATGGCGCATGGCACAACCTTCCTTGACGCAGAGCAGACACCATGTTCTTTCCGTTGTCGGTCAACATGGTTCCGATTTTCAGTTTGCGTGGAGACAGCCATCTGTCGATTTCTCTGTTCATTACACTCAGAAGTTCCTCCCCTGTGTGACTACGTTCGCCAAGGCATACCAGGTGCAGCACAGTGTGACACCGTTGCGCCCTGCACATGTGATATGCCGGTCGGGTAATGGGACTTGGCACGGGGGTGGCAGCTGAGGACACGAAGGAAGAAGAGGTGGTAGAGGCGGACATCTTTGCCGGACCAAGGACGTGCAAACGTGGAGGCAAAAGCGGCGTGACCTGTCCAAGTTGCTGGTGCGGCTGTGACGGCACCACGTTCACCCAGTGGGCCGTAAATGACATGTACTGTCCCTGACCGTAGTTACAGCTCCACACGTCGGCGCTGCCGTGCACTTTGGCAGAGACCGACATGCTCAAAGACTGGCCCACCATCTCTTCTACATGTGAATGCAGGGCTGGCACTGCCTTTTTGGCGAAGAAATGCCGGCTTGGCACTCTCCACCGCGGCTCGGCACAAGCCATCATTTCTCGGAAAGGTGCTGAGTCCACCACTTGGAAAGGGAGGGACTGCAGCACCAGCAACTTGGACAGGAGGACGTTCAGCTTCTGCACCGTCGGGCGCGTGCTCGCAAACTGTTGTCTCTTGGAAACGGATTCCAAGAAAGACTGCTGACGGAATCCGTGAAGAGGAGTAGGAGGAGAAGGAGCATCTGAACGAGCGGAAGATGCCAATGAGCGACAACTCCCCTCAGCAGAGGTGTTGGAGCCTTGACTGGCTGATAGAGGGCGATTGACGTCGGGTGACGGAGCAAGTAACGGAGCGGGTGATGGAGCGGGGGCAGGAAGAACCGCCGTATCTTTATCACGGTTTTCCCAGGCCACCGAATGGCGACGCTGCATATGCTGACGCAATGCTGTAGTCCCAACATTGGCCCCCTGGCCACGCTTGACTTTCTGGCCACAGTCGACATACGGCTACGTTTACTTCCTCGGGCGTCTTGACGAAAAATTGCCACACCGCCGAGTAGGAAACTTTGCCCCCGCTACTCCTCACTGGCTGACTGCTACTTCCTTCGTGCACACCGGCACCACTACTGGCCGTGGTGGTAGGCTGCAGTGGAGCTGGTGCTCTACTCCGTGGCCGTTTGGCTCCACTGACACTGCTGCGACCCTGCTGCCTCCTGGGCAACCCACCGACTGTTTTGCTCGCTGGCACCCTCTTCTCCTGATGATGCGGAAGCAATAGCCTGATGACGACGAGGCTGCCAAGTGCGATCAGCCTCATCATCATCATCATCAATTAGGGTCTCCGCGTCACTACTAGCCCCCTCGGCTGCGTGTGGGTCAGGAGACAGACCTGTCTCTAGACCGGCTACCGAGCCACTCTCCTCGCCAGTACTTCGCCTGGCTGCTGAAGAGGCGGATGTCTCCCCCCGTTCCTGACCGCCCTCTGTTAGCTCTTCCTCACTGTACAGTGGGGCTGAGCCCACAGCATGCGATACTTTGCTTGGTGAGGGAACACCAAAGGACAGGGGCAGGTCGAGGACACGTGATTTCAGTGGGCTTGCTCCCGGGCCATGCCAACTAACGGTTGTGTCTGACGTACCCACCGACCGTTGGCTCTAGGTGTCAGAGGTGACCTGGGAAGAGGAAGACGACCGAGTCAACCAATCGATGACGGCAGGGTTGTCGGTGGAGACACGACCGCTGGATGACACCGGGAGCACTGGCTGCGACTAGTGCTGCCTCGACCCCTTCCTCTGCTGCCACGTCTGCTCGCTCCTGAAACATTGCCTCCTCTGCGTGTTGTCTGACATACTCTAATTCAATAAGCACCCCAAAAATAAAAACGGATTTAACTCTTTGAACGTACAATAGTGGTTGTGAAGCAGAAAGTCAGTTTATTTAGCACAATTGGTCAATTGCAGCTTGCCGTTGGCTGGAAACTGTACGTTTGTGTCACTGGAATGCACTAATCACCCAAAAAATATTACCGCCAGCTGGCGTGTAAATGGATTTAACTCTTTGAACGTACAATAGTGGTTGTGAAGCAGAAAGTCAGTTTATTTTGCACAATCGGCAAACTGCAGCACCAACTGTGCACGACAGCCACAAAAAAAAAAAAAAAAAAAAAAAAAAAAAAAAAAAAAAAAAAAGGGTGTATGTCACTTTAAATTTTCGATTCTTTGATAGCTGTGGCCCTGAGTAACGATTCTGTGGCCCTGAGTCTGTCCCTTAATACAGACAGGTCTGTCTCTCTTGAATGACCGGAGGCTAATGGAGAATTCTAAGATGGCCGCGATTTATAGTGCTGGCTAACTGCTGACTGGCTAATGCGATCACATGTCATGAATGCATTATGGGTCAGCGCGCCTTGTCTGCGCGCCTTCCCAGAGATCCCCGCCCCATCTTCTCTGTCCATTTTCTCCGTGGCCACACATGTCACCGCCATTTTTGGGAAAATTTGATTCGTGCATCCGAAGTTTGCTAATCTTCGGATTCGTCGCGAATAGAATTTTTCCAAATCTTCGGAACGAATTCCATTTCGTCATGTTCGATTCGCTCATCTCTAGTGTCAATCTCTATAGCCTAAGAAAGCAAAAGCTACAAGCATTTCATCACTTCAGTGTCGCAGGATATAAATAGCGCCATTTGTAAATTGGGAAAGGATCTGATCACACAAATCTTGGTTTGATTGGATAATATAAGGACAGAGGAGAGATCTAGAGTCTGACACACCCCAGATTTCTCAAAAAGGAATATGACAATGCCTATTGAAGTTATAGGGGATATTGGCATTCCTTGTGATAGCATTAAAAGTTATCAAAAAAAATAAACAAAGGGACCCTCAACCAAACCCCCTCACCCCAACAAGCGTTGACCATTTGTCTGTATGTAAACAGCAGTTGCACCATGCATGAGGTATCCCCGTGAATGTCAGATCAAGGGCAGTGATTCTAACACTAGAGCTCCTCTGTAAATCTAAAATGGTAGCTTGTAAAAAAGGCCTTTAAAACGTTGCCTATGGATATTAAACACATATGCAGTTTGTCACCATTGCACGGGGCATGCGCAGTTTTAAAGCATGTCATGTTTGGTATTTCTTTACTTGGCATACCATCATCTTTTATAGGTTACCAAATAATTGACCAATATATTGTGTTTTTTTTCACAAAAAAGGAATACACACACCAAGTGCAAAACAGGTCATGCATTTGCCAACTAGATTGTGCCAAAATACAATATATGCACAGTGAAATACACAATAACATTGCACACTAACTGAAAGGGACAGGTGCTCAGTATGAGTATTGGTTAAAAGTAAGATCCACAATAAAGTGCAATAACAAAGTGCTTGACATTTCATGTGCAAACACCGCGATGTCAGTGCTTCAATTCTTCACTCCAAACATGATGCGTGTTAGCATGCCACATGTGTATATCATAATCCAAAAGTGGCTCAAGTGCCTCCTCACCTTAACCATGCGACCCCTAAGGGCCACAATGCTTTAGGTAATATAGCTCCACCAGACTGGGGATCTGTTATAATACTCCTGTAGTACCACTCGATCTCCTCTGCCAGGTCACTTGTGCCCTCAGATGTTAATACCCCCAGGATAATCACAAGGCCATAGAGAGGTAGACAAAGAGCCTCCATAGGGAAATGCCATTTATTCCATATAGCAGATCTCATCCAGCAGATCTCCCATGTGCTGTGGGTGTACTGCAAGGTACTGGGTGTTCTAAGATGGCGTCTGCCGAAAGTACGTCACCGCGCTCTACGCATTACTCCACGATATCACGTGGCTTCATCAGGATTTCGTTTGGGTACAGCAATGCATGACTGCGCAATCATCAATTGAATTAGTGCAGCACCGAGTAGCAAAAAGAGGCCTGGTCATTAAGGGGAGGGGGTAAATAATCTGTAGGGCAAGTGGTTAATAAAAGTTATTTGTATAATATGATGTGGGGTTTTTCCTTTTTACGTAGGTAAAATATTTTGTGTCTCTTGCCATGTCAGTAAAGTCTGACATAATTTTCTCTAGACATTTCTAGAGAATGTGGACCTCATACTGAAAACTTTGGGTACCCCTGCTCTTACCTAATAAAGGTTTCAAAAAGGAATTTCAGTTGAGATGAACTCTTGAATCAGGCGCTCCTCCATACACATCGGAGAATTTACCATCCGGTGAGCATCTCCTTTGTCACTGTCAGACAGGTAGCAGTCTAGGACCAGAACATGAGTCACCTACAGTATATTATGGATCTGCTTCTTTTGGGGGGGAAAAAAAAAAAAAAAAAAAAAAAAAAACCCCCACACTTAATGATCGATCCATTGGAACAAACTTTTACCTCTATGACAGACACACAAAAAGACAGTAAAACAGAAGTAATCAGAGCCCCCTTCCATCCAAGTCCCCCTTGCATCCGAGTGTTCTTTACATTAGAGCCCCCTTTACATGAGCCCCCATCAGAGTGCCCCATTACATGAGAGCAGAGGTGTCCCTAGGGCGGACACACACGCACGCGCACACGCACACGCCCCCTTACATCCAAATCATCAATTACATCCGAGTCCCCCTAACATCAAAGTCTCCATTAGCATCCCTCTTACATCAGAATTAAAAATAAGAACACACTTATCTGCAAAAACACCCATACAAACAAACAAAAAAGCCTGTAAAGATGACCAGAGACCATCAGCTCAAATGTGCATGCAGCCTAAAGCTGCTTTCACACTGCCACGATGTGGTTTGGCTGCAGCGCAAATGCAATGTAACCGTGTTTTTTGTACTGCTTACCCACAGTTTTCCATAGACTTTCTATTATGTCCCACATTTTTGGTGCATTTTCTAAAAGCGCACCAGAAGTCCTGCATGCTGCATCTTTTGGTGCACTTTCAGAAAATGTTCTGAATATACAGAACAAAAACAGACAGACAATGGGAAACTGACAGGAGCGACTTTTGGGGGTGGGGGGACCCCTGTATCTCCCCAAATCATTATGTTTAACCCACCCTGTGCCTGTTTAAGGGTACAGGGTGTACATGTGAATGTCCCAGTATTGTGCATTTGTGTGTTGTCCTTTGTCTAGGCCACATAGCTGTCCATTGTTTGTTTGCCATGTGCTCCCTCCCATGGTGCTCACATGTACACCCTGTACCCTTAAACAGGCACAGGGTGGGTTAAACAATGATTTGGGGAGATACAGGGGTCCCCCCACCCCCAAAAGTCACTCCCGTCACAGAAACCATAGGTACACCACGCTGCGAACAAACCTTATCACGGCAGTGTGAAAGGGCCCTTCACCCGGATTCCAGGCAAGGCACTAAAAAAAAAAACAGTTGAAATTCATATAGGGAAACGGTTTTATGTGCCAAAACAAAAATTGCAGTTCTGTTTAGCCAAAATTGTCATTCAGACATGCCTGACACCACAATCAAGTCCCCAACCTCTACTCAGGGGCAGACTGACCATTTGGAAACTCGGGCACTGCCCAAGGGCCCAGGGTCAGTAGGGGGCCCCATGAGATGCCCCTGGTACTTTTCATAGGCTTGTGAGTGTGGGCAAGGACACAGGGGCCCCATGATCCCCTATTGCCCAGGGGCCCCATGAGTTGTCAGTCCACCCCTGCCTCTACTGCACTTAAAGTGTGTTTATGGTGAAAATGTAAGATCATATATTGACTTCCACATTCTGTTTCAATTATTTATAGCCTATTCCTAACAATCTGAACTTCCTTGAATTCTGTGACACCTTATCACCATGTCCTGCGAGTAGGCACTGCTGTGTCACACATTTCATAGAGTCTGCCTTCTGAACTACACAGGTGCTGGGAGGAAGAGTTTCAGGAGGCGTAGTCAGTACAAAACTCAGCCTGCAAGCAGCAAGTTACCAAGGGATATGTAGTTCTTGGAAATGGGAAGTAAACAGCAGAGGAGAAGCTGTAAAGCATAGAGGGACTCAAGGAAGCTGTGGAAAGATGGCCAGCAGACAGGCTGTCACGGTCTGGGTCAGGTTAAGAGACCAGTTGCTATAGCAGTGTAAGGCTTACCTGAAACCAGCAGGATAGGTACACCAGCAGGTCACCCTGGGAAAGGGCACAGGCTCACCTGAGGTGCGGGGGTCTAAGCACTAACCGGTTTTCACCAGAGCTCCTAATGGTGGAGATGGATTTGGCTGCGTGTTAGTACCAGGTCCCAGTTCTCAGGGTCACCCCACCAGGGAATGAGCAAGCCGGAATCCAATAGCAGAAAGAGCAGGTAGGGATCTAGCAGAAGCAGAGTCGGTCACAAGCGGTAGTAGATGGGGATGAGGCAGAATCATAGTCCAGGAACAAGCCAAAGATCAGTCACGAAGGTCAAACCGATAGCCAGAGCGACAAGCGAGCTAGTGGCTGGAGAAGACACAATAATCTGCCAAACAGGAAATGCAGAGACATGGCTTTTATCAGGAAGTTCATGGGAGGAGCAAGGGGTTCAAGGTTCACGATAAACAAGGTCCAGGTAGGATCATTCAAATAATTGTCAAAGGAGCTGTCCAGCATTCCTGGTGGCTCAGCAAGTAGAAACATTGCCTCTCACTGCAGAAGGCCCAGGTTCAAACCCAGGCTCTGAAACAAACGGAACTCATGATGTAAAATGAGATGTTTTTCAAGTAACCTGCTATTGGATTGTCCAAAATAACTATTGTTTGTATTGTTAATACAATGCTGATGTTATATGTTGTAGATCATAAAATAAAAGTACATGCGGTGACCATAGATCTCCTTTAACCACCTTCCGCCCATCATATAGTACAATGACGGGTGCAAGGTGGTTCTCTCGTTCTGATAGGACGTCATATGACGTCCTTCCATTCTCACTGCGCATGCACGGTCAGGGAGCGCGCAGCGCGGAAATCGCCGGTGCACTGTGTCCCTCATACACAGCGGATCACAGATCACAGAAAGAGCCGAAGATGTCGGTTCGGTCATGTGATCAGCTGTGTCCAATCACAGCTGATCACATGTAAACACGGAAATGCTGGTTATCGGCATTTCTCTCCTAGCTGTCACGCTGATAGAGGAGAGCCGGTAATCGGCTTTCCGTGGGCACTGATAATCAGTGTGGCCCCAGAAGTGCCACCTGTCAGTGTCCATCAGTGCCATCAGTCAGTGCTCATCAGTGCCACGTGCCAGTGCCCATCAGTGCCACATATCAGTGCATACCAGTGCACATTAATGCCACATATCAGTGCCCATCTGAGCTGCCTTTCAATGTCACCCATCAGTGCCAGTCAGTGCCACCTATCAATGCCAATCAGTGCATGGGTTTCCTCCCACACTCCAAAGACACATTGGTAGGTGAATTGATTCCTGTCCAAATTGGCCCTAGTATGTGAGTTAGGGACCTTAGATTGTACACCCCTTGAGGGTTAGGGACTAATGTGAATGTACAATATATGTGTAAAGCACTGCGTAAATTGACAGCGCTATATAAGTACCTGAAATAAATTATTGCACTTTTTGGATTTTACATGCGTTTATGATTGATAACATGCATTTTTAGCGCTGCACTATTACTTTAATATATTTCTATTCTGTGACTGTTGCCAATACCCTGAGTGCTAGCTGCTACCTTCATATCTATACCTAGATTTATATTTATCTTATCTTCTACATTGGAGCTCAAACTGTGTCTCCCACAGTGGTTTAGTGGTTAGAACTCAGAACTGACAGCACTTGGGTCATGGGTTCTAATCCCAGCCATGGCTGTATCTCAGTTTGCATGCTTTCCCTCTATGGATGTGTTTCTGCCAACACTCCAAAGACATGCTGTTAGGTTTATTGGGTCTAGTACATGGCTTTCTGCCCTTAGATTATAAGCTCCTTGACATTTATGCATATTAAAAAAATGGAGATCAATTCTCTGGTTTGTGTCAGTAATATTAATCAATCAATTAAGATTTTGCCTAATGACTAGAAAGGGGGTGAATCTTACCTGCGTCCTGTTCTTCTGACAAGTTGAAAATGTGCAAGTTTCATGCTGTGCATATTTCATTGTAACTTTTTTTATCTTCTTTTAAACCTGTCTCCTTATACAACTTGACCCGCTCCCCCACCCCATCATCACCTGTCCCATATGCAAATCTATGGATCACGCCCCACTCTTTTTAACTATTTATTTACTGATCAAGTGAATGTGTCTCATTTTCTATCAGCTACAGCTCAGATCTCACATTGTTATACGATTGCTGATTGTATATCACCACTAGTCTGATTAAATTCACAATTCCTGGTCAGTCCCATTCCCTTACCTCTAATAACTGTTAGGGCCAGTTCACACTACATGTGTTTCAGTTACTTTTTCGGCATCACAAACACACAGAAAGAAGGTTATATGGTTGTCAATGTCATAGTTCACATCAGCACTTGCATTTTCAGTGCATTGCAGGTGCTGTAAACAAAGTTGACCACGCTGCATTGTTTCTGCACAGAACTGTACTGGAACGCGTTGAAACGCCCTTGAATGTACTAAAACGCACATGTCCCTAATTAAATTGAATAAAAAGAAAGTAGAAAAAACTAACAGGATGGAATACAAAAATGCAATGGAACGTTTCCAAAAATGCATCCAAAATGTACTGGAACACACTAAACATGCATGCCAAAAGGGCATGCAAAAACGCATCAGGAACACATCTAGACTGTTTCTATAGTGTGAACCAGCCCTTAGGACTTGTTCACACCATTGGTGGTGCAGAAATGCATGCAAGAACACACATTTTCCAGCACAGCAAAGAAATGCAATGCCCTTTGCAGATGTGCGCAGGTACCATGATGAAAACGTAATTGCACCTACACACGTCTATTAAAAACAGAACCAATTCACAGCCACCAAAACGCATGGCACCACACTACTGTGTGGTTAGGTGCAGAAACACTTTTAAAATAATATGCCTGCGGTATTTTTGCATGTTCCCACACATTAGGCAGCCCATTGAAATTAATGAGCTGAGGAAAAAAAAAAGTAAAAAATGCCCCATTCACACAGGTCCTCTGGCCTGTACAGCATGAATGAGTGGGTTGTTTATGTGGCTAGAGCCACCTGTTACACTGTGGGGACACAGCAGCTGTATGAACACAGGTTTCAATCTGACAGGTGTGAAGGCGTGGGGAAGTGGCCCTGAATGCTCACTGTCTGTCAGGAATTGAGATTTTTTATTTATGTATTAATGGCATACATAAACCAACCCCATCAATTTTAAATATAAAAGTACAAAAACATAAATAAATACAAAACTCAACCAAAGAACTGAAAAGTCCCAAAAAGTCCCTGGGGGAAGAAAAACAAACCAATAATAAACTTAGCCTTGATGGCTATAACTTAAAGTCCATCGCCTGAAAAGGAATCACATAACTATATACTTATATACAAGCAAATAAAAAGTCCCAATCCTGAAAAGGAACACTTAAACTTATATACACTATATACAATATGTACACAAGGGCCTTTATGCCCAAGACCCCTGCAAAGGAAGGCACAGGAGAAATCCCCCAAAGGAGCCTTTATGGCCCAGCACAGACATATAAACAATTTCCATACTAACTGCTGCTTGCGGCCTTTATGGCCCAAACCATGCAGACCATCAACCGACTAACATAGCAGAATATATACACTGCAGGAAAAGGACTATGGAACCCGCAGACCTTCCACGTCTGACCCCTACAACCTACCAGAAAAGGCTACCAAAAAAAATCCGAAACGCAAAATCTAGGGAGTGAACAGAGACTGAAACCAGGGACAGATCCCACCACCCGAGATCAACAGACCGCAGCAACAGGCTTGATGTTCCTCCACGCCTCCATCCAAGCTCTGCGTCGCAGCCTGTCTTTCTCAAGACCCCGAATTTTCCCCACCTCACCAAGGATGTCACTCGCCACCACCTGAACAGGGAGGACCTTCTGCTGAATGGAGACCTGACACCGTGCCATCCAAGTGTAATAACGGACAACTAAGCTGACTAAAAACAGGGTGTCCAAATTAAAACCCATGCGACTCTCGAATGCTCCGTACACCCACACCGCATACGACATGCGATGGAGGAAAGGAACACCCAGAGCCCCTCCCACCTGTTTATACACCTCTATGTTAAAGGGGCACTGAAGCAAGAAGTGGTCCATAGTCTCCACTTCACCCCCACACTCCGACCTCGGACAACCACGGTCATCCGCAGGATGGTACTTCAGGTTACCCCTCACATAGAGCCTGCCGTGGAAGGCGAGCCAGGCCTGGTCCCGCAACGTCAGGGTGATCCGCTCCAGATTTATCAACCGCAAACCCTCCCTCATAACATGGCCCGGGCAATCTCTCAAGGCCAGCGGCGCATGGAAAGCTGATGCCACAATCCTCTCACCCAGGAGCCTCCTGGGGAGGGACCAGACCTCCTCCGCAGTCACATGCCACCGCCGGAGTAACTTCAGGCACGGGGCCACATAAGCCGGGAGCTTACCATGCTTGACCCGCAGGCTTCTCACTGGCCCGCCACTCTCCCAACTGTGCAGAAAGGGTCCAAACCAGATCCGGAACAGTCCCACCCATGCAGGCGGTCTCTCTGCCAGCATGTTACCAAAGTTATGTTTCAAGAACATCAGTGAGAAAAAGACCACCGGGTTGACCATACCTAGGCCACCCTCCCGCCTGGATGAGTAAGTCACGTCCCTCTTGACGAGGTTCAGCCGATTCCACCATAACATCTGGAAGAAACAGCTATAGATCCTCGTATAGAGCGATTCTAGCAAGAGGCAAACAAAGCTGACGTACAAAAAGACTGGGAGCAGGAAAGTCTTGATCAAATCAACCCTTTCCCTCAAGGAGAGCCGCCACCCCTTCCAGCATCTCACTTTGACCTCGGCATCCGACAGCTTGGATTCCCAGTTTTGCTTGCTGTAATCAGCAGAGCCAAAATTGATGCCCAACACTTTGATGTTCGGCTGAGGCACCGGGAAGGTGTCCGGGAGTGAGAAGCTCTCACCCTCCCTACCCATCCAGAGAACTTCACATTTGTCCTGATTGACCTTGGAACCTGATGCCTCGGCATACTGATCCATTACTGAAACCACCTCCTGCGCCTCCTCTGGTCCAGAAATGAAAACAGAAACGTCATCAGCATAAGACACAACTCTCAAAGGCGGATCTCCAGTGGCACCCACCGGCACCCCACTCACCGCCCCGCCATCTAGCCTCCTGACGAAGGGGTCGATGGCAAAGGCATAGAGCAAGGGACTCAGCGGGCACCCCTGGCGCACCCCAGCTCCAACCTCAAAGGGCTGCCCAACCCAACCATTCACCAACATGAAGCTCAACGCCCCTTGGTACAATGTCTTCAACCAGCCGATGAACCTCCCCTCCAAACCATACCGGTCCAGGAGATGCCAGAGGTACTTGTGATCAACTCGATCAAAGGCCTTTGCCTGATCCACCGCCAGCAAGTACTTTCCCCATTCTTCAGCCTTACATCACTCCAGAGCCTCCCGGACAGCTAACACCGCTGTAAAGGTACTCCTGCCCTGGACTGAGCAATGCTGCTGACGAGAAAGCAAACTGTCTGCCACTGACGACAAGCGCCAGAACAAGATCTTTGCCAGAACCTTTCTATCGACATTGAGGAGGCTGATGGGGCGCCAGTTCTCAATAGCCGAAGGATCCTTACCCTTTGACAGGAGAATAACTGCAGACTGTCTCATGGAAGGAGGGAGAGATCCCTCATCCAGACAGCTGTTATACACTTCCGTGAGACAAGGTGCCAGGCGGGATTTAAAAGCCTTTAAAAATTCGGCTGTCAGACTGTCTGGCCCAGGAGTCTTTTTAATGGCCAGACTATCAATTGCTCTGGACACCTCTTCTGCAGTAATCTCCCCAGTCAAACTCGCCAGAGGGACATCACTGTCCAGACCAGGCGTGGATTCCAAAAAGCTTGACATCCCTGTCCGGTCAAGGTGCTTCTCACTCAGTAAATCCGCATAAAAGGACCTGGAGACCTCCAAAATCCCTGACCTGGATTTAGTCAGGGACCCTGTACTATCCCTCAGAGCAGAGATCGTCTTAACTGCTGCACTCTGTTTGCAATTCTGGAAAGGGTCGGGTGAGCGGTATTTCCCATAATCCCTCTCCAGAACCAAAGAGGCACGCTGATCATACTGGAGTTTCCTAAGGAGAAGCTTCACCTCCGAGATTGTCCCCGAATCTCCACCACTAGAAACAAGGCGGTCGAGCTTCCTCCGCAACCGCTGGTAGGCCTTATACTGTTTAAACTGCTGTCTCTTACCAATGGCCTTGAAAAACCTGCTGATCCGCACTTTGGTGAGCTCCCACCACTCAGACTTACTGCCGCAGAAATCCAGCCCCGTCTCCTGCGCCTGAAAGAACTCCTCGAAAGATCGTCTCACCTCCTCGTCCTCCAGCAGAGACAAATTCATCCTCCAGATGCCCTTTCCTCTCAGCGGCGTGTCTGAAATATTCAAGGTGACAGATAGCATAAGGTGATCGGAAAACTCCACCACCCGACACTCAGGTGCCGAGAAGGCAGAGTTCTCCTTCAAAAAAAACCTGTCTATCCTACTCTGGCTATTACCTCTCCTATAGGTGAAACCCGTGCCGTCTGGGACACTTTGAATCCAAGCGTCAACCAGACCTGCCTCCCTGACTATAGCATTTAGAAAACTGCTATCATATCCCAGCCTGTCAGTGAAGCCTCTCCTGTCCTTCGGCCTAGTAATGGTGTTAAAATCACCTCCAAAGACTACCAGCCGGGATGTAAAGAGGTAAGGTTTAATCCTCGCAAAGAGGTTCTTCCTGTCCCACTTGGACTGTGGGCCATAGATAATAATGAGACGGAGCTCATGCCCCCTTACGAGAACATCCAGAATCAGACATCTTCCGATCTCTACCTCAATTATCCGCCGACACGTTACCATGCCGGTAAAAAGCACCGCAACTCCGCTGTAAGGCTCAGCCGCAAGAGACCAGTAGGAGGGCCCACGCCTCCACTCACGCTTGGCCAGATGGACATCAGCCAAGGTGGGCAACCTGGTCTCCTGCAAAAAGAAAATATCAGCTTCCATCCCACTGATCAAAAATAAGGCTGTTTCTCTAGCACTTACAGACTTCAGGCTGGCAACATTAATAGTTGCCACCTTTATCGGAGCGGGAACTGCCATTAAGATAATTGAGAGGGACGTTTCTTAATCCTCCTCTTGACTTTCTTGGCAGGGTCCCTCACTCTCTTAAGAGACCCCCCCAACATAAACGCAGTGCACCAAACCCCAAGCTAACACAAATACATACAACAAGGTGAAACAAACACAAACCTAAACTGATACAGATACACAGGTACATACACATATAGAGCACAACGTAATCAGGCAGGCCGGGTCGATAACTATCTGGCAGGTAGGTACAGGAGGAGCAGGCGGAGAGAATGGTCAGGGTCACAAGCCAGGGATCAAAACAGGAGAAGTCAGCAGAGGTCAGGATCAGGCAGGGTCAGCAACAAGTCAGGCAGAGGCAGAAACAGGAACAGGAACAGGAACGCATATCTGAAGCCTGCGTTTCAGTTCACATACCTCTGGTCATACCCGGAGCCCTGACACTGTCTGTGTTCAGGGCTGTACACCTGCACCCATATGCTTGTCAAATTATGCACTGCAGCATTTCCATAGTGTAACATAGGTTGCCTGCAAACGGCGATAGCCACAAAAACAAACCACTGATTCCCACTCTACAGGCCACAGCACCGTGAGCCCCAAGACCTCAATTACACATACACCTTTATTTATGAATTCAGTACAGTTTTATCATTTAGATTTCACAGGAATATGATTGGGATTATGTCTATTAATAATGTTTTTAGTGTAGTTTTACCATAAATATAATTTGGATATTTTCTCTGGCGGTGGGGGGCTGTCAGGTATGCTATATGGGGCCCCATGATATCTAACAGTGGCCCTGGGTGTATGCTTGTGTCTGTGTCACCAGTATAGTTAAGAAGAACCTTGAACCTCTGCTATGTACCTCAATGGATCTAGGAATTGGACATGTTTTCAACTGAAAATACAACAATTATTAGTAATGTTTCCTCGGCAAATGAGGATCAGCTCCTCGGTAGAGAACAGTGATCTCGCCATGTCCAGATGTGGGTGGGATCACATGCTTGATGTCCCCGGCTGGCCCCGCCCCTTACCTATTTAAGAACTGTCAGCGAGACTGGTTGCATAGGGCAGCTAGCTTCGGTCAAGAGCGGAGCTTTTTTTTTTTCTTTTGTCGGGTCGCCGCCGTGACAGCGTGATTGACGTTGGATCTACTTTGGGGGACATTGTTTTATTAACCACTTCCCGTCCGGCCGCTGTTTATAAACGGAAGGACGGGACACCTACAGGAGCGGGTTGCCGCCTCTAAACGGCACCTTGTGTCTGAGGCTCGTGTGCGGCTCCTAGAGCGCGCACCCGCGAGCCCGATGATCGCCGAGTCCGACGGACACGGTAGATTACGTGACATGGTATGGGACCAATGAAATCGGTCCCATACCATGTGATCAGCTGTGTCCAATAAGGACACAGCTTAAGTGTAAACAAAAGCCGCATGGTGCGGCTTCCACCTCCTTCTCCTCACACGGAGTTTTCTGTGAGAGGAGAAACAGCCAAGAAGAGGTAGTAGTCAACTGCCCTCCACCTCAGTGACACCTGATCGCCCCTAAAGTGTCCCTGATCGCCCCTAAAGTGGCCCTGATCGCCCCACGTGTCCCTGATCACCCCAATAAGTGGCCCTGATTGCCCCAACAAGTGGCTTTGCCCATAAGTGGCCCTGATTGCCCCCACAAGTGGCCCTGATTGCCCCAACAAGTGGCTTTGCCCATAAGTGTCCCTGATTGCCCCCACAAGTGTCCCTGATTGCCCCCACAAGTGGCCCTGATTGCCCCAAGTGGCCCTGATCGCCCACAAGTGGCCCTGATCGCCCAACAAGTGGCCCAGCAGTGTCCCTGATTGTCAGTGTCCCTGATCGCCACATAGTGGCCCAGCAGTGTTCCTGATCTCCACAGTGTCCCTGATCGTCACAGTGTTCCTGATCGCCACACAAGTGGCCAAGCAGTGTCCCTGATCGCCGCAGTGGCCAAGCAGTGTCCCTGATCGTCACACAAGTGGCCCAGCAGTATCGCCGCAGTGGCCAAGCAGTGTCCCTGATTGCCACACAAGTGGCCCAGAAGTGTCCCTGATTGCCGCAGTGGCCCAGCAGTGTCCCTGATCACCACAGTGTCCCTGATTGCCGCACAAGTGGCCCAGCAGTGTCCCTGATCGCCGCAGTGGCCCAGCAGTGTCCCTGATCACCGCAGTGTCCCTGATTGCCGCACAAGTGGTCCAGCAGTGTTCCTGATCGCCACAGTGTCCCTGATTGCCGCACAAGTGGTCCAGCAGTGTCCTTGATTGCCGCAGTGTCCCTGATTGCCGCAGTGGCCCAGCAGTGTCCCTGATCGCCACACAAGTGGCCCAGCAGTGTCCCTGATTGCCGCACAAGTAACCCAGCATTGTCCCTGATTGCCGCACAAGTGGTCCAGCAGTGTCCCTGATCGCCGCAGTGGCCCTGATTGCCGCAGTGGCCCAGCAGTGTCCCTGACCACCACACAAGTGGCCCAGCAGTGTCCCTGATCACCGCATTGGCCCAGCAGTGTTCCTGATCACCACACAAGTGGCCCAGCAGTGTCCCTGATCACCGCATTGGCCCAGCAGTGTTCCTGATCACCACACAATTGGCCCAGCAGTGTCCCTGATCCCCACATTGGCCCAGCAGTGTTCCTGATCACCACACAAGTGGCCCAGCAGTGTCCCTGATCGCCAGACAAGTGGTCCAGCAGTGCCCCTGATCACCGAAGTGTCCCTGATCACCGCAGTAGTCCAGCAGTGTTTCTGATTGCCACACAAGTGGCCCAGCAGTGTCCTGATCATCGCAGTGGCCCAGCAGTGTCCCTGATCGCCGCAGAAGTGGTCCAGCAGTGTCCCTGATCGCCGCAGTGTCCCAGCAGTGTCCCTGATCACCGCAGTGTCCCCGATTGCTGCACAAGTGGTCCAGCAGTGTCCCTGATCACTGCAGTGTCCCTGATTGCCGCAGTGGCCCAGATCACCACACAAGTGGCCCAGCAGTGTCCCTGATCACCACACAAGTGGCCAGCAGTGTCCCTGATCGCCGGACAAGTGGTCCAGCAGTGCCCCTGATCACCGCAGTGTCCCTGATCACCGCAGTTGCCCAGCAGTGTTTCTGATCGCCACACAAGTGGCCCAGCAGTGTCCTGATCATCGCAGTGGCCCAGCAGTGTCCATGGTCGCCGCACAAGTGGTCCAGCAGTGTCCCTGATCGCCACAGTGTCCCTGATTGCCACAGTGTCCCTGATCGCCACACAAGTGGCCCAGCAGTGTCCCTGATCACCGCAGTGGCCCAGCAGTGTCCCTGATCACCATACAGTGGCCCAATCAGTGTCCCTGATCACCTTACAGTGTGCCTGTTCATAAAGTGTCCCTGATCTCTGCCACACCAGTGGATCCTGTTCACTGCCATCGTCTGTGAGGAGAGAGATCCAGTACAGCTAACTGTGAGTAATTTTCAGCCTTTGCACAGAGTTTACACACACTCACAAAACATTGCCAGCCACCTCACTGTATCTCTGATTTTTGCCCAACAGTGACTAGTGTGAACCAACTGCAGCCAGATATCTGTCCCTCACTGCAACACCATCCTGATCACTGCCATACCAGTGGGTCCTGATCAGTGTCAAAAATATGGCCAAAAGATCATATACAAGCGAGGAGGCGTTTCAAATTCTGAGTATGACAGATGAGAGTGACGGAGAACTCTCACTGTCAAACTCTGATTCTGTATATGAACCAGAACACAGCAGCGGTTCACTCTCTGAATCAGAAGAAGGTGTTCCAACAAAAAGAATGAGGAACTCCAAGGAGCAGCAAGCAACCACCAGCAGCTCAATACGTTTTTCTGATATGGCTACTACCAGCACTGTAAGTGCAAGTTCTAGTATTCAGGTGTCACATCAGCCACCAAGGATTAGGGCCCATACTGCTGTCCCAGATGCTCTTTTAAACCCTGTGTGGCTACCTTCAGGATCAAGAGCACCTATAATTCCCCCATTCATAGCCCAGTCAGGCATTCAGGCAGAAACCCAAAATTTTACAGCCATTGATTATTTCCATTTATTTTTCACTGAAGAGTTTTTGAATTCAGTTGTGCACCAATGCAATATTTTCGCCCAGCAATTAATCACTCAAAATCCCAACTCCTGTTATGCTCGAACATTTGAGTGGAAATGCCTCACAGTTGAAGAATTTAAAGTGTTTCTTGGCCTTACATTTAATATGGGACTAACAAAAAAAAATGAACTGCATGCTTATTGGTCGACAAATCCCATTCAACACATGCCGCTCTTTTCTGCCACTATGTCCAGGACCTGCTATAAAACAATTCTGCACTTTCTACATTTCAACGATAATTCCCTGTTCCCCCCCAGAGATCACCCCGAGTACGACAAACTTTATAAAATTCGTCCACTAATCAATTTTTTCAACCAAAAATTTTCAGAAATATATTGTCCTGAAAAAAACATCTGTGTCGATGAATCCCTAATCCATTTCACTGGGAGGCTGATCATAAAACAGTACATTCCAAGTAAACGGACCAGATACGGGGTGAAGATGAACAAACTCTGGGAAAGGTCCACAGGATACGTGCACAAGTTCCGTATCTACGAGGGAAAGGACAGTCAGCTAGAGCCCCCTGAATGCCCAGCCTATATGGGGATTAGTGGAAAAATTGTCTGGGACCTGGTATACCCCCTCTTCAATCAGGGGTACCATCTTTACGTGGACAATTTCTACACAAGCCTGCCCCTTTTCCGCCACCTTTATCTCAAGGACACTGTAGCCTGTGGCACAGTTCGACCCAATCGGAAGGGATTTCCACAACAATTGGTTGCCACCAAGCTAAACAGGGGGGAGTCAGCTAGCTTGAGAAATGAAGAGATCCTGGCCCTTAAGTGGCGAGACAAACGGGATGTGTATGTCCTTTCATCTATCCATAACAGCAGCTCATTGGAAATTCAAGGAAGTCGCGGTCCCATCCGAAAACCCCAATGCATACACGAATACAACCTGTTCATGGGGGGAGTGGATTTAAATGATCAAATGTTACAGCCCTACATACCCAACAGAAGATCAATCTACTGGTATAAAAAAGTATCCTTCTACCTTTTCCATATGGCCCTGTACAATTCCTACATCGTTTTCCAGAAGTCCACACAAAGACCTGTCACCTTCTTACAATATCAGGAAGAGATTATCACATCCCTCATCTATCAAGTAAGACCAGTACCTGAACAAATTCGGTCTGATGCAGTGAGCCGATTGCATGAAAGACATTTCCCCAATATCGTCCCCCCTACCGAAACAGACCGCAATCCTCAAAAGAGATGTCGGGTATGCTCCAAACATAGAATTCGATCTGACACCCGATACTACTGTCCCCAGTGTCCCTCAAAGCCTGGTCTCTGTATAGAAGAGTGCTTCCGTATCTACCATACCGCACTACATTATTAGTGAAGTACGATGAAGATATATTTCTTTGTCCTCTGTTTGCTATTTCCCTGCCACGTTTCTGCCTGTTGCCTGAATTCATTTTCCTGCCTTCCATCTGAACTGACCTCGGCCTGTTTATTGACCATGCCTCTGCTTGCTGCCTGAACTGACCTCGGCGTGTTAATGGACCATGCCTCTGCCTGCTGCCTGAACTGACCTCGGCCTGTTACTCGACCATGCCTCTGCTTGCTGCCTGAACTGACCTCGGCCTGTTAATCGACCATGCCTCTGCCTGCTGCCTGAACTGACCTCAGCCTGTTAATCGACCATGCCTCTGCCTGCTGCCTGAACTGACCTCGGCCTGTTAATCGACCATGCCTCTGCCTGCCTCCTGGACTGATCTTTTGCCCTCCCACTTTAGTAGTGGGATTCAAGACAACACAGGGGTCTCACGTATGTGAGGGGATCCAGAGTAGTGTTTCCGAGCAGAGAAAACTTTTCTGTTTTCTTTGGGTTTTTTAATTCCCGGATCAGGGTCTGGAGACCAGAGGCTTCGAAGAGATTTGGGTGGGATGAAGCCTCTACCCCTTTGTCCAGTCTTACCTAACCAAGGCCCTAAGCTTAATGTTTCTGCCTGGACCAATCCTTTTACCACGTCTTTGCTTGCTGTCTGTATTGACTGTGGCCTTTTTATGGACCATGTTCCTGTCTTCTTCCTGGACCACTACTTTGCCTGTTTGCTCACCACGTCTATGCATGACACCGGTACTGACCCATCTGCACATCCCACTGGCTACCTTCCTGCAAGACACTGGTGCCACCCATCCTCTGCACTGAAACAACAGGTACTCTTTGGTTTATCTTTTGTTCAACTTCTTGGTGAATGAACATAGTGCTATGTGGACAGCCACGTACTAGTAGGTTAAGCTTTTAGGAACAGGCTGTAGGTGAAGCTACACTATGCTTTATTGATATATAATGTTTGCTAATTTTTGTGATAAACAGGTTGCAATGACCAGTAATCAGTCCAAACACTGAAAATGTCTTACACATGTGGTATCCCCATACTCAGGAAAAGTAGCAGAATGTGTTTTAAAGTGTTATTCTAAGAATACCTATGCAGTGTGTTAGAAATATGTTATTATTGGTAACATTGCATTAAAGAAAAAATAACTACTTTTTTTTCACATTTTCTAAAAATCTGTGTAAAAAATTAAGTCTTCAGAAGACTTTGCTGCTCCAGGACCTCCAAAATTGTGATACGTAGTCAATAAATTAGATGTGTAATTTTTGCCCTTAGTATGCCTAACGGTGCTTATTGCATGTGGGGCCCCTCCATTTGGTTAGGCTGTGAAAAAGTCTTGCACGTGTGGTATCGTTATACTCAGGAAGAGTTAGAGAATGTGTTTTGGGGTGTAATTTTAAGTATGCCTATGCAGTGTATTAGAAATATCTTCTATATTGACAACTTTGCATAGAAAAAAATACATTTTCATTTTCTTTTAACATATTCCAAAAACTTTTGGCAAAAAATGAAGTCTTCAGAAGACTCCCCATGCCTCTTAAAACATACCTTGGGGTGTTTGCTTTCCAAAATGGGGTCATTTTGTGGATAATTCCATTGCCCTGATGCTCCAGGACCTCCAAAACGGCAATAGGTAGTCAAGAAATTAGATGTGTAATTTTTGCCCTTAGAACACTAACAGGTGCTTATTGGATGTGGAACCCTTCTATGTGGCCAGACTGTGAAAAAGTCTCACACATTTGGTATCGCCATATTCAGCAGGAGTTAAAGAATGCATTTTGAGGTGTAATTTTAAGTATGCCTATGCTGTGTAATAGAAATATCTCATAGATTGACAACTTTGCATAAAAAAAAATATATTTTCATTTTCTTTTCACATTTTCCAAAAACTTATGGCAAAAAATGAAGTCTTCAGAAGACTCCCCATGCCTCTTAAAACATACCTTGGGGTGTTTGCTTTCCAAAATGGGGTCTTTTTGTGGATAATTCCATTGTCCTGATGCTCCAGGACCTCCAAAACAGCAATAGGTAGTTAAGAAGTTAGATGTGTGATTTTTGCCCTTAGAACGCTAACAGGTGCTTATTGGATGTGGAACCCCTCTATGTGGCCTGACTGTGAAAAAGTCTCACACATTTGGTATCACCATATTCAGGAAGAGTTAGAGAATGTGTTTTGGGGTGTAATTTTAAGTATGCCTATGCAGTGTTTTAGAAATATCTCATAGATTGACAACTTTGTGTAGAAAAAAATACATTTTCATTTTCTTTTCGCATTTTCCAAAAACTTGTGGCAAAAAATGAAGTCTTCAGAAGACTCCGCATGCCTCTTAAAACATACCTTGGGGTGTTTGCTTTCCAAAATGGGGTCTTTTTGTGGATAATTCCATTGTCCTGATGCTCCAGGACCTCCAAAACAGCAATAGGTAGTTAAGAAATTAGATGTGCGATTTTTGCCCTTAGAACGCTAACAGGTGCTTATTGGATGTGGAACCCCTCTATGTGGCCAGACTGTGAAAAAGTCTCACACATTTGGTATCGCCATATTCAGCAGGAGTTAAAGAATTCGTTTTGAGGTATCATTTTAAGTATGCCTATGCTGTGTAATAGAAATATCTCATAGATTGACAACTTTGCGTAAAAAAAAATACATTTTCATTTTCTTTTCACATTTTCCAAAAACATGTGGCAAAAAATGAAGTCTTCAGAGGACTCCCCATGCCTCTTAAAACATACCTTGAGGTGTTTTCTTTTGAAAATGGGGTCATTTTGTGGGTAATTCAATTGTCCTGGTGCTCCAGGACCTCCAAAACTGTGATAGACAGTCAAGAAATTAGATGTGTAATTTTTGCCCCTAGAACGCCTAAGGGTGCTTATTGGATGTGGGGCCCTTCTATGTGGTTAGGCTGTGAAAAAGTTTTACACATGTGGTATCGCCATACTCAGGATGAGTAGCAGAATGTGTTTTGGGGTGTAATTGCAAGTATGCCTACTAAATGACAACTTTGTGGGAAAAAAAAAAAGAATTTTTTTTACTTTCATCATTTCCTTAAAAAATTGGCAAAAAATGACAACTTCAAAAAACTCCCCATGCCTCTCATTAAATACCTCAGACTGTCTACTTTCCAAAAAGGGGTCGTTTGGGGGGTATTTGTACTGTCCTGGCATTTTAGGGCCCCAAGAAATTATATAGGTAGTCCGTGCATCAGGATTGATACATTTTCAAATATATCAAATATATATACCGTGGTCTGTGGACTCTATAACTTTCACAAACACTAAATAATACACACTGATTTGGGTTATGTCTACCAACAAAATGTAGCACAATGGATTTTGGCCTAAATTTATGAAGAAAGTATATTTATTTGCAAAATTTTGTATCAAATACTAAGAAAAACATGTTTTTTTTCAAAATTTTCAGTCTTTTTTCATTTTTCTAGCAAAAAATAAAAACCCCAGTGATGATTAAATACCACCAAATTAAAGCTCTATTTGTTTGAAAAAAATGATAATAATTTCATTTAGATACAGTGTTGTATGCCTGAGTAATTGTCATTCACAATGTGAGAGCGCCGAAAGCTGAAAATTGGCCTGGACAGGAAGGGGGTAAAAGTGTCCGGACAGGAAGTGGGTAAAGGACTTGTCAAAGACCCTGTACTGTGTTTTTTTACACTACACTTTTGCTTTTTTTGTGAATTAGTAGCGGTACCGTGTACCGCATACTCATTCACGTAGGGGGGCGGGATCTGGGGGCCCACTTGTTAAAGGGGGCTTCCAGATTCCGATAAGCCCCCCACCCGCAGACCCCCACAACCACCGGCCAGGGTTGTGGGGAAGAGGCCCTTGTCCCCATCAACATGGGGACGAGGTGCTTCTGGGGGGGAGCCCCCCTGCCCCAAAGCACCCCCCCCACGTTGAGGGCATGTGGCTTGGTATGGTGCAGGAGGAGGGGGGCACTCGCTCATCCCCCCCCCCTTTCCTGACCTGCCGGGCTGCATGCTCGGATAAGGGTCTGGTAGGGATTTTAGGGGGAACCCCACGCTGTTTTTTCTTTAATTTTGGCGTGGAGATACCCCTTAATATCCATACCAGATCCGAAGGGCTTGGTATGGATGGGAGGGGGGACTCCACGCAGTTTTTTAAAATATTTATTTAATTGACAGAAATTATTTTAAATTATTTAAAAGTCAGCTGTCAGTGGGGAACCCAGCTGACGGCTGAAACATTAATGCAGGCCATAGACAGGTCGAAAACCGTCTGTTTAAAAAAAAAATGAAAAATCAGTTGTTCAATAGTCTATGGCCTGCATTTTACTTTTTGTTTTTCTTCTTCTTTTTCTTCTATTTCTTCGTCTTTTTCTTGCAGGTCACGGATTTTTTTATCAGTAAAAAGATTGGCCGATTTGCCGATCATTGCCGTGAAAATTGGCCGTTCGGAAAAATCGGCCGATTTTTTTCCAAATTTCATGATTTCGGCAAAATCGGCCGATTTTCGTACCGTTAGTGGATTAGTTTGTCGGCCGTTTTTCGTGTATTTTGCACTTTCAGATTATCAGTTATATTGGGAAATTTGTGACCGATTTGGACGATCGGCTGATTTTCCCAGCAATGATGGCCAAATCGGATGATCGTTTTAACGATAAAAAATCTGCGCATGAGCTGTGACCTGCAAGGGACAGAAGTTATGGGGTGAACTTTATGATTTAGTCGGACAATTTTTTTAATCGTTGGTGGTAACGTCGGCCGAACGAACAAATGATTTTTCATTAATCGTTCGAAAAATCAGCCGATGTTCGACCAATCTATGGCCTGCATTAGTGGGTTAAGTGGTCGGCCGTTTTTTGGGATTTTGGCACATTTTTTTAATTGGTAAATTTGGATAAAAATCGACCGACTTTGCCGATCGGCCTATTTTCGCGGCAATGATCCGTAAATCGGCCGATCTTTTTACCAATAAAAAAATCTGCGCATGAGCCATGACTTGCAAGAAAAACAAGAAAAAGAAAAATGCAGGCCATAGACGGGGCAAAAACCGGCTCCCCCCCCCCTTTCCTGACCTGCCGGGCATGCTCGGCTAAGGGTCTGGTATGGATTTTAGGGGGAACCCCACGCTGTTTTTTCTTTAATTTCGGTGTGGAGTTACCCCTTAATATCCATACCAGACCCGAAGGGCTTGGTATGGATGGGAGGGGGGACCCCACAAAGTTTTTTTTATTATTTATTTAATTGACGGAAATTATTTAAAATTCAGCTGTCAATGGTGAATCCTGCTGACAGCTGAAACATTACTTCTGTCCCTGCAGAGAGCTCCACTATTATATTTGACATTAAAAAGTATAGAGGTCGCAACATTGTATCTATTTGTATCTATTTTGGATATAGATGTTTTTATTCGGATACAAATAGATACAATCTTGCAACCTCTATATTTTTTAATGTCAAATATAATAGACAAGGGCCTCTTCCCCACAACCCTAGCCGGTGGTTGTGGGGGTCTGCGGGCGGGGGGCTTATCAGAATCTGGAAGCCCCCTTTAACAAGGGGGGCCCCAGATCCTGCCCCCCCACGTGAATGAGTACATGGTACATGCTACAGCTACTAATTCACAAAAAAAGCAAAAGTGTAGTGTAAAAAAACACAGTACGGGGTCTTTGACAAGTCCTTTAATAAAATTTTTCGGGTCGCCGTGATTAACATTGGATCTACTTCGAGGGGACGTTGTTTTTATAAAGGACTTGTCAAAGACCCTGTACTGTGTTTTTTCAAATAAATGTGGAATGTGTATTTGATCAATAAACATTTGGACTATGTATTTTTTGGGGGGATTATTTCATGTTCTAGTTGAATGTAGCACAGTGGCTAATGGTTAGCACTTCCACCTGGCAGTACTAGGGTCATTGGTTTAAATCCCAACCATGGCACCTCCTGCCTGGAGTTTGCATTTTCTCCCTGTGCCTGTGTGTGTACTCCTGTGTTCTGTGTACTTAGTGAGCCCCTTGAGGGTTAGGGACTGATGTGAATCTACCACATATGTAAAGCGCTGCGTAAATTGACAGCTCTATATAAGCATCTGAAATAAATGTATTAGCACCCCTAACACTTATTTTTGCTAGCTATATAATATGCCCAAATCTTCCTTGTTAGAGCGCACATATGCAAGTATGTCCAAAATAACAAACCAAAAGCCCCCTATTTCACCACAAGACCATGTTATGTACCAATGAATAGGTCGTGTTCATTGTCCAGCTAGCTATTCTTTTTCTACAATCCTCTTAACAGTAATAAATTGGGCCCCCAATTTATGTTGACTTTGGGCCTTTACTGGCAAATATATATTCGCCAATGTCATATACACAGTATAGCTGCAAGCATACATTCACCAATGCCAAATCCACAATAGAACTGCAATCATATATTTGCGAATGTCATATACACAATGGAGCCGCATGTAAAATTGCTATGGTGCACAAATAAACGCCAACACGGCTGTTGGAGGAGGCGCTAGAGCAGCTGTCATACCAGAAATACGCCATGATGTTTGGGGAAGGACATTTGCACACATCCAGAAGTGTTAGTGGGGAGTGTGAGTGGATGGGAGTGTAGTTAGGAGAGTTTAGTGGTAATTTGCAAGTCTATTTTTTAGTTTTGTGAATTGTTCTTTTGTGGAATTCCAGACCACATCTGGACATGGCGAGATCACTGTTCTCCACCGAGGAGCTGATCCTCATTTGCCAGGGAAACATTACTAATAATTGTTGTATTTTTGGTTGAAAATATGTCCAATTCCTAGATCCATTAAGGTACATAGCAGAGGTTCAAGGTTCTTCCTAACTATACAGGTGGCACAGACACAAGCATACACCCAGGGCCACTGTTAGATATCATGGGGCCCCGTACAGCATACCTGACAGCACCCCACCACCAGAGAAAATATCCAAATTATATTTATGGTAAAAATACACTAAAAACATTATTAATGGACATAATCCCAACCATATTCCTGTGAAATCTAAATGATAAAACTGTACTGAGTTCATAAATAAAGCTGTGTGTGTAATTGAGGTGTAATTGAGGTCTTGGGGCTCATGGTGCTGTGGCCTGTAGAGTGGGAATCAGTGGTTTGTTTTTGTGGCTATTGCCGTTTGCAGGCAACCTATGTTACACTATGGAAATGCTGCAGTGCATAATTTGACAAGCATATGAGTGCAGGTGTACAGCCCTGAACACAGACAGTGAGCATTCAGTGCCACTTCCCCACGCCTTCACACCTGTCAGATTAAAACCTGTGTTCATACAGCTGCTGTGTCCCCATAGTGTAACAGGTGGCTCTAGCCACATAAACAACCCACTCATTCATGCTGTACAGGCCAGAGGACCTGTGTGAATGGGGCATTTTTTACTTTTTTTTTCCACAGCTCATTAATTTCAATGGGCTGCCTGACGTGTGGGAACATGCAAAAATACTGCAGGCATATTATTTTAAAAGTGTGTTGCACCTAACCACACAGTAGTGTGTTGCCATGCGTTTTGGTGGCTGTGAATGGGTTTGTTTTTAATAGACGTGTGTAGGTGCAATTACGTTTTCATCATGGTACCTGCGCACATCGGCAAAGGGCATTGCATTTCTTTGCTGTGCTGGAAAATGTGTGTTCTTGCATGCGTTTCTGCACCACCTATGGTGTTTACACTATAGAAACAGTCTAGATGTGTTCCTGATGCGTTTTGCATGCCCTTTTGGCATGCATGTTTAGTGTGTTCCAGTACATTTTGGCTGCGTTTTGGACACGTTGCATTGCATTTTTGTATCCCTTCCAGTTAGTTTTTTCTACTTTCTTTTTATTCAATTTAACTAGGGACATGTGCGTTTTAGTACATTCAAGGGCGTTTCAACGCGTTCCAGTACAGTTCTGTGCATAAACAATTCAACGTGGTCAACTTTGTTTACAGCACCTGCAATGCACTGAAAATGCAAGTGCTGATGTGTATTATGACATTGACAACCATATAACCTTCTTTGTGAATTCAATCAGACTAGTGGTGAGATACAGTCAGCAATCGTATAATAATGTAAGTGTCAGGGCTCCGGGTATGACCAGAGGTGTGTGGACTGACACAGGGAAACGTAGGCTTCAGATATGGTATAAATAAGACAATTTATTAAGACTAACAATACAAATGTAAACGCAGTGCACCAAACCCCAAGCTGACACAAATACATACAACAAGGTGAAACAAACCCAAACCTAAAATGATATAGATACACAGGTACATACACATATAGAGCACAACGTAGTCAGGCAGGCCGGGTCGATAACTATCGGGCAGGTAGTACAGGAGGAGCAGGCGGAGAGTAGTCAGGGTCACAAGCCAGGGATCAAACAGGAGAAGTCAGCAGAGGTCAGGATCAGGCAGGGTTGGCAACAAGTCAGGCAGAAACAGGAACAGGAACAGAATGCAGGTTACAAGATACAGGGGCCCATGGAAAAACACACGCCAAGGCACAGACTGCAGGTCTGGCCATCCCTTAAATACACCACCTGCAATCAGCCCCAGGTGATGGCTTATTGCCGAAGTGAACCTCTGGTTGTTGAGAGCACCCGCTGGCCAGCCCTGGTACTGCAGCCCACAAGGCAGGTGAGTCCCACCACTATTGGCAAGTCCATTCCTGACAGTACCCCCCCCCCCCCAAGGAGCGGCCTCAGGACGCTCCAAACAGTCCTAGCTGGGCAAAATGTTCCACCGCCCGGGTCCGGTGACTGGTGGGATATCAAAGACTGGCACATTGGGCTGGGCACCGGACGGAGGCACTTCGGTCTGGGCACCGGACGGAGGCACGTCGGGCTGGACACCGGACGGAGGCACGTCGGGCTGGGCACCGGACGGAGGCACATCAGGCTGGACGCCGGATCACCAGGCGGAGCAGCAGGCACCGGGCCACCAGGCAGGGCAGCAGGCACCGGGCTACCAGGCAGGGCAGCAGGCACCGGGCCACCAGGCAGGGCAGCAGGCACTGGGCCACCAGGTGGAGCAGCGGGCACCGGGCCCCCAGGCAGGGCGGCAGGCACCGGACCACCAGGCAGGGCAGCAGGCACCAGGCGACCAGGCAGGGCAGCAGGCACTGGGCCACCATGTGGAGCAGCAGGCACCGAGCCACCAGGCGGAGCAGCAGGCACCGGGCCCCCAGGCAGGGCGGCAGGCACCAGGCCACCAGGCAGGGCAGCAGGCACTGGGCCACAAGGCGGAGCAGCAGGCACCGGGCCACCAGGCAGAGCGGCGGGCACTGGGCCCCCAGGCAGGGCGGCAGGTACCGGGCCCTCAGGCGGAGGGGTGGGCACCGGGCCCCCAGGCGGAGGGGCGGGCTCTGAATCATCTGGCAAGACCGCGGGCTCCGAGTCATCTGGCAAGACAGCGGGCTCCGAGTCATCTGGCAAGACAGCAGGCTCCGAGTCATCTGGCAAGACAGCGGGCTCCGAGTCATCTGGCAAGACAGCGGGCTCCGAGTCATCTGGCGGAACAGCGGGCACCGAGTCATCTGGCGGAACAGCGGGCATCGAGTCGTCTGGCAAGACTGCGGGCACCGAGTCGTCTGGCAAGACTGGGGGCACCGAGTCATCTGGCAAGACTGGGGGCACCGAGTCGTCTGGCAAGATTGGGGGGCTCCAAGTCATCTGGCAAGATGGCGGGCACCGAGTCATCTGGCAAGATGGCGGGCACCGAGTCATCTGGCATAATAGGATCATCAGGCTGGGTAGAGACATCAGGCTGGGTAGAGACATCAGGCTGAATTGTGGGCGCCGAGGCACCAGGCTGCACCATGGAAGGTGGGTTCTCAGATGGCAGGCTGACAGGTTTGGATACTGGCAGGATGGTATTGGTTGGAAAGAATTTTCGCCTTTTCCTGGTTTTAGTTACCGGAGCACTGTAAGTATGCGCAGGTTTGTAAACGGATGGAGCAGCTGAAGACAGAGAAGAGCTGGAGGATGGTACAGAGGAGGGAGCAGTTGCTACAGAGGACTTCTTTACAGGGTTAAAGGCAGGATAGGTGCAGCGAGTGGGAGCAGAGGACTGATATGTGGTAGTTAGCAGAGTACTGGGCCGTCACTGGGGGTGCTGTCGGGGATGCAGGAAGAGTGCCTTGAGCAGAGGAATGACGTTGTAAGCTGACTGAGGCTGGGCGCAACAAGTCTGACCATGTCTGCAGTATGGGTTGAACAAAGCTCAGCTTACACAAAGCCTGTCTGGTCAAAGACTACACTGCGTTTATACAATCCCTTAATACCTGTTGTGAACATGCAGCATAATTCTCCAAGAAGCAATCCACATCATCCTCTAATAACCATACCAGGGTCTCTACCAGGTCTGCACTAAATGGTGGCAAAAAGTCATTCCTGCTTTCAGGGGTACCAGATAAAGCCAACTCTGCACAAACCTGAATCAAAGGTTGCACCTCAGAGAATTCTGTGCCCTGATCTACTAGAACATGAGCGACCCGTATACATTCTAGCAGTTGATCCCGGGTATACTCCTTCAGAGTCAGAGTCTAAGGTCTCTAACTCACATTCATACTTACACATACTAGGGCCAGTTTGGACAGGAATCAATTCACCTAGGTTTCTTTGGAGTGTGGGAGGAAACTGGAGGATTCAGAGGAAACCCAAGCAACAGGGAGAACATGCAAACTACATGCATAAGATGAGGTGCCATGGTCAGGAATCAAACCCATTACCCATTTACTGCAAGGCAGATGTGCTAACCATTACGCCACTGTGCCACCCATAAATAATGATGTAAACTGGTAAATGGTGCTAAAAAAAGTTCATATAATGGAATGTCCTTCGTGTTTACCTTTCATGAGTTCATGAGTTTCACGAGTTCATGCACTACTGTCCATCACGGATAAACTGCACGTGCCATTCATAGGCACTCTCTGAGTTGGTACTCTCACACGAAGGACATTCCATTATTCAGAAATGATTATCTGATCTTATTTTAGCACCATTTACCATTTTACATCATTATTGCAATTATTTGCACTTTTTGGATTTTACATGCGTTCATTATTGATCACATGCATTTATAGCACTGCACTATGACTTTAACATAGAACAGTTACATGATTAAAGAGAAGGAAGCTATATCATTATATTGGGAACTTAGAACTAGACATTCCAAATTATTTGAGATACAAGTGTGAAAATGTTTAACATTTGAAAATAGAATGTATGACATTCATTAGTAAATGCATTAGTTGTCTGATCATTTTGGAGAAACAGCAAAAAAAAATAAAATTATAATATAGGTGTACTTTTTATTTTACATTCTAAGTATTCTCATATGCAAACAGGAAAATGCCAACGGGACAAAGCCAGCGCTTGTGCGCCACCTAGCAAACATATCCGGTATTGCACCTAAAAATGTGCAGACGCGATTCCACATTTACTAATAGGAAAGTAGGCGTTTTTCAATGAGATTGCTAGACGCCTCTCAGAAGACTGACAGGTCTTAATTGATTTAATTGAGTCTGCCTGAATGTTCAGAGTCTGCTGGTAGACTCAATTCTTAGTAAATCAGGGCCTAGATGACTCCTCTTCACCCAAAAATCTGAAGGTTTTCTTCCTGAGCAGAGGATCTGGCTCCTGTTCCTTTAAATATGGTGCACAGTCACTAGCAAAGGGCTTCTTCCCCTATCTGCCCAGGGGGTGCAGGTGTACTAACTCAGATCCTCTCATGTGCAGCTTGTGGAATGGGTGCTGCTACCAGGCCTATCAGCTGGGCTGCTTCATCCTTACCACACAGGTGGTCCTTACTCAGGGGACCAGTGAGTCCTAAGGATTCCTCCTTTCCAGCTCCAGGCTCGCAGGCAGGCCTCATCCCAGGACTCCTCCAGACTCACATCTTTCTGAGTCACACTCCTCTCCCACTACCACACTCCAACTCCTGCTACTAAGCAGACTCTAGCACCTTTTTAGGGAGTCCAGCCCATTGTCAAGCCTCCTGTTGGGGATTGGCTAAGGTCCCTCAAAGGTGCAGCCTACCACACCTCAGATCCACCCACTGCTTCCAAGGCCCTCTTCTAAAAGGGGGAATTTCCAGAGGGGCTGTGATGTCTCTAAGCCCTGGCACAAATTTGACCCCTCTGGCTATTGCACCTGAGCTGCTTATCAGCTCCTCTCTAACCATTAGGGATCTAGATCCACCTAGTGTAACTGGGAGGGTGCAACAGCTCCTTCACCCTCTTCCTGTTGTTTGCACTCTCTGCACACAGGCTATTCTGTTTCTGCCATTTAGGTCTTCTCACTTGGTTCTGGTGGATGCATGTATTTCTAGGTGCTGCTCCTCAGTGTTCCCCTTGGGGTGCCATATTTTTCTTCTCACAACTCCTGGGCCAGACAGCTGGCAGCAATTCATTTGGAGGTGTTATTATACTGCTTATATAGCTGATTTGTAAGTATTGTTCTATAAATGGACATTTATATGTATAAATACTACATAATCTCTACCTGTCCCCTGTTTTGAGGGGATTGGATGAACGTTTTCTAGGCTTACAGACTTTATATTGGGCATCTTCTCCTGAGGAAGTGAGATTGTTGTCATGAAACGCGTCAAGCCAAAGGATGTACCCATTATGTTTTGTCAAATGCTTGTAAAAATGGAATTTATACATGTATTATTATGTGAATATCATATAGATTGTATACCGATATATGGTAGTGTTAATAAATCAGCTTGCCTTTTTATGAATTGCTTTATTTATGTAAAGAAGATGTTCATCTATTTTGCAATACATCTTTTTATGCAAATGTTGTACCTCATTTAAAGTCCTATCAAATATGTTCTTGTTCTTTTTTCTCTGCAAAATGGGGGATGGAGGCACAACATTATTAGTCACCAGCTCACAATTTTATTGTTTATAAAAAAATAAAAAAGGCCTCCAAAAGTGGAATTTTTCTGTCTGCATGCATGGCAATACATGTATTGATAAGACCAATCAAATTATCATTTTAAGCTAATGAAAAAAAATGTAAAAAGGAGATCTAGTATACAATCGATATTTTGAATCATGCCAGTAAGCGTATCCTTAAAAAATGGTGCTCTGTACAAGTAGTAAAGGTATGCGCTTACCAGAAGCGCATAGATTATGCGCATTGATAAATCAAAAGTGGTGAGGTATGCATCTGGGACATCCGTCTCCAATTGGGCAGCTCCGTAGTAAGTGGGTGATGTCTGCTCCAGAGGTCTCCTTAGGGATCAGCATGGTCAGCCACAGGGGCGGACTGACCATTTGGAAACTCAGGCACTGCCCGAGGGCCCGGGGTCAGTAGGGTGCCCCATGAGATGCCCCTGAAACCTTTTTCATAGGCTTTTTTGAGTTTGGGCAAAGACACAGGGGCCCCATGATCCCCTATTGCCTGGGGGCCCCATGAGTTGTCAGTCCGACCCTGGTCAGCCAGCTGATTACAGGAATTCCCCCTCTCTGGATATTGAAGAACTTCCCAGGTTCTGTATACTTAAAAGGCTCCGTGACGGAGTCATAAAAAAGTGTTAATAGCGTAATATTGCCAGGAAATTGAATTTATTTACATAGCAAGTATCACAATAAAGGTAATAAAAGGTAATAAAAAGGTACACTGACCAGTAATATGAATGACCGCCAGACCTGTATAAGGCTCCGGCGGTTAAGAAACACAGCGTGTTGACTTCTAAAAAGGACGAGTCAACACATTGTGTTCCTTAACCGTCGGAGCCTTATACAGGTCCGGCGGTCATTCATATTAGTGGTCAGTGTACCTTTTTATTACCTTTTATTACCTTTATTGTGATACTTGCTATATAAATAAATTCAATTTCCTGGCAATATTACACTATGAGCACTTTTTTATGACTCCGTCACGGAGCCTTTTAAGTATGCAGAACCTGGGAAGTTCTTCAATATCCAGAGAGGGGGAATTCCTGTAATCAGGTGGCTGGCCCTGCTGATCCCCAAGAAGGAGACCTCTGGAGCAGACATCACCCACTTACTGCGGAGCTGCCCAATTGGTGAAGTATCCCAGACGCATACCTCACCACTTTTGATTTATCAATGTGCATAATCTATGTTGTCAATTGCTTCAGATTGCTTGAACATGTATCTGAGTGGGCTGGAGAAATGATCATAATACAGATCAATAATATGATAATTTTTTATTTTTGATCGATGTGTTCAGTTCATCCCGAATGCGAAATATTGCTTCCTCTGATATAGAAAAGATGTATCATACAGTATGTTTGTGATCACTCATTACAAATAGGGATGAGTGAATCTGCCTGAGATTATTTTATGGGAAGTTCATCAAATCCTTTGAAATTTTGTGAAAACCCCAACTTTGCAGCAAACACCACTGAGGTCTATGCCATTGTCAGCGGTGACTCTTGATACTAAGTTTTGGCTATTTTTAAGACTAATAGGCAAGCTGTTGCCAAAAAAGAGAAAATGGGCTCTGGCATTGGCTATATTTAACAAAGCAAGAAAACATTTAAAAAAAACAGTTCAGCGGGAAGAGGATAATGATTTATAGGGTGACATGGGAAGATACCAATTTTTAAATTACATGCCTTTAAAGGGCAACTAAAGCTCCCAAATACTCACCTCCTGCACCAATGATCTTGTATCTATGAAATCCCTGACCGGCACCATCTTCTCCCTTGTTCTTCTGGATGCCAGATCTTTGGCTGTCTTGGTTGGTCAGCACAGGATGATGTAACTTCTGTGCATGTGTAGGAGTTCTTTGTTTCCGGCACCATGCTGAGAATGTGTGCAGCTCATTGTGTATTAAATATTTTGGATTATTTGTTTGTTTGTTTTTTAATGTACATTTACCTTGATGTAAGGAGGTTGTAAATGCATGTTTTTTTTTTTAAATTAAAAAAACATGTTCTACCTACCTGCGCTGTGCAATGGTATTGCACAGAGTGGCCACTTACCTCCTCTTTGGAAGTACCACACCAGCGCTGTCCGCTGCGCCCCTTCTCTGAGTGCCCCATCAGCAAGCTGTGTGCTGAGGAGGTACTTGTAAAGGTGTGCTCCCAAGCCATTCTGTGTATGTCCATAGACACACACAGCATAGCTCGACCACGCCCCTCCCTCCTCTCAGGATTTGCTGACAGCAGCAAGGGCCAATGGCTCCCGCTGCTCTCAGAGCCTCCTGTGATTGCAGGAAGAGGGACCAGTACCGGTGCAGATGGGTACAGCAATGGATAAAGAAAGGAGGTAGGTAAGTGTTTAGGAGGAGGGGGCAGGAATGATATAGGAAGATTTGAGCACCACTAACAAAAAATGCTATTTAATTCAATATTAGAGGGTTAGGAGGGCCCTGCTCCTTGGAGTTTACAATCTAAGATGTGTCAATGCTATATTTTGCTGAGAAATCATTTTGAAAAACACCCCCTAGCAATTCTGGCTGTGGCCATCTTGAAAAAGGGTAGATGATTCATGTAGCATTTACTTTCTGGAATCCATCTGCCCTTAGCTCAGGCATTGGCTGAGCTGAGAACCCTCCCCTCCTGAAGACTCCTGGGATGTATGACATCATTTTCCTAGGCATGGAAACCAGGAAGTAACTAAAGAAATGTAAAAACTATTTAAAACAAGTAAATATGATATACTTTCCTATCTATTTACTAATGCTAGCAGCACAAGGGTCACGCATTGTCCTTGTTGACTGAGAGTGAAGTTCCATTTTAATGCATTAGGATTAAAAAAAAAAATACTTTTGACTTTAAAACCACTTTAAATACAGCAGCAGGTGTGGAAGTTCAGTAGTCAGTAATCCGAGTAAGGGTCAGAAAGAGTAATCCAAAGTAGGGATTGGCAGAGATACAGGTAGGGAGCCAGGAAGCAGGAGCGCTATCACAAGCCAGAGGACTTGTGATGCTTATATAAGGTGCCAAATAAGGGCGACCAATCCAGGCATTGCAAAAAGAAGCAGGGGGGTGTGGCCACTGGCCATTAAATGAAAGAGAAGGCTAAGCAGATGAACCTAGCCACTGCCTAGCACCATGAACACTGCCTAGCCAATTGGTTCAAAGTGAGGAGTGTTGTCCTTGTCACCTGGCAATGATGGCACAAGCACCATCGAGACCTGCTGAGCAGTAGTGGCAGGAGTGTGAGTTTGGCTCACACTCCTAACTCTTACTCTCAGGACCGTGGATAAGGGGGTACTACCAGTCCTCCTGTACTAGTCCCTGGCCAACAGAGGGGGCCCAGGCAGCTGGGTGAATTGGATGTGGGCAGGGAGAGGGGGATCGACACGGCAGGGGGGCAATTAATGGAACCTATCCCCTGTATGGTTCTCCCCCGCAGCTGAAAGCTGGCTTCTTCTATCCCTCCCGTTGGGTTTCAGCTGCTGCAGAGAGCCATGCAGGGGATCAGTTCCTGAATTGCCCACCCTGCCCCGCCTCACCCATCACTCTCCCTGTGCACCATTTGTTTCCACCTGCTGTCCAGGTGCCCTTGTATGCTCCCACTCCCGCAGCACTGCTGGCTTTCCTCCTCTCCTTCCCACCGGCAGCTGCAAGCACACAATAGGATCCTTCAAGATGGAGAGTGGGGGAAGGGTCCAGTAAATATGTCACATTTATCAGTCCCTTTCATTCCTGAATGAACACAATGACTGATCAGTACTGACCATTCACTGTGTTCATTCATAACTGAAGCATAATAAACTGTGCTTTTTTGGGGGGGGCTGTCAGGTTGGCTGTATTGGGGCCTGTGGTTTCTAACAGCAGCTCTGCCTACGCTACTCAAACATGGGCAGGGATGGCAGGGCTGTAACCAACACACATGCAGGAGGAAGAGGTCACGCTTAAAGTATAACTAAAGGCTACACTTTTTGTTGTTTTGACCTACTTACCGTTATCATCAAAAGTGAAATAAAAAAAAAATCCCAAACTATGGGTTGTCCCCGTATCAATAACAGAGAGGAAATCTTCCAAGGGGGACACTAGTAGTTCTGGTGACCCCCAATGGATTCCCTTAATTTGCAGGGGTTTCTTCTCACTTGCTGTTTTGCCTATGGGACAAGGAGTGAAGATAAATCTCCCCAATGGGATACAAATGGCATAAAAAAAACTTCTAGGGGTTATAATGTTTCTTTTACTCTATCCAAAAGGTGGGGGGGGGAAAGGTTGCATATAGTTCTAATTTAAGAATTGTACATTTGTAAAGTACATTCAGAACTTATAAATGCGATTCCGGATCATCCAGAAATCGGGGACTTCTACATGCTGCCCAAAGTCCACAAGCCAGGAAATCCAGGCAGACCCATCATAACAGGTATGAATACACTCACCGAACAAATCTCAGGCTTTGTAGAAAAAATTTTAAAACTGTTAGTCATGAATACTGCTAGTTTCCTGCAAGACACAACTGACTTTCTGAACAAGATCAACAACATCCAGCAATTACCATCTAATACACTTCTAGTGACTATGGATGTAGTATCCCTGTATAGTAATATCCCTCACAAGGAAGGATTAGCTGCATGTCACAGATCCTTATCATCCTCACCAAACAACAAATACACTGCTGAGGATGTTACACAGCTCATTGAATTCATACTTACACACAACTACTTTGCTTTCAATAAGGACATCTATCTTCAATGTATGGGCACTGCGATGGGAAGTAAAATGGCACCCCAATATGCAAATTTATTTATGGCTGACATGGAGGAACAATTCCTGAACAGCATGGAACAAAAACCATACAGATACTTTCGCTATATTGATGATATTTTCATCATATGGACGAAAGGTGAAGAAAATCTAAAACAATTTTACTCATTGATGAACACTTTTCATCCATCAATCAAACTAAAAATGGAATACTCAAACACACAGGTCAACTTCCTAGACACCACAGTATACATCAGGGATGATACGCTTCACACCTCAATATACAGGAAACCCACTGACAGATGCAACTACCTCCACAATTCTAGCTTCCACCCCCAACACACGAAACGTGCCATCATACACAGTCAGGCCATCAGATACCACCGAGTATGTTCTGACCCAAGAGACAGAGATAAACATCTTGGGACACTAGCAGACGCCTTCCATAAGAAAGGTTACAAGGACAAAACTATCAACACCAGCATAAACACAGCCTTGAGAACCCGAAGGGAAAATCTGCTTCAGTACAAAGAGAAAAAAACAAACAACCGTGTACCTCTAGTAACTACATACAACCCGGCACTAGAAGGGATAAGAAAAATAATCAAAGATTTACAACCCATCATAACAGAGGATGGAACTCTGAAAGAAATATTCCAGCAACCCCCAATACTGGCTTTCAGACAACCCCCCAACCTCAGAAATAAACTAATCAGTAGGAAACTTCCTTCTGATTATGATGCCACAAATAATGGAAGCAAACCCTGCAATAAGAAACGCTGCAAGCTGTGCAACCAAATCAATCCATCAAAAAGTGTCAGACACTCAAAAGGGATCTTCAATATCTCCGGATCATACAGCTGCACCTCCAGTAATGTTGTATACCTTATCCAGTGCAGAAAATGCAGCAAAGGATCTTATGTTGGTGAAACAGGACAGAGGTTGCAAACACGGATGAATTTACCCAGACATACCATCAAGGAACATAAAGAAGGTGACCTCTGCACACCTGTAGGACACCATTTCTCACAACCAGGCCACAATATGGAAGACCTCAATATTTTAGTTCTGAAAGGAAAATTTAAATCCATCCAGGAAAGAAAAACATTTGAACTAAGAATGATAATTCTATTTGACACTAAAGATAACGGTCTTAATTTGGACATGGGATTCCTCAACCACTATCCGACAGCTTTATGACTATCTATTAGCTAAAACTTGACCCCCTCTGTGTGAGTGTTGTATCCCCCCTCCCCCCCTCACTTTTGATGTATCTCATCTGTAGCCCTTTTTTTTTTTTTTTTTCTCTCAATCCATTCTAACATTCTGCTTAAACTTTGTGATTTTTAATAGTACTGCTTAGACCTTGAAGAAGGGGACATACCCCGAAAGCTTGTCCTCAAAATTGTATGTTGGTGCAAATAAAAAAAGTATCACGGACAGTACTCAATTGTTTCTGTCGTAATTTAAGAATAAAAAGCATATCCATGAACTACTGGGTGGCAAAGCTGTACCTCAGTAATTCAATGTAAATGTGCAAACAGACAACAGGGCTAAATGATGTCACCCGTGGGCTTCCACTGCTCTAGCCATTGTGCGAGATAGAGCATTAATGTGCAGCAAATGCAGGTTTACACTAAGGAGTCAGAGCTTTGAGGTCATGTAACCTCTTAGAAAAGCTTAAAGGCATTTACATTGTAATTTATGGTACATTGCATACAGGGCAAAGGGTAAGCACCATTTTAACCAGTTCCCAACCGCGCTATAGCTGAAAGACGGCTACAGCGCGGTTGTCTGGTTCTGGGACAATTTCTATGGACGTCATTCCAGGATGCACGCCTCCCAGTGCCGCCGGTGATCACTGTGTCCTACGGACACGGCTGATCACGTCATACGGTAAACGGCCAATCAAAGCGGCCTTTTACCACGTGATCAGCTGTGTCCAATTACACAGCAGATCACCGGGTAAATACTGTTGCTGGTTATCAGCTGCACTTTCCTCACGCTGCCACAGCATGAGGGAAGCACTGTCAAGAACCAGAAATTGTCAGCGAAGGGACCGGCACTGATCAGTACCGCCCACCTGTGCCCTTCCGTGCCACCCATCAGTGCTGCCTAGCAGTGCAGCATCATCAGAGCCAGCTAATCATTTGCCACCTATCAATGCCGCCCATCAGTGCCGCCTATCCATGCCACCTCATCAGTGCCCATCAGTGCTGCCTATCAGTGCAGCCTCATCAAGGCACACCAGTGAAGGAGAAAAGTTACCTGTTTGCAAAATTTTATAATAGAAACAAAGACATTTTTTCACATTTCTTTTGCTCTTTTTTTTTGTTTATAGCACAAAAAATAAAACACCCAGTGGTGATTAAATACCACCAAAAGAAAGCTCTATTTGTGTGAAAAAAATGATAAAAATTTAATATGGGTACAATGTTGCATGACCGCACAATTGTCATTCAAAGTGCGACAGTGCTGAAAGCTGAAAATTGGCCTGGGTAAGAAGGGGGTAGAAGTGCCCAGTAGGCAAGTGGTTAATGTATGTTTATTGTAGCTTTTCCTACTTGAATGAAGTAAATTGACAGCTATTCTAGAGTTCATCTTTAAAGTGGACCTTTTTTCATATGCAGACCTGAAAAGTTGCTAAAAAGTCCACTTTAGATAACTTTTTAAAAAAATGGTAAAATGTAAATGCTTGATGAGCAATTATCACCTCCTCATTCGCAGTCTTACCATTCGTATTTCCATCAGTGTGCCCAGCGTAGTAAGAGTAGTAGTAATAATAATAATCATTCAAATAAAAAAGTGGTATGGCTTTGTATCAGCAGTTAATTGTGTTCCTCTGGATTTTCTCGCCTCTCCAGTTAATTTTAAATCCCAATGCACTGACCAGTAATTGGGAATAATTAGGCCATTTTATTCAGCATTTCAGTTGATCTGCACTGACCTATTTCTTGTTAACATTTATAGGGACACAGTCATGTATGAATAATGGAGAATGCCATTGCTGACTTCTCCTTTTAGTTTATTAGAATATTTCCTGGCTGTGATTCTGATACTTTGACTTTGAGTCCCTAACTTGGAACAGCTACAAATGAGGCTTTCTGAAACTTTACTGGCACTAATGTATATCATGTTTGTTCTGAGACTTAAAGGTAGTGAAGTCAGACACTGATATAGATGACATGGATCTAGCATTTTCAAGTGTAGGCTACTTCTCCTAACATTACCTGTTTTCACAGAATTTTTATTTTTCTGCTGTTAGTTTTTAGCTCTATATAGCCTATGTGTGATATTTGCTGCAAATAAAGTACAGTGAGGATGTGAACAAAGAAATTTCTTTGAAAATGCATGTTTTCTTGCATTCAATGCTGGCGCACAGATAACAGTGAACATAAAGAACATGGGAGAAAAAAAATTATTTTAAAGCCACAGTATAGTTCAATACTTTTGTTTAGATACACGTTAAAGAGATTTGATTCATGTAGATCTTATGAGTATGTATCAATGTATAGGTTGTAATGAAATGAACATGGTAAAAGGTAGATTTGCTTAGTGCATACACAAGCTTCCTGCATTGTAGTGCTACATAATAGGATTGATTTAATAAAGACAAATAGACTGTGCACTTGCTTGACAGCTTAGTAATGAGATGAAGTTTCATGTTGTCTTGGAAATTCGCTTTTAACGAATTTCTCCTTACCGTGAGTACTTGCAGTTGGATGCACAGCAATCCCCCATAAAGCTGTGCGAATCTCGCTTACCACGACTGCAGCTAAACTCCACGATTCCTGCACCTCCAACTGGTTTAGCTATCTCGAGATGTGGGGAAATGGAGCTCCAGTTACCTAGGAATGATCACACGACACTCTCAGGTTGCTGTTGGAATTCACATAGAGAGCTTTTTCATTCTCAGCCTCTGGTTTTATTACAAACACACACACGCCCCCCCCCATGCGGGGGGGGGGGGGGTCAGGTCAATCCCCTCCCACAGAACAATGCAATGGGGAGTGTCTATACACAGAATGTACATCCTGATTGGAGCATAGCCTTTCCTTTTATCTATACTGGAAACCAGTTCTCCCCTCCCCCTTTCCCATGGTGAGCTCTCTGAGGAGAGTAAACTTCCCCCTATCCTATCAGCTCCTAGCAGTATGTCCATTCTCTGTACAAGCATCCCCTAGATTAAACAGTGTCAGTCTGTATCTGAATGGGCCCGATATGATCTTTATTAAAACACATCCATCCAGATACAGTTCAGGTCGGTAATGGCTTGTAAAATATACATGAGCCTACACACGGAGTTCGCACTGCTTGGCGCCTTGCGGTACGAAGTCCATGTGGTACTATGCTGCTGATATGTGGATACAGGCCCGCGGCCTATACACGCCGGTCTATAAGCGCAGATCTGCCATCTCATCTGTTACCGAGCTGAGTACTGTAATACATACATTGTAAATGCGCATTGCCCAATTGCAGCCTTCAGAGCTTTAATTAAGCCACACGAGAGACATATGAATAACACTAATATATGACACATTTAAAGTTCAACATGTAAATACAAAATTTCCATGACAATGTGCAAGGAAAATAAAAAGAACACTTTTTTTTCCTTGCACATAATTGGATGATGGAAGTCAGCAGAGCTTTATCACATTTACTAAGCTCTGGAACAACTGCATCTGCAAAGTGCACAGTCTATTTGCCTTTAGTACATTCACCCCAGTGTTTTTGCTGTATAACGTTTTATGGAGCTTTTTGCAGCTGTGTGCATTGTCCTATAGACAACAATGCACCTGTGTTCAGATCTTTAAAATAATAATAATAAAAAAAAAAGCTACAAGGCTATAAATGTGCAAGGGGCCTTGAGTATTTTCAACATAAGAGATGCATCCCAAAACACTTCAACAAAGTTTTTAGAATTCACCTTACATCCATCTCTCTCTTTCTCTTCTCCACTCCCCACTGCGGCATTTATTGGCTGATAGATTAAAATGTATACTTTCTATTTACAGTAAAACATTTTTTTTTCTTTTATTAAGCAAACACTGGTCAAAAACAAAAATAAGTTTAATTTTTTCACATTTTACATGTTTTGCCTATAGATTCCATATAAAATAAGTTTTTCAAAACAAGACTGCCAAAAGAATAAAACAATGTATGTATTTGTTGTCATAAGTAATTACAGTCGCCAAGTAAACAAGTCCATAGTGCAAATTGCTTTGACCTGAAGGGGAAAACAGGTACAAGAGCTGAAGTGGTTAAATTGTAAGCCACAAAATCCTACAATTACCTGTCTGAGATTCTTCTGGATCTTCACTGTGTGGTCTGCTTGGAGCCTCACAGCCTTTTCATGAAAAGTGTCCTGGCTGGGCCACGCATGCACAGTTCCTGTTTAATTTTATAAAAAAGGCCATGTACTATTGGGCTGGGTTCACAGTGGTGTGCTGTGTTTTGGCAGTATTTTACCTGTGTGGTGTTTTTTTTTTGTTTGGTTGTTTTTTTTTGGGGGGGGGGGGGGTTTGTTTTTTTTTAAGCTGAGGTCTCCTCAAGTTCTATTGGGTCATGAGTTTTTGCCTTGTTTTCTGAAAGCACGCTAACATTCCTGCATGACACATCTTTGGTGCTCTTTCAGAAAATGTGGCACATACAAGAGGCCTAATAGACATTAATGGGAACATGTGAAACCGGCATAACCTCTTCACGCTGACAGTACGCAAATATGCGGCCTCTTGGCACCTTGTGCGCTCTTAGCACGTGTCGTCGTCACATGGAAAGGTCCCGAGCTGTCTTTGCGATTGGAAGAGAGAGGAAATCCCTGCAAATTAGGTGAATCCCTTGCCCCCCAGGACCCCCAAAGTCACCAGAACTAGTGTCTCCATTGGGAGATTTCCCAAACTATCAGTTTTCTGAGAACAACCCACCCAGTAATTGTTTCTGTCGCAAATGCACTAATACGGCTACAATCACCCTGAAAACAACCAAAAATTTGGGATTTTTTTACTTTCAATGATAATGGTGAACAGGACAAATAGGGTGAATCTCCTTAACAGGGGCACATATAGCAATAAAAACTGACAAGCATTCTAATCCATCTCCATTCTATTCAAAACTAATAAAAAAAAGTTTTGACTTTAGTTATACTTTTAAGTGTTTAGAAGAGTTGTATACTAATTATTTTCAAAAATGCTAACCCTCCCCATTCTTCCTACCTATCCTGTGTAAAAAAACAAAAACAAAAAAGATCTAGGTACTTGCCTAATTTTGATTCACTCTGGTCCAGGCACTTGATCCTGCACCTCCAGCTCCCCTGCATCAGTGGGTGGCTGGAGAGAGAGGTGGGAGCGCCAACAAGGGCAGGCCAATGGAAGACCATGGGTGACATCACAGGGCCTGGAATTCACAGCAGTTTTGGAGTGTTTCCTTACATAGGGAAGCCAGAGCTGCAGGATCATATGACCAGATTATGAAAAAAAAAGTACAGAGATCTTTTTTACATGGGGTATAAGGATAGGTAGGAGGGGGGAGGGAAGGTTTTGAAGAATAATGTTAGGCTTTTCTGCAAATTTAAGTGGGGTAATTCACTTTCATTACTGCGTTAATGTAAAAAAATTCCTCTATATTATGAATTACTCTAATGTATAAAATAATAATAAAAACTCTGGAAAACCTAAACCACTGAGTTCTGAAATATGAAAAGAAACAATATGTTGCAAGTTTGCCACTAGGGGAAATCATTGTAACAAGAATGTATTACAACCATGGGAAAAAGAAAACTCAGTGTAACCATGTTGCTAAAAATTAACTGGTAGAATCTGTTCCATAAAAGAAAAGGAACCATACCTGAAAAAACAAGAGTGAGGCTTCATCTACACAAGCAGCTTCTAAACTCGAGTTTAGGAGCTTTTGGCATTTTTTTGCCAAAGTTCCTAAACTCAACTCCATAAAAGCCTATGTGCACATAGGCTTTTAGCAGCGTTTAAGAGCTGCCACCTATAGGTGAGGGTAAACCTCCCTCTCCTGAACACAAAAGAATTGTGTTCAGGGTAGGAACATTTTGACCGCTGACCTGGGAAAATATGGCAACCGCAGTACCGCATTTTTACTGTGATTTGTGTTTCCCAGTGGCCACCGGTCAGAGTAGGCTAGTGTACATGAAGCCTTAGACTTTGGAAGTGACCTTCTCCTGCTTACCCAACTTAAATAAGCTGTGAGATAGTGCCTGGAGATTCTGGAGTGGACATTCTGCTCTCCCCTAGTTGTAAGCCGAACTTGCTCATTATTTTAAGCTGAATTTCAGGTATGACATATTTTACATAGCTACACTGTAGTCGGCACCACTACCAGTGATTGCTGCTAGCTTCTGAGTCTCTGAACCTGTGTTTACTGAATTCAGGAACTATGAACTTACTGAACTCTGATTGGATGAGGAGGAGATTTTGACATCACTGCTCTGCCCCTCACCTTGTCCAATTAGAAAATATTTTGCTGATAGAATACAAAGTGTTCCCAGAATAGCGCCAGTGCTAAGCAAGTGATCCCCTGTGTTCACAGTGCAGCAGAGCAGCTGCTCAGTGCAGATCATTGATGAGTGTAGTAGTGGTGCCTACTGCAGTGATTTCCAGCTTTCATGGGGATCCCACAGGTACGGTACATATATACAGTACTTACATTGGCCTAAGCTGGATCCAAAAAGCCAGACATATAAAATTAGTATTAATGAAATACACATCAGCAATGTGTCCAACACACAAACAATGCAACTGCACCAAAATTTACTTTTCTTTGTTGCAATGGAACAGTCACAGATATTTAAAGGTTGATAGAAGAACTTTGTAGGCACCCAGTACTTGGTAATGGACAATAAATCTTTCTAATTGTAGCACCCTCCTAAGTTGCTAGGGGGAGCTAGATTAGGTTTTTTTTCAGCCAGAAACCCTAGAAGAGGGTTATTTTAGGTCAGGGCTGAGAGGCGCTGCAGGTCAGTTCCCTGATACCTCCCCTTTCTCTAGAATCTTGGAGAAGATTCTAGAACCAGTGGGCAGGGCTGAGGAGGAGCCATACATTTTGTGCAGGACCCTTTTATAAATCCACACCTGAATTGCATCGCGTGGGTGTTCTCATCCATGGGATGGCAATTGCATCGCATTTTGCATTGTTTCGGGGTGTGATTAATTTATCATTGACACCAGCAGCAGATTGCATGAACGTGATGTGATTGCAATGCGGTACGGGAAATGCACAGGATTTGCAGCTTTTCCCGCTGGTGTGAATCCGGGATAAAAGAGAAATCATCACATCTCTGAAAAAAATGTAACACTGTGATTCTCTAAGGCAGCCTTTTCAACGTTTTTACTCTCAAGAGACCCTTGAATATATTTAAAGACCTTGTAGAACCCCTGACTTAAATTGGAGTTGTATAAGAAAAAGATGTAGATACAGTATAACAAACATCTTTTTTACATCTATTTGCACCTTTTATATTGTCTTTTAATGCAGCACATGTGTAAGCCCGTTTACTGCCTTTGCAACATTGCCTTTGGGAGAGTGGCTGGGAGCAGTAATAAAACATGGCTCCACTGCATGTTCTTACCACCCTCTAACTACAAGAGTAAACAAGGCCTCAGGAAATCCATAGCTATAGACGATGTGCTCTCCTTGGTCCACACACACACACACACACACACACACACACTGGTGTATTTAGGTTTTGCGCTGCCCTAGGCAACATAAAAATCAGACCCCCCCCTCCCCAGCAAAGAGAGAGCCTGACACCGACCAACACCAGACCCCACCACGGAGAGAGCCTGACAGTGATCAACACCCATGCCCCCCCTCTGAGAGAGCCTTCCACTAACACCCCCACCCCCCCAAGGCGACAGAGAAAGACACTCACCTTCACAGCTCTGGACATCCCCAGGAACAACAGTTGGGCTGTGCATGCACCATCAAGCAGCCCGCAGCCTCTCTCAGATCCCACCTGATTCCCATGCCGCATATGTCCCTTCTTCCAGGGGGCAGTGCAGCCCCCCAGGGGCGGACTGACAACTCATGGGGCCCCGGGCAATAGGGGATCATGGGGCCCCTGTGTCCTTGCCCAAACTCAAAAAGCCTATGGAAAAGGTACCAGGGGCATCTCATGGGGCCCCCTATTGACCCCGGGTCCTCGGGTACTGCCTGAGTTTCCAAATGGTCAGTCCGCCCCTGCTGCCCCCCTAAAAAAATGCCGCTCTAGGCAAATGCCTTATTTGCCTTGTGGTAAATACGCCCCTGCACATGCACACACGCACACACACACACACACACCTATACTTGCCAGCTGCCAGTCAGTATCCCTGCACCCCATGCAGCCTGCTCTTCTCATTCTGCCTCCTGCAGAACTATACTGGAACTATTAGCAGCAGCTGCATGGGAAAAAGTGAAGCCACAGTTGGGTGGATATCAATCCACAGCAATGGCGGAATCCCAATTGAGAAGCCCTGCTCTAAGGGGTACAAGCCTATGGTCTTCAAATGGGTAAATTCCATAGTTAGCCTGGCTGAAAAAAGACAAAGAAAAAAGTCCATCTAGTTCGACCATTAAAAAAAAAAGTTATAATCCTACACCCACAGTTGATCCAGAAGAAATAAAAAAAAAAGAAAAACCCAGCAAAGCATGATCCAACTTACTCCTGCATGGGGAAAAAATTCCTTCCTGATCCCTCGAGAGGCAATCGGATATTCTCTGGATCAACTTTACTTATAAATGTTAGCATTCAGTTATATTCTGTGTGTCTAGGAAAGAACCCAGGCATTTTTTAAAGCAATCCACTGAGCTGACCAGAACCAACTCTTGATGGAGTCTATTCCACATTTTCACAGCTCTTACTGCAAAGAAACATTTCTGTATTTGGAGATTAAATCGCTTTTCCTCCAGACGTAAAGAGTGCCCCCTTGTCCTCTGTGATGACCTCAGGGTGAATAACTCTACATCGAGTTCACTATATGGACCACTGATGTATTTATACATGGAGATCATATCCCCCTTAATCTCCTCTTCTCAAGAGAGAATACATTCAGTTCCTCTAATCTTTCCTCATAGCTGAGCTCCTCCATGCCTCTTATCAGTTTGGTTGCCCTTCTCTGTACTTTTTCCAGTTCCCCAATGTTCTTTTTGTGAATTGGTGCCCAAAACTGAACTGCATATCCCAGATGAGGTCTTACTAATGATTTGTACCGGGGTAATATGATATCTCTCTCTCTGGAGTCTATACCTCTTTTAATACAAGAGAGGATTTTGCTCACTTTAGAAACCGTAGTTTGGAATTGCATGACATTATTAAGCTTGTGATCTACCAGAACCCCCAGATCCTTCTCCACCATTGATTCCCCCAGTTGTACCCCCCCTAGTATGTACGATGCATGCATATTCTTAGCCCCCCAAGTGCATAACCTTACATTTATCAACATTAAACCTCATTTGCCACATAGTTGCCCAATTACACAGAGCATTGAGGTCGGCTTGTAAATTGGAGACATCCTGTAAAGACGTTATTCCACGGCACACCTTGGTGTCATCTGCAAAGGCTGAAATGGGATTTATAATCCCATACCCTATATCATTTATAAATATAGTAACCTCCCTGGTGGTCTGATTGTCAAAGCGTTACATTGTTTTGCATGGAAATTTGTTGTTTTATATTGTAGACCTGTAATTCTAAGGAACAACTACTTAAATCTGTCCAAACAAGAGTCTAGTAAACTTCCCGGGTATGATGAAGTTTGAAACATTAAATTATAATATAATAAATAATTATAAAAAAATAATAATATAATAATAAATTTAATTCAATAATGTAATCAAACCAAAAACACTGAAATGTCAAATAGAGCACCAAGTTCGCAGATCACTGAGCTTAGTCGCAGAATTGTCGCTGTAGTCACTTTCAGTATCTGATGACGAATTTCCTCACGAATCACTATTGTTCAATTCTGCAAGTGATTCTAAATCACTATCGCTGTTTTCTAGCTGGGCTAAAACCGCTTTTGACTTAAAGGGACACTTTTTGGACGCCATGGATGTTCTCCAGTTTCCAGGCAGAAAGAACAGTAAAAGTGCAGGCAGGGCACTGGACAGAGCACTCGGGACAAAACTTATGGAAATGGTTTGATACAGTAATGTAATCCTAACAGATTACAATGTATTGTGTGTATGTAATTTTTTTTACTTTTTTTAATCTCCAGCCGGTTGTGCCCCCTGCGTCCCGATGCTCGCATGGAAGGGTACCCAGAAGATGGATGCTGGCATCGGCTGGAGGACACAGTGGGAGGACAGCGGGGGATCGCAGGACAAGGAAAATCACACTACAGTGTAATCCCAAGTGTAGCTCGGGGTTACTGCTCTTGGTACTGAAAATTAACCCCGAGCCACACTCGAAATTACCACCAGGGAAGTTAAAAAGTAAGGGCCATAACACTGAACCTTGGGGTACACCACTAACAACCCTAGACCATTCAGAGTATGAATCAATAACCACTACTCTCCGAATTCAGTCTGTTAGCCCATTTTCTAGCCATTTACATACTGATTTTTCCAAGCCTGTAGACTTTACTTCACACATTAGCAGTGTGTGGGGAACCGGGTCAAACACTTTTGCAAAATCCAAGTATACCAGGTCCACCGCCACCCCTCTGTCCAAGTATGCCACGTTCACCGCCACCCTTCTGTCCAAGGTTTTGCTCACCTTCTCATAGAAATAAATCTAATTTGTTTGACAACTTCTGTCCTATAAGATCACCTAGAGAGCATAAAGTGTAGCCACTCTCTGGAGGTACCTCGGCATACAGCCTGGGCTCATAGTATTCTCACACTGAGTGCTACTCACACACCATTACGTGGGAAGGAAGGCCCACCCATGAGGAAGAAGAGGAAGGACCAGTGATATCATTGGGCTGGGTAAAAGACCGCAGAAAAAAAGGATACATCTATTGGTAGGAATAAAAAATGCACAGGATCAAATACCATCGAAAGAAAGCCCTATTTGTGGTAAACAAGGACATACATTTCATTTATTTACAGCTTTGCAATTGTCAGTTAACCACTTCCAGTCCGGACACATTTACCCCCTTCCTATCCAGGCCAATTTTCAGCTTTCAGCGCTATCACACTTTGAATGACAATTGCGTAGTCATGCAACACTGTGCCCATATGAATTTTTTGGCATTTTTTTGAGACAGATAAAGCTTTATTTTGGTGGTATTTATTCACCACTGGGATTTTTATTTTATTTTTTGCTTTGTAAATGAAAAAGTCCAAAAATTTTGAAAAACAGTGTTTTTCTTATAAAATTTTGCAAATAAATAGTATTTCATCATAAATCTTGGCCAAAATTTATTTTGCTACCTTTTTTGTAAAAAAAAAAAACCCCCAAATTAGTCTATAACCAAAAAATATTTATATTATTATTTATGTTTTTGTTTTTTTTTACATACTATCACCCTAGCAGTACAGTGTCACCATGGTGACACTGTACTACTTGTGGGGGGTGATGAAGATTTTTTTTTTTTTTTTACAATGATTGCTTTTACACCCATAAAGGCTGTAAAAGCAATAATTTCTCCTTCTCTCTGGCTGCATTCTTGCAGCCATTGAGAACTACTGTGTGAGCTGTGATTAGTCACAGCTTGTCACATGGTACAAGGTTGTTGTGAATAGCCCTGTACCATGTGACCTCTGTGATCATTCATTCACAGATTTCACACGTAGCAAGCAATTGCTTACTACTCTGCATGTGATCACTGACTGTCCAATCAGTGATCACATGATCGGGAACTCACACAGAGGTCCCGTCTGATGATCGGTGTTCCACTGTGTATGGAGGACACAGCGGACACCGGATCGCGGTGCTGCACGCTCCCAGGGAGCGCGCATAAGCAGGGGGCGGGAAGGCCATTTATAAACAGTCACCCGCCCCTGCACTGCCACCACCTGGACGTTTATATACAACAGTCGGGCGGGAGGTGGTTAAAGTAACGCAGCGCCGTATCGCAAAAAATGGTGTCTTGGAAATTCGCTTTAACGAATTTCTCCTTACCGTGAGTACTCGCAGTTGGATGCGCAGAAGTCCCCCATAAAGCTGTGCGAATCTCGCTTACCACGACTGCAGCTAAACTACACAATTCCTGCCCATCCAAATGGGTTAGCTCTGTTGAAATGTGGGTGATTGGAGCTCCGTTACCCTAGAATGATCACACGACACTCTAAGGCTGCTGTTGGAATTCACATAAGGGCAGTTTTCATTCTCCCCTTTGGTTTTATTACAAATACACACACGCCCCCCCACATGAATAAGGTCAAACCCCTCCCACAGAACAATGCAATGGGGAGTGCCTATACACAGGATGTACATTCCGATTGGAGCATAGCCTTTCCTATTATCTATCACTGGTCCTCCCCCATGAGCCTTCTGAGGTCAGCAGACTTCCTCCCCTTCCCCCCATGAGCCTTCTGAGGTCAGCAGACTTCCTCCCCTTCCCCCCATGAGCCCTCTATGGAGAGCATATTTCCCAGCTCCTAGCAGTATGTCCATTCCCTGTACAAGCATCCCCTAGGAACATCAGTCTGTACCTGGATGGGCCCGATACGATCTTTATTAAAACACATCCATCCAGATACAGTTCAGATTGGTAATGGGTTGTAAGATATGCATAAGCCTACACGCGGAGTTCGTACCGCTTGGCGCCTTGCGTTATGAAGTCCATGTGGTACTATGCTGCTGATATGTGGATACAGGCCCGCGGTCTACTGCCAGCGGCATTCGCATCGAATGCCGTGGTGGTATACACGCCAGTCTATAAGCACAGATCCGCCATCTCATCCACTACCGAGCTGAGTACTGTAATACATACATTGTACATGCACATGGCCCAATTGCAGCCTTCAGAGCTTTAATTAAGCCACACGAGAGACATATGAATAACACTCATATATGACACATTTAAAGTTCAACCAACAATACAGTTGCAAGAAAAAGTATGTGAACCCCTTGGGATTACGTGGAGTTTTGCATGAATTGGGCATAAAATGTGCTCTGAACGGCATCTAAGTCACAACAATAGAAGAACACAGTCTGCTGAACATAATACTACACAAATATTAGATGTTGCCATGGTTTAATTGCACATAACATGTAAACATTCACAGTGCAGGGAGGAAAAAGTATGTGAAGCCCTAGCTTAATGACTTCTCCCAGAGATAATTGGAGCCAGGAGTGAGCCAACTTTGACTCCAATCAGTGTGATGATATTGGATGTGTTGCTGACAGCTGTCCTGCCCTTAAAAAACACACACCTGTTTTGGGTTTACTGGTTTCAAGAAGCACTGTCTGATGTGAACCATGCCTCGCAGAAAAGAGCTATCAGAAGACCTACGATCAAGAATTGCTGACTTGCATGAAGCTGGAAAGGGTTACAAAAGTATCTCCAAAAGCCTTGATGTTCATGTGTCCACGGTAAGACAGACTGTCTACAAATGGAGAAAGTTTATCACTGTTGCTACTCTCCCTAGGCGTGGTCGTCCTGTAAAAATGACTGCAAGAGCACAGCGCAGAATGCTGCATGAGGTAAAGAAGAATCCCAGAGTGTCAGCTAAAGACCTACAGAAATCTCTGGCACATACTAACATTTTTGTTGACACATCTACAATAAGGAAAACATTAAACAAGAATGGAGTACATGGGAGGACACCACGGAGGAAGCCATTGCTGTCCAAAAAGAATATTGCAGTACGTTTGAAGTATGCAAAAGAGCACCTGGATGTTCCACAGCACTACTGGCAAAATATACTGTGGACAGATGAAACCAAGATTGAGTTGTTTGGAAAGAACACACAACACTATGTGTGGAGAAAAAAAGGCACAGCACACCAACATCAAAACCTCATCCCCACTGTAAAACATGGCGGAGGGAGCATCATGGTTTGGGGCTGATTTGCTGCCTCAGGGCCTGGATGGATTGTTGTCATTGATGGGAAAATGAATTCCAGAGTTTATCAAGACATTTTGCAGGAAAACGTACGACCATCTGTCCGCCAACTGAAGCTCTGCAGAGGATGGGTGATGCAACAGGACAATGACCCAAAGCATACAAGTAATTCAACAAACCAATTGCTGTAACAGCACAGAATACGCCTTCTGGAGTGGCCCAGTCAGACTCCTGACCTCAACCCGATTGAAATGCTGTGGCATGACCTTAAGAGAGCGATTCACACCAGACATCCCAAGAATATTGCTACACTGAAACAGTTTTGTGAAGAGGAGTGGTCCAAAATTACTCCAGATCGTTGTGCAGGTCTGATCTGCAACTACAGGAAACGTTTGGTTGAGGTTATTGCTGCCAAAGGAGGGTCAACCAGTTATTAAGTCCAAAGGTTCACATACTTTTTCCTCCCTGCACTGTGAATTTTTACATGTTATGTGCAATTAAACCATGGCAACATCTAATGTTTGTGTAGTATTATGTTCAGCAGACAGTGTTCTTCTATTGTTGTGACTTAGATGACGTTCAGAGCACATTTTATGCCCAATTCATGCAAAACTCCACGTAATCCCAAGGGGTTCACATACTTTTTCTTGCAACTGTACAAAATTTCCATGACATTCCCTCCTGTTTTATCATATTCTCCTCGTGTCCCTTCTTGATCTTCTTCAGCTTGATAGGTGTAGTCTCAAAACCTCAAAGAGTTCCTGTAGTTGTCCCTGAGAATAAAGCTCCACGGGGTACCTGAAACAACAAGACCCGACGCAGACTCGACGCAAACAGGCTTGATTGAAGCAATGATCCTCAAGAGCGTTGGAACCTTCACTACAGGAAGGCTCTTGCAAAAACCACAAACAGACTTGTGGTATGAATAAGGCTTGTGATCCCACGGTGGTACGGGGAGATCCAGCAGCAGATTCTCAAATTGCCCCTGCAGACGGGGCCACACAAGGCTGGTCTCGACCCAGACAGTTTTCCAAATCGCAGACACAAACCATGATGAGGCTTGAAGCTTGCTTGGAGGTCTTGGAGAATGTGGTCTTCAGGGAGATAAATTAGAGGGAAGCCAGGACGTAATCTTTAGAGAAGGTGCTTGGTTGGTGAGGTCTTCCTCCGATCAGTGGTTGGAGTGGGATCCCAGGAGCGGGCATGGAGATGTGGTCGTCTGCCCGAGCTTGGCTTACACGGTCGATGAGGCAATAGGAACATCTCACCGCGGCATATAAGAGGCAGAGGAAAAAGAGAAGCATCAGGATATACACTCCCACTTCCTTCAACCAAGATCCAATGGAGAACAGGAAATCTCCTAATCCTCCCAAACCCTTGAACGGATTCCAACCCTCACTAGCTATAGCTCTAGCTTTTCCCTGTAGTTCACTAACTTTGTCCATATGGGCCTGGACCTTGTCATCAGTGTCTTCTATCCAAGTACAACAATCTTCTCCGATGAACTCACAGAACCCCCCTTTGGCGGCTAAAAGGTAATCAAGGGCCATCTTCTCCTGAAGCACTAAAATTCCCATCTGCCGTTGTTCTTGGGCAATTTCTCTGACAGCCTCTACGGTCTCGTTAAACATACTATCCATGATGACAGAAAAATTGTTCAGGCGCTTCATAAGTTCTATTCCCCAACCTATCCATGAGGGGAACCAAGCCCATGCTTGGTCGCCCTCAGAGAACAGCTCCCTGCGAACTCTCCCTGCCATCCTTACCTTCTTGTGGACCATCAACTCTTCATGATCCATCACTACATAGGAAGCGGGGACTAGCTTTATGAGGGCACACGAACCTTTCGCGTTCTGGGGAAATGTTCTATAGGCTGCTGAACCACACAGAAAATAGTATGGACCTGTCAGAGCAGAGCAGGAGGAGTTCCTCGTTCGGACTCTGGCACTGAGCAACAGTTGCACAGACTGGGGGATTGCTCCCTCAGTCTGCACATCACATCCGTCCTTCCAACAAACGTGGTCTGGTCGGTCAGTGTGGTTACTCAGAAGGGAAGTCTGGTTAGTCAGATTGACAGTTATACCTCCCTCACAGGTGGTGCCCCAACAAACTTGTTACCTGTGCCAAAGCTGATGTTAAAGCACACCTGAGGGCTGCCTAGCTGTCCAGTTACCCATAATGGACTGGTGAGGGCCCTACAGGAGCTAGAGCTAATATTGGTGCTAAAACTGATGTTACCTGCTAAAAATGTGTCATTATGTTCTACCGACAAATGTCTACGTGGGGGCTGACCAGGAGTCCCTTGCTTTTTCATGCTGACGCGGATGTCATATAGGGCATGAACAGCGTCCATTGCAGACATGTGATGACTGGGTGGGGGCTTAGAGCATACCCAACAGTTGGTTTTGTTGGCGGTTCTGGCTAAACGCAGATGCATTTTAAATAAAAGGTTGGGGTATCTGCCGTCTTTTCCTCCGTTCACACACATGTAAGACATACAAACAAAAAGAAAAAGGAAAATGACACCCCTCATTCTCTGGTGTAGCTGAAAAGCTTCTTGCAGTGGCTTGCGTGCACCCAGTTGTCTCGTCCCTCGAGCTTGAGTGAGGTAGGTGTCGTCAGCTGGACTTGGTATGGTCCGGTAAACCGTGGCTCGAGTCCGGTTCTTTGATGTTTCTTTAGGACGACCCAATCACCTGGCTCAATAGAAGGAACACCTGTTATTGCATTTGGATCGGGGAGCGATTTGCGAACCCGATGGTGTATCTTCTGCAGCTCCCGTTGCAGAGATTGCACATAACCTGTAAGCTGTGAATGCAAAGACGACAACTGTTGAGGAAAGTACAACCCTGTTTTGGGAGGTCCCCCAAACAACACCTCGTAGGGTGACAGCCCATGTGGTTGCCGAGGGGCATTCCGGATGGAATAGGGGGCAATGGGGGGACACTCAGGCCAAGGTTTTTGGATATCGACCATGATGTTGGAGATCCTGTTTTTAAGGATTCCGTTAAGACGTTCAACCTTACCGCTACTCTCGGGGTGATATGGGGTGTGTCGTCGCTGACTCCAGTTCCACCAAAGAAATGCAGTCCTGTCCTTTGGAAGAGAGGTTAGTAGTGGACAAAGAAGACATGTTAGCAGAAGAGGTGTTAGTATTGTTAGTCGTGTTGCAAAATTCAGCACTGTCGTTGCTGTCCTCCCCCCCCTTCTCATCTTCCAACACAGGAAGAAGAGAAGCTGGGTTAAGAATAGTGCATCGTTTGATAGTGAGGTTAGTAGGGGTTAGGAGGGCTTTCCCCTGAGAGGGGTACCTTGCCTTGGATGTCCTGTTTTCGCAAGACCGTTCTTGCTGCACTGGTGTCGGTGAGGCAAGGGAGGGGATATTTTAATTCCTCTAGAAAAAGATGGATCTGGGCCGACACCGATTTGTCAACTTCCTATGAGGATTCATAGGAGTTACTTACCATGGTGGTCACTGGGGTGGAGGACTCATCAGGAATGAACTGCCACCGACCTTTAGGTAATTGGGGACAGCTCCTCCTCATGTGCCCCATTTGGTGGCACTGGAAGCACCTGGGAGGGGGCCTATCCTTCCTGTGACCCAGATCCCTTGGTTTTTCGTGTGGGGTCTGGGACATAAGAACTTTGGCCTTGTCCTGTTTTCTTCTATCCATTTCCCTCTCTATTGCCGCAAGAGTGGAAAGGATAGCAGGGATAGACATCTCATTATATTCGGGTCGGGCCAGAACCAACCTTTCCCGAATTTTAATATTGATGCCTTCCAAAAATTTGGCCCGCAACAGAATGTGCGTCGCGGTCACCTTTACCCCTTCAGTTGGAGCATCAGGTCCAACTTTCAGATCCGCATCCAGTGCCGTCTGCTTGAGACGGCGCCAGAAGCAGGCGCTTTCCTCATTAGGACCCTGGGTGAGCTTCATCATGTCCGTAGTAGAGGTAGCACCATACATTTCTGGAAGCTTTGCCTTTAGCTGTGTACAGAACTCTTTGCCCCCTGAAGTCATCTCCTCATGAGTGGTTATAGAGCACCCTGCAATCACTGCACTGGCCACTTCCATGCTCACCTTCGCCCGCAGGATCTGTGCACAATCTGACCCACTCATACCATAGCTGAACTGGTTTTGTCCAAACATTCGAGCAAATCCTCTTTGATTGACTCGATAGTCCGGGAGCTCAGCCAGAATAGTGCGGATCTCTGCCGGGGTGAAGGGGACATGCCAAACTACCCGTTCCCCTAAAGTCCGCTCCCCCTGTGCATTGGGAGGACCTTCAAATTGCTGCACCCTGACTGGATAGGCCTCGGTCCGGGAAGAGTGCAAGGGCTGGCCCAGCTTCATCGGTGGGCTTAGATTAACCACCTCGCTTACTGCACCTTCAGGTTTGAGGTCCCTCAGATCAGGGTATAGCTGGGGGGCAGGGGTCTGATCAGTGGCTCGTAGCGCTTTGATGCAATCCGCCGTGTTTCTTAACCAGGTGTCTATTCCCCTTGATTCACAGATAATCTGCAAATCGGTTGTTGAGAAGACTTCGTAGTTGGAAACAGAAGGAGCTGGGGTGAAGCAGGGAGAAGGGAGAGGTAGAGGTAGAGGCTGAGGCATAGATACAGAAGACACGGAAGGTACGTCAAGAGTGACGTCACTAGCAGAAGAGACAGGTGCAGTTATACTTATCTCAGCCACTGTTGGTTGTTCGGGAACCCCAGCAGACCCTGATCCTGCCTGCCTTAGTAGAGTCAGCCCTGAAAGAGCTTCCTCCACCTCTGACACTGGATCCTCCTGTTTTATTCCCTCTGGAGGCCAGGTATACATCACCTGGTTCTTCCGGACAGACACCAGTTTCTGTATGCTCTGCCTCCCTAATTGGATTGACCTGTGAAGCCATAGCTGTGCGATCTCTAGTTCTGACGCCTGCATCCGTGGTTCAAATTCAGAGATGAATTTTTCCCACCTCCATGCGTCAAATGTACCTTCTTGGGGAATTTCCCATCTGGTACCCTTCGACCATTTATTCCACCTTTTGAGGGGTTCTGTAGACTTCCCCCCCAAACTCACCTTCATCAGTTGTGCAGCTGTCCTTACCCTGAAGAGGGCTATTTCCCCCTCTCTCTTCATGGACTGACTACTGCCCATCGTGACTAGTCACTGGTATATATCCCATGTCCGGGTACCTGTTTACCCCCTGGAGCACTCGGTGGGATCCTACCGAGAGGCCTGATTCCACCACTTTCCCAGCACAGCGTAATTTATGTGATTCTTATCGATCACCCGAAGCGCATCAAGTAGCGGTCAGACTGAGAGCACACCTCCCACTCCCACAGCGCAATTTATGTGATCCTGACCACCTGAAGTGTTTGTGGTAACCAGGCTAAGCGTTACACTTCCCTGGACCGCCCACTCGCACAGCGTAATTTATGTGGTTCTCATCACGCACTGTGTTTGGCAGGCCACACCACACAATGATGAAAGTGGCTTTTCTCTCCCTGCACACAGTAGCTAACACAAGTCAAAACAAAAAGAGGGGTTCTTGGATGTTACTTAGGGGTCACTGGTTGGCCGGAAACCTGCTAACTGACCTTTAGGAAATTTGTACAAAGAAAAAACTTTCCTAATACACACAGAAAAACCCCTTTTCAACCTGAAAAACCGTTAAAAAGGACAAAGTGGATCCTTATGAAAAACACGGGACATTTCACAGTAAAACAATTACACAGAGGTAAACCGAAAAACTGAGCCAAAAGTAACCTTGTTGCTGACGCAAAAATCACTCATACCAGCGCCGCTAAACGATCCGCGCTACACACGCAATCTTCGCTGCAACCACCTAAAACCGTTTACACAAAAAGTCTGCTGGACGTGAAAGACGTGACGCAGCAGCTTAAAACAAACCCGCTTTACAATAAGGAACTACTTTTAACAGGAAAAACACAAGAAAAACATAATCACTATACAAGAAATCTATGTGCAAAAACCCAGACTTCACCATGCTCACTAAATGTGGAACACGCAAGGGAAAAACTCGCTTAACACACTTTAAATTGGCCGGCAATACGCAAATTTAAAGCTAAAAGCAAACAACTTAAACTGTAAAAATTTGGATTAAAAACACAAAATGGGTCAAATGCATATAGGAAACTTCATGCACATTGCATAGAGATTACTGCACATGTGGTAGTCAACAAAATGGCCACCAACAGGGAACACATGTGGTAGTCAACAAAATGGCCACCAACAGGGAAAGCACATTGCATAGAGATTACTGCACATGTGTTAGTCAACAAAATGGCCACCAACAGGGAAAGCACATTGCATAGAGATTACTGCGCATGTGTTAGTCAACAAAATGGCCACCAACAGGGAAAGCACATTGCAGACTCTAGCCTCATAAATTGCCTCTAACCTCTTACATAAAACAGACTTTTGGACAGAACATACACTGGACAATTACACAGCAATATACAGCACACATACAACACAATTTGGTACGATCACGGAACGGACATAAAACACCAACATATCACACTAACATGCACATGTAACAGAGTACAGACAAAACATTGCACAGACTACATACATACAAAGATCTTACAACAGTTAACAATTAACCTAAACCTTTCAGCACTGTAATAATTACCTCACGTGGAGGGGGGTAGAGCAATCACCACAGTACCTACAACCCACAAATACTTACCTAACACTATGCAACAACTTTTACCCGCTAAAACATATACCCGTTTAATTTTTGGTTGGAAGATTTTTAAACTTGACCAAAGCCAGCCAACCAAACCCACCCCTCTGCTGCTCTCAGCAGAGACAAACCCTTGTCTTTCACCCACAGATCAAGATTTTAGGACAAAGGTCCTTGCTAAGTGGTAATTCTTGTTAGCTAACAGAGAGCGAAATCAGCCACACGAACGCGCAAAAAGCGATCCTCTTATTGGCAGAGAGACCTGAAATGTGCCGGCATACTTTTTGCTAGTTCATGATGGCTCATTCCCCCCTCGTGCTCAGTTAGCTATCCCAGAATACGCGTTAGTATCCACCAGGCTCGCCAAACTGTCTTGGAAATTCGCTTTAACGAATTTCTCCTTACCGTGAGTACTCGCACTATTCCTCTCACTGACACCAATGATGGGGCGTTATTTCCCTCAATGACAACAACAATGGGGCACTATTCCTCTCACGGACACCAATGTGGGACAATATTCCTCTCACTGACACCAATGATATGGGACTATGCCTCTCAATGAAAACAACAATGGGGCACTATTCCTCTCAATGACACCAATGTGGGGCACTATTCCTCTCACTGACACAAACGATGTGGTGCTATGCCTCTCAATGAAAACAACAATGGGACTCTATTCCTTTCACTGACATCAATGATGGGGTGCTATCCCCCTCAATGACAACAATGGGGCACTATTCCTCTCACTGACAACAACGTGGGGCTCCATTCCTCTCACTGACACCAGTGATGTGGCACTATGCCTCTGAATGACAACAACAATGGGGCACTATTTCTCCCACTGACACCAATGTGGGGCACTATTCCTCTCACTGACACCAATGTGGGGCACTATTCCTCTCACGGACACCAATGATGGGGCACTATTCCTCTCACGGACACCAATGATGGGGCACAATTCTTCCCACTGATACCAATGATGGGACACTTCCTCCCACTGATACCAAAGATGGGGCACTATTCCTCCCACTGACACCAATGATGGGGCACTTCCTCCCACTGAAACCAATGATGGGGCACTATTCCTTCCACTGATACCAATGATGGGACACTATTCCTTCCAATGACACCAATGAAGGGGGCACGATTCCTCCCACTGACACCAATGATGGGGCACGATTCCTCCCACTGACACCAACGATGGGGCACTATTCCTCCCACTGACACTAATGATGGGGCACTTCCTCCCACTGACACCAATGATGGGGCACTATTCCTTCCACTGTCACCAATGATGGGACACTATTCCTCCCACTGACACCAATGATGGGGCACTATTCCTCCCCCTGACACCAATGATGGGGCACTTCCTCCCACTGATACTAATGATGGGGCACTACTCCTCCCACTGACACCAATGATGGGGCACTTCCTCCCACTGATACCAATGATGGGGCACTATTCCTCCCCCTGACTCCAATGATGGGGCACGATTCCATCCACTGACACCAATGATGGCGCACGATTCCTCCCACTGACACCAATGATGGGGCACAATTCCTCCTACTGACACCAATGATGGGGCACGATTCCTCCCACTGACACCAATGATGGGGCACAATTCCTCCTTCTGACACTATTGATGGGGCACAATTCCTCCCACTGACACCAATGATGGGGCACAATTCATCCCACTGACACCAATGATGGGGCACAATCCATCCCACTGACACCAATGATGGGGCATGATTCTTCCTACTGATACCAATGATGGGGCGCTATTACTCACACACTGACACTAATGATGGGGCACCATCATTGGTGTCAGTGTGAGGAATAGTGCCCCATCATTGGTGTCAGTGGGAGGAATTGTGCCCCATCATTGGTGTCAGTGGGAGAAATAGCGCCCCATCGTTGTCAGTGGGCAGAGCTCTAATAGGAAGAGGTGGAGCCTAAAGAGGAAGGGGTGGTGTTTGCAGATGAAAGGGTGGGACAAAGTTAGATGGGGGGGGGCCTGATTTTAGTCTTGTCTAGGGCAGCACAAAACCAAAATACACCACTGTACATGACAATAGGGTGGCTATCATTTTTACTCATCACTTTTGTATGATAAAGAGCTTCCTTTATAAGGGACTTATATTCTTTTAATATGTCAAACATTTTGCCATAATCCTTCCTGTGCCCAGATGCAAACACTTTTTTGTTAGCTCCTCATACTGATCTAAACATGATCACACACATTAACAGGCTTTTTCATTTTTTTTTTTTTGTCTCGCTTCAGGAGATTAGAATAAAGCTGCCCGAAGCATTGCTCTGTGGAGAACCATGTTTGTCCAAGAGTGGAGTGTGGTGGGATGGAGGTGACGATGGACCATTTCTTGCTTCAGTGCCCTTTCAATATAGATGTCTACAAGCGGGTGGGTGGGGCTCTGGGGATCCCTTTCCTTTCCTGCTTGAGTTACGTGGAGTGGTCTTATGGTGCCTTTCAAACTCACCGGGACTTTGATTTTGAGACACTTTTTCTAGTTAGCTTAGTAGTCTGTTACTACACGTGGAATGCACGGGATCAGGTTTCCATTCGCAAAAAAGTCCTTCCTGTCAAGGTGGTGGTAAACAACATTCTGGGTGAGGTTGGGAAGATTCAGGGTCTGGAGAAGGACGGGTGGCGGCCATGAGCCTTGACAAAGGCGTGGAGGAATGTCAGGTCCCCGTAGCTGATGTCTGTCAGTCTCTGGGGGCGTGGCTTCTCTTTCTGTCCTTTCACGTCCCCTAGATTTTTGTAACATCAAATTTTTGAAGAAAGGCTGCATGCATGGGATCAATGTTTGATCATTTCTTAGGCTGAGGGTGTGTTTAGGTGATGGTCAGGATTTGTTAGTACTTTGCTGAAGTAAGCTGGTTTTGTTTAATTATATATATTTTATTCTGTATATATGTAAATATAATTTTTATTGTGTTGTTTGCAAGATTTTAATAAACAAAAAATTTACAATAAAGCTGCCCTAATGTCAATGGGTTAAAGGAAATTGGTATTTGGCAACTAAGCCTGAATGTACATAAATATAGAAAATATCACATAGCCCAATACGATGTTAAATGTCATGATAAGTAATGTGCAGCTTTGTGTTTCTCTATGATTACATAAATACTCTGATTAAATTTAGTGGCCTATGTTATATTGTATATCAGGATTCTGCATGATTCCAATATGAGATTGGTGGTGTTTATGCAGGTGCACTGCAAGCTCAGCTCTCAGATAACAGGCCTAGGGTAAGAGGCACAATACTATTTGACATCATATTACAAGGAATAGCAGGTCTTCAGCATGTAAAATGCTCCAACAAGAGAACGACTATGTCATAGCGCAGTAAACGATGCCTTGCTGTCTCACGTTTCAGGCTTTATATGTATAAGAATTCCTCATTCATACCAAAAGATGAATATATGTAGCTGTCCAAGTGCTTAAATCTGAACTATGCAGCCTACAAAAGAAACATGCAATTAGTTGTTCCAATTGTACAATGCCTAGTGACACAACTTGCTCACACATAAAGACTCTGGTAGAGTAGCCATTGTATCCCAGTAGGCTCTTCTGTTTGCGTATTATCCTGATAGCCTCCCTCCTGTGTTTGTGACTTATAATTCATGCAGCGTGCCGAATTCTATTTAACTAAATGTTGGTTCATTAACAGTTTGTGATAATAAAAATGTCCTGTATTCACTTATAGCAAATTTACGTAATATTCACACATTTATCTGCCTAAAAGGAAACTATAATTTTTTTCCCAGTGATAACACACCCACACAGTTGTATATTGTAATTTTGCCCTTAGAGTGATTGTCACCTTAATGAAGTTGATGAAATAAGCCGATTCTTTAAAATAATAAAATTAATGCTTACCACTCCTGCTGCCAGGCCACTTTTGAAAACTGATGCTCCTGGGAGTGTTGTTTCCAGCTGATCATTACAGGGCATGGAAGGGTTGGTGGGAGGAACCACTGAGTGGCAGGGGTGGACACTGCAAATCCACACTCCTGGAAGTGGCGGTTTATTAAGACCTTTCTGCGGAGGATTTCTTTACAACAGATTGGTGTTCAGTGACGCCACCAGCAGAAGAGGTAATTATTCACTTTATTCCTTTGCAGGCGAACTGTATGTCATCAATATTACAGAGTCACTTTAAAGAAAACCTGTACAGAGGATTGTTTAAGGCTAGGTGTATGATGGTCATTCTGGTCATCAAGTGAGTTTGTACTTTGTGTCACTGCAGATCTAGGGGTCTGACTTTATATATGTATATATCTTCCTTTTTGGTCTGTGACTTAAAGGTAGCTCTCCAGTTTTACAAAAAAAAGGCAATTAAGTTTTTTCTGGCCGGGATCAACACTGTCCGGGCCAGACCTCCTGCGTCCGGAGGACCCTGGCCTAGCCGTGCTCCCTCTGGCCCAGGGGAGTCCCCCGGGCTCGGAATCAGCACGGCCCGGGCCAGAGCTCCTGCGTCCGGAGGCCCCTGGGCTCGGAATCAGCACGGCCTGGGCCAGCCCTCCTGCGTCCGCAGGCCCCTGGCCGAGCCGTGCTCCCTCCGCCTGGGGGAGGCCCCCGGGCTCGGGATCAGCACGACCTGGGCCAGCCCTGCTGCGTCCGGAGGCCCCTGGCCGAGCCGTGCTCCCTACCAAGACTTGAAGAACAAACCTCGTCCGGGAGGTAAGGATACATTTGTGATCCTTTTTTAGTTGCCTCCTAGAGGTTGGAAGCAAACAGTTTTTCCCGGCTGCGTTTCAGGACAGGAAAATAAAGGCCGGCATTGATAGGCGAATTTTCATGAAGTGATTATACTGGTGTGGAGTTAAGCGCTTACTCTAGGGCGTACGGTTTCAGGAAGTTGCTGTTTTCCTACGAAGAAACATATTTTTAATAAGCTGTTTGTTTTAGCACTCCTCCAGCCTCTTTCTCTGTCCGACAAAAACACCAAATGTCCGCGTAGACTTTTTTTTAAAACTTTTTTTTTATTTGCTTTGTGTTCTGGAGGCCGTTCCAAAGTTTCTGCAACAGGGTTGGTCCACTCTCATCCTGTTTTTCCGGATGAAAATAAACATTTAATGCAGCTGGCAGGAATCAGATGCTGATGGTTGTTTAACCGGTGATCGGGTTAGGACAAAAGGAAAGGGTCATCTTTTTACATTTTAATGTGCATACAACGTAGACTGCCCAGAAACACGGTAGCAGCCATAATTTCAAACTCCTTTTCTATTCATCTGGAAAAAAAAAAATCACACGAACGATCATCTGTGAAGGTTCTCATTAATCCAGGTCATGGAATAGCTAATAGTAGTTGGTCATATTCAGCTGGACTTGTTCTGTAATGTTAAAAATGTTTTGTAGCTTCTCCAAGCCACTTCTTCAGCTCTAGTAAGGCTTGGAAATATACCCCAGCTATTATAACCACACAGGTAGCACCAGGTTCTTCATCCAATCACTGTGGCATGTGCCTAGACAATGTTGATTTCCAAGAATAAAATGGCAGGTGTAAATGTTGTTGGACCATCCTGTTCTAGTGCTATGATGAATAGAATTATTACCACCTGTGCAGAACCTTTTACCAGAAGGATGGCATTATCGAAAGAGCAGGGCCCTCGATCCCCTCATGTTTTGCATTGTATTGGTATTGTTCTGTCACATGTTCTGTCCCCCTTTGTAATGTACAGCGCTGAGTGAACTATTGGCGCTTTATAAATACTGTATAATAATAATAATAATCTAACTACAACAGGGTGGTTCTACAACTTTTATATCCACTCCCGTCCTGTTCTTGGCTAATACAAATCTGCCTTGACACATTCCATGGTGATGGATTAAGGTACCTGTGTTACCTGCGTGGATATACTGTAAATATTGATTTTCTGAATAAAATAGATAGCAGGAAAGATTCCTTTAGCTACACTAAACATGTAGGCAGCAAGGGGGAACTGCATGCTGAAACATTTCAATTGTTCATATGTGGCTTAATATGATGGCATAATTTATTGTGTGGGTGAACGCAGCTGCGTATTTACCGTGTGGCAAACAAGGTATTTTCCTAGGGTGGAAATTTTTGGGGGCAAGCGCTGCCCACCCCCCCCTTCCCCAGAAGACAAGACCCATGTGGCAGGGAGGACCTGGTGACGCCCCATCATAGAATCTGTGGGGACTGCGCACTGCTGGAGACACTGAACTTGGCTCCGGGGATGGCCGGCTGTTTTCTGGAGAGGTTAAGGTTAGTTGTTGGCTTGGGAGGGGGGGGTTGACTGACAGTGAGTGGTGGAGGCTTGGCCCAGGAGGGAGGGATGGGGGGTTATGTGTTTGGCTGAGAGTGGCGGTGGTGGGACTGGTGGGGTGCCTAATTTTAGTGTTGCCTAGGGCAGCACGAGAACTAGATATACCACTGAGTGATTGCCCCTCAAGGCTGGAGGCCAATTACTACACCAAGCCCCACACCGGAAGGACAGCATCTTTCCACCAGCCGGTGACACCTATCAGTCAGTTTGGGGGAAAACTGTGATTTTCCTTTAGATCATAAGCTCCACGAGCCAGGCACTCATATTCCTTCTGTACTGAAATGTATTGTAATTGTACAGTCTCCCTTATATTGTAAAGCGCTGCGCAAACTGTTGGCACTATATAAATCCTGTATAATAATAATAATTTTCCTCCACCAGTTCTTTGACAAACATTACACAATACATTCTATTTTTCAGTCCAAGGGCATGGAGGGAAGTTCCTGTATACTCTGCAGGGCCTTATACATCTGTGGTGGTCCAGGTCAAGGCCCAGTCCACAGGTGGGTTCTGTGTTGCAGTGCGCTCTAATACAGGGACCCTGCCATTTAGAAGGGCAGACCATACAGCTACCAATCCATCCCTTTGACAGAACCTCTGTCACTGGCCCCTATCCCAATACAGGCACTCTTCTGTTTTTGCAAGGAAGAGTGGGCAAATATTGTCAAATCAAGATGTGCAATGCTGATAGACTCAACCCCAAAAAGACTGAGTGCTGGAATCACATCAAAAGGTGCTTCAACAAAGTATTGGTTTAACCATTAGCCGCCCGGCCAATGGCCGTTTGGCAGCTTCAAAAGTGTCTCTGCACTCCGGGTGCACGCCATTTGGCGTGCTCCCGCACATGCGCAGTTTGCGCTAATGCAGAGCGGCGCAGCAGTGCGATCTGTCACCAGCCGATGACAGATCCGAGTACCGGCTCCCGTTGCTGGTACCATGTGACCTGCTGTGACCAATCACAGCAGGTCACATGGCAGTTGTATACAATGGATGGCTTCATTCATGATGCCATCCATTGTATACTAGTGCCTAGCTGTGAATGGTCACAGCTAATCACATGCACGTCAGCTAAGCACAAAAAAAAAAAAAAAAGCTGAATGAATCGATTTCATTCAGGTAAATACTTGCTTATAGCAAAGTAATTCTTTGCTATAAGCAAATTGTGTAAAAAAAAAAAAAATACTGATCACTTCCCCAAAGTAGTACAATGTTACTATGGTAACATTGTACTACTTTGGTCATAGTAAAATCTTAAAAAAAAAAAAAAATTTAATAAAAAATTAAATATAATAAAAAAATAAAAAAAAATATATATTTTTTTTTTCATACTGTCACCAGTCAGTGTCCCTGATCACCGCCATGCCAGTTATATGATGACACTGTACTGCACTGGTGACAGTATGTAAAAAAAAAATAGTGAAAATAATTTTTTTAATTTTTTCATTTTCCGAAAAATTATGACAAAAAAATACAACTTCAAAAAACTCGCCATTCCTCTTATGAAGTACGTCGGACTGTCTACTCTGCAAAAAGGGGTCATTTGGGGATATCTGTACTATTCTGACATTCTTGGACCTCAAGAAATTAGATTGGCTGTCAGTACTTCAGGATTGATCAATTTTCAGATCTATACCATAGTTTGTGAACTCTATAACTTTCCTACAAACTAAAAAATACATCCTAATTTGGGTTATTTTCACCAAAGACATGTAGCAGAATACATCTCGGCCTAAATTTATGAAGAACAATTATTTATTTGTAAACTTTTATAACAGAGACAAAGAAAAATGTGTTTGTTTTCAACATTTTTGGTCTTTTTTTGTTAATTTAGCAAAAAATAAAAACCCCAGCAGTGATTAAATACCACCAAAAGAAAGCTCTAGTTGTGTGAAGAAAATGATAAAATTTTAGTTTGGGTACAGTGTTGTATGACCGCGCAATTGTCATTTAAAGTGTGAGAGCGCTGAAACCTGAAAAATGGCCTGGGCAGGAAGGTGTAAAATTGCACGGTATTGAAACGGTTAAGGGTGTGCACACTAATGCAACCAGATTATTTTAGTTTTTTATTTTTACTTCCCTCCACCTAAAAGATTTCAGTTTATTGTTTAACTTATACAACTTGAGTTGTACAGTTTATAGGTCACATTAAAGGTGCAAAAAGTTCTGAAATGATTTATCTTTGTCTCGTTTTTTTACATCACAGAAATTTGTCATTTGTGCAGTACAAGATTCCCAGATCCAAGTAGGCAACACTCTTACAAATTATCCAGCTCGCTTATCTTTCTGCTCCCATAACCCCTTACCTCTCTCCTGCCCTATTACTTTATCTCCTCTCCAAATGTCCTCCTTCACCTCTCTAGCTTAAATGAAAGTAATGCCTCCCTTGTTGGATCCAATTCACTGGTGAACGATTGGTATTACTGTATATTGCTTGCCAGGAGCTTTCCTAAGGTTGGTGTCACCCGCTGCGGTAACACTTGGTGACACCCCCTCCAACTATCGTTGCTTTCTTTACAACTTACCTTTTGTTGGAGCAGGTCAGGTATCACCCCGTATAAGTTGCATGCTGTCGATCCCAACAGAATGGTTTGGATCTGCTGATTGAGCATAATGGATCAGAGTCCAATCCATTATGCTCCCCAATCCGCAGATCCCATCCATCCTGCGAGGCTTGCTTTACAGCTTACCGTCTACTATATGCACTCTGTATACAGGTTCAGTGCCCCCTTTTTTCCTTATTACATGCTGGACGCTTTATAGACCTTAATGTCCCCATCTGTACCCTTCAACATGGGTTTTTGGCTTCTTCTGTCCATCTGCACTGTTCTTCAAGAAAATGGCCGCCGTATGAGTGTACTGCGCATGCGCGGCTTTACCACAATGACGTCATCGGTGCGTACTGCGCATGCACACCGCGGATTATAAAATAGATCGTTTTTCTGCAATGCACCCCCTTTGGAAACGTGTGTGTGACACGAAACGCGTCAGGGAGGTGCCCCCGCACTGTCTGGACATACCCTTTAGCTGCCCCATGTTCCTGTGACCTTTTATTTGTAAGTGTGTTTCTTTATCATTTGAATTTACCACGGAAATATATGCAATACTACACTATCAAAGCTTCTGGCCTGTGGCTCTCTTTTTTGGAGGGAGCCCGGGCTTTTTGAAGGTGACTGGTTCCTCTTGGTCTCCTGTGTTTTGCTGGCTGGCTTGCTGGATTCATCTTTCTATTGGCTGATGCATATCTCTGGAATCATCGTCCTGCTGTCCTGGGAACATGACATCTAGTGGCGAGAGATCAGATGACATCATCCCTTCCAGTGGCTCCCTTTCAGAGTACCAGGAGTAGGTCTTAATTACTCCATGCTCCATGTGCTCAGATATCTGGTTAGTGCAAACTATTTTCAGCCTTTTCAACACAAGAGTCACGAACTTTCCTCTGGTTTTCCAACCCTGGATGCACCACAGAAGTCACGAGTCTAATTATGCTTTATTTGTAATGTTTATTTAGTATGAATTTACCTATCTAGATTCAGTATATGTGATCAGTTTTTCTGTGGACTATGAGATCTGATCTATGAGCGCTGCATATTTCTATGATATACTTATTTCTTGTACTGGGCTTCTCAATAAAGAGTAATATTTGAAAAAAAAAAAAACATTATCCAGCCCGAGTTACACAGTGGTCATGGCATTTGCACATAACGTAACATAACATAAGTTATGGCAAGCTTCTCTGTGAATTCTGAGCGCTGAAATGTTATGTTTTTACAGGTCTTGATACATCAAGCTGGTTGCTAGCAACTGATCTGGAGCTTGCTTGTGGTGAGGGTGCGCCATTTTCTACCACTTCACCCTGGGCGGCTGCCCCCTCCTGCCCACCTCTTGTCGCAGCTCTAAATGCATATCCCAGTACAGCTTTCTTTGCATGGAACGTTTTCAGTAAATCAGCTTTTGGAGGATATTTGTAGCCCTGACCAATTTTTTTTTCTTTGCCTTCGCTTGCATCATCAGAAGTCAGGAACCCAGGTTTATGGCCAGGAGGCAAGCATGCAATAAAAAAGACAAGCAGAAGCTGATATGGAATGTAAGGCTTTCCAATTTATGCAGAATGAAAATAAAATTAAGCTTAGGCGGAGTTTGGGCTTTAAGCAATCTTGATAATGAAATTAAATCGTTTTTGTCCTCATGATTCATTTTCTGGAAAAGTGAGCAGCAGGTCTCTCATTCGAGTGACATGTAATGACTAATTCCAGTAATTCTCCAATAAAATAAAACTGGATTTCAGAGATGTCAATGACATGTTCCCATGGCAATAATATCTGTTTATCTAGATACCTTATTAAAGATGTTTTGTCCCTGATACGAGATATAACAATGTAGAGAAGCTAACATGCAGAGAGACATGTCAACTGTACTCATTTATCATCGTCAAAATATTTCCTGCAGTGGAAGACAAAATAAAAATCATCAGGGCTCAAAAGGGACTCTCTTTTTTCAATGGCATATATGGGAAGGAGCTGGGGTGTCATAATTGATAAGACAACATGGGGGTCAACCATTTGGTCTGTACTTGTGAATGTTTATGACTGTTGTGTTAAAATGACTGTAGGGTAGGGGCACAAGAGTGCCTGGTGCAGTTCACCAGTCTGGCCACTAGGTGATACCTTAGTTAGCTCCTGCAGCTTTTTCTGATGTTGGGATGCTTATGTTTCACTGGGTCAATCTCTCCTTTCAGGATTGCAGTTCTAGATGGTTCACATGGATGTCACAAGACCCGTCTTGCTCAAAAACTCCTGACAAGAACCACATGCACCTAAGGAGCTGTTACTGAGCCAACCTTCAAACACCGGAGCAAACAGGGAGATGCCACTCTTTCCTTCCCATATGGCATAGGGGAAATCTTTTTCTGGTTTTAAACAGCAGCCAATTGTCTAACATCTCTACCCTCCCGCTGTTTTGAGGGAATTCTATAATACTGTTTTCTAGTCATTATAGACATTATATTAGGAATGTTCTCTTGAAGAAGTGAGATTATTGTTACAAAACATGTCAAGACAAAGGAAGTACCCATTACTATGTTTTGTCAAATCCTTGTAAAAATGTAATTTATATATGTATTATTATGTGACTATCATATAGATTGTATAAAGATATATGGCAGTGTTTACAAATCAGCTTGCCTTTTTATTATCATTAATATTATTATTATACAGGATTTATACAGCGCCAACAGTTTGCTCAGTGCTTTACAATATAAAGAGAGACAATACAGCAACAATACAGTTCAAAACAAGAGGGTTAGGAGGGCCTGATCCTTGGAGCTTACAATCTAAGATTTATAAATTGCTTTTTTTTGTGCAATAAGTCTTTTTATGCACATGTTGTACCTCATTCAGATTTCCATCAAATATGTTCTTGTTTTTTATCCATGCAAAATAGGGGATGGAGGTGCAACATTATTAAGTGCCAACTCACCATTTTATTATTTACGCAGTTGTCCACCATTGTTCCTGTGCTTGAGCGTCCAGCTCCCAATTCCAACATAATGACCTTCACACAGGCGTACAATCCACATGGCTTGATGCCACTTGCTCCAACTTCAGGGCACTCACCTTAAAGTGTAACTAAAGGCAATTTTTTTAATGGTTTGGGATAGAGGGGAGAGGGATTAGAACACTCAATGGGTTTTTACTGCTACCCTCTCTATTTGTCCTGTTCACCTTTATCATTGAATGTGAAAGTAAAAGAAAATCCAAACTTTTGGGTTATACCCAGAAAAATAATAGAAGGGATGTCTTCGAATGGGGACACTGGGGGGTCCCAAGGAATTCCCTTAATTTGCAGGGATTTCCCCTCACTTCTTTTTTTGGCTATGGGACAGGAAGCGACGGTAATATCACCCAAGCCATCCTCTTCACTCCTCACACGACCTCCTGCTCTCTAGCTCCCTTGTCTCCTCCTCCCATGCTCATCTCCAAGACTTCTCCAGAGACTCCCTGTCAGGGCTCCCGGGTATGACCAGAGGTGTGTGACTGACGCAGGGAAACGCAAACTTCAGATATGTTATAAACGATGTAATTTATTAACACTAACAATACAAACATAAACGCAGTGCAATACTAAAACATAACACAGTGCAAACAAAGCAAACCAACCACCCACAGATAACAGTACATACAATGCAAGCGTCGTCAGGCAGGCCGGGTCAATATCAATCGGGCAGGTAGGTACAGGGGGAGCAAGCGGAGAATGGTCAGGGTCACAAGCCAGGTTCAGCAGGTAGCGGGCAGCGTGGTACAGAGGGTCAGGCAGAGGAGAATGGTCAGACAAGCCAGGGATCAGGAGCAGGAGAATGGTCAGACAAGCCAGGGATCAGAGCAGGGTCAGCAGAGAATCAGACAGGAACAGGAACAGGAAACAGGGCCCAGGAGAAACACAACACCAAGGCAGAGTCTGCAGGTCTGAATGTCCCTTAAATACACCAGTATAATTAGTTCCAGGTGTTTGACTGGCTGCAAGGTTGAGTCTCTGATTGCTGGGACCACCCGCTGGCCAGCCCTGGTACTGCAGCTCATAAGGCAGGCGAGTCCCACTATTGCTGGCCAGTCCATTCCTGACAGTACCCCCCCCTCAAGGAGCGGCCTCAGGACGCTCCAAACAGTCCTAGCTGGGCAAAATGTTCCACCGCCGGGCAGAGGCACTCCGGGCAAAGGCACATCGGGCTGGACTCCGGGCAGAGGCACATCGGGCTGGACTCCGGGCAGAGGCACATCGGGCTGGACTCCGGGCAGAGGCACATCGGATTACCAGGCGAAGCAGCAGGCAGCGGGCCACGGGGCGGAGCAGCAGGCACCGGGCCCCCAGGCAGAGCGGCAGGCACCGGGCCCCCAGGCGGAGCGGCAGGCACCGGGCCCCCAGGCGGAGCGGCAGGCACCGGGCCCCCAGGCGGAGCGGCAGGCACCGGGCCCCCAGGCGAGGCGACGGGCACTGGGCCCCCCGGCGGGGCGACAGGCATCGGGCCCCCAAGCGGAGCGGCGGGCGCGGGGCCCCCAGGAGGGGCGACAGGCATCGGGCCCCCAGGCGGGGCGACAGGCATCGGGCCCCCAAGCGGAGCGGCGGGCGCCGGGCCCCCAGGAGGGGCGACAGGCATCGGGCCCCCAGGCGGGGCGACAGGCATCGGGCCCCCAAGCGGGGCGACAGGCATCGGGCCCCCAAGCGGGGCGACAGGCATCGGGCCCCCAAGCGGAGCGGCGGGCACCGGGCCCCCAGGAGGGGCGACGGGCATCGGGCCCCCAAGCGGAGCGGCGGGCACCGGGCCCCCAGGAGGGGTGACAGGCATCGGGCCCCCAGGAGGGGCGACAGGCATCGGGCCCCCAGGCGGGGCGACAGGCATCGGGCCCCCAGGCGGGGCGACAGGCATCGGGCCCCCAAGCGGAGCGGCGGGCGCCGGGCCCCCAGGAGGGGTGACAGGCATCGGGCCCCCAGGAGGGGCGACGGGCATCGGGCCCCCAAGCGGAGCGGCGGGCGCCGGGCCCCCAGGAGGGGTGACAGGCATCGGGCCCCCAGGAGGGGCGACGGGCATCGGGCCCCCAAGCGGAGCGGCGGGCGCCGGGCCCCCAGGAGGGGTGACAGGCATCGGGCCCCCAGGAGGGGCGACGGGCATCGGGCCCCCAAGCGGAGTGGCGGGCACCGGGCCCCCAGGAGGGGTGACAGGCATCGGGCCCCCAGGAGGGGCGACAGGCATCGGGCCCCCAGGCGGGGCGACAGGCATCGGGCCCCCAGGCGGGGCGACAGGCATCGGGCCCCCAGGCGGGGCGACAGGCATCGGGCCCCCAAGCGGAGCGGCGGGCGCCGGGCCCCCAGGAGGGGCGATAGGCATCGGGCCCCCAAGCGGAGCGGCGGGCGCCGGGCCCCCAGGAGGGGCGACGGGCATCGGGCCCCCAAGCGGAGCGGCGGGCACCGGGCCCCCAGGCGGGGCGACAGACATCGGGCCCCCAGGCAGGGCGACAGGCATCGGGCCCCCAAGCGGAGCGGCGGGCGCCGGGCCCCCAGGAGGGGCGACAGGCATCGGGCCCCCAGGCGGGGCGACAGGCATCGGGCCCCCAAGCGGAGCGGCGGGCGCCGGGCCCCCAGGAGGGGCGACAGGCATCGGGCCCCCAGGCGGGGCGACAGGCATCGGGCCCCCAGGCGGGGCGACAGGCATCGGGCCCCCAGGCGGGGCGACAGGCATCGGGCCCCCAGGCGGGGCGACAGGCATCGGGCCCCCAAGCGGAGCGGCGGGCGCCGGGCCCCCAGGAGGGGTAACGGGCATCGGGCCCCCAGGAGGGGCGACGGGCATCGGGCCCCCAAGCGGAGCGGCGGGCACCGGGCCCCCAGGAGGGGCGACAGGCATCGGGCCCCCAGGCGGGGCGACAGGCATCGGGCCCCCAAGCGGAGCGGCGGGCGCCGGGCCCCCAGGAGGGGCGACAGGCATCGGGCCCCCAGGCGGGGCGACAGGCATCGGGCCCCCAGGCGGGGCGACAGGCATCGGGCCCCCAGGCGGGGCGACAGGCATCGGGCCCCCAGGCGGGGCGACAGGCATCGGGCCCCCAAGCGGAGCGGCGGGCGCCGGGCCCCCAGGAGGGGTGACGGGCATCGGGCCCCCAGGAGGGGCGACGGGCATCGGGCCCCCAAGCGGAGCGGCGGGCACCGGGCCCCCAGGAGGGGCGACAGGCATCGGGCCCCCAGGCGGGGCGACAGGCATCGGGCCCCCAGGCGGGGCGACAGGCATCGGGCCCCCAGGCGGAGCGGCGGGCGCCGGGCCCCCAGGAGGGGCGACAGGCATCGGGCCCCCAGGCGGGGCGACAGGCATCGGGCCCCCAGGCGGGGCGACAGGCATCGGGCCCCCAGGCGGGGCGACAGGCATCGGGCCCCCAGGCGGAGCGGCGGGCGCCGGACCCCCAGGCGGAGCGACAGGTCTCGGGCCCCCAGGCGGAGCGGCGGGCACCGAGTCACCAGGCACGACAGTGGGCTCCGAGTCAACTGGCAAGACTGCGGGCACCGAGTCGTCTGGCAAGACTGCGGGCACCGAGTCAACTGGCGGAACAGCGGGCATCGAGTCAACTGGCGGAACAGCGGGCTTCGAGTCGTCTGGCAAGACTGCGGGCACCGAATCGTCTGGCAAGACTGCGGGCACCGAGTCGTCTGGCAAGACTGCGGGCACCGAGTCGTCTGGCAAGACTGCGGGCACCGAGTCGTCTGGCAAGACTGCGGGCACCGAGTCAACTGGCGGAACAGCGGGCACCGAGTCGTCTGGCAAGACTGCGGGCACCGAGTCGTCTGGCAAGACTGCGGGCAGCGAGTCGTCTGGCGGAACAGCGGGCATCGAGTCAACTGGTGGAACAGCGGGCACCGAGTCGTCTGGCAAGACTGCGGGCACCGAGTCGTCTGGCAAGACTGCGGGCACCGAGTCGTCTGGCAAGACTGCGGGCACCGAGTCGTCTGGCGGAACAGCGGGCATCGAGTCAACTGGCGGAACAGCGGGCACCGAGTCGTCTGGCAAGACTGCGGGCACCGAGTCGTCTGGCAAGACTGCGGGCACCGAGTCGTCTGGCAAGACTGCGGGCACCGAGTCGTCTGGCAAGACTGCGGGCACCAAGTCAACTGGCGGAACAGCGGGCATCGAGTCAACTGGCGGAACAGCGGGCTTCGAGTCGTCTGGCAAGACTGCGGGCACCGAGTCGTCTGGCAAGACTGCGGGCACCGAGTCGTCTGGCAAGACTGCGGGCACCGAGTCAACTGGCGGAACAGCGGGCACCGAGTCGTCTGGCAAGACTGCGGGCACCGAGTCGTCTGGCAAGACTGCGGGCACCGAGTCGTCTGGCGGAACAGCGGGCATCGAGTCAACTGGTGGAACAGCGGGCACCGAGTCGTCTGTCAAGACTGCGGGCACCGAGTCGTCTGGCAAGACTGCGGGCACCGAGTCGTCTGGCGGAACAGCGGGCATCGAGTCGTCTGGCGGAACAGCGGGCATCGAGTCAACTGACAAGACTGCGGGCACCGAGTCGTCTGGCAAGACTGCGGGCACCGAGTCGTCTGGCAAGACTGCGGGTACCGAGTCGTCTGGCGGAACAGCGGGCATCGAGTCAACTGGCGGAACAGCGGGCACCGAGTCGTCTGGCAAGACTGCGGGCACCGAGTCGTCTGGCAAGACTGCGGGCACCGAGTCGTCTGGCAAGACTGCGGGCACCGAGTCGTCTGGTGGAACAGCAGGCATCGAGTCAACTGGCGGAACAGCGGGCACCGAGTCGTCTGGCAAGACTGCGGGCACCGAGTCGTCTGGCAAGACTGCGGGCACCGAGTCGTCTGGCGGAACAGCGGGCATCGAGTCAACTGGCGGAACAGCGGGCACCAAGTCGTCTGGCAAGACTGCGGGCACCGAGTCGTCTGGCAAGACTGCGGGCACCGAGTCAACTGGCGGAACAGCGGGCATCGAGTCAACTGGCGGAACAGCGGGCTTCGAGTCAACTGGCAAGACTGCGGGCACTGGGTCACCAGGCATCAGGTCATTTGGCTTGCCAGCGGGCACCGCGTCATCTGGCAAGGCAGTGGGCACCGGGTCACCAGGCATTGGATCGTCAGGCTGGATCAGTTCATCATGCTGGGTAGAGGCATCAGGCTGAATGCAGGCATCCGGCTGAGTAAAGGCATCAGGCTGAGTAGAGGCTTCAGGCTGAGTAGAGGCATCAGGCTGAGTAGAGGCATCAGGCTGAGTAGAGGCATCAGGCTGAGTAGAGGCATCAGGCTGAGTAGAGGCATCAGGCTGAGTAGAGGCTTCAGGCTGAGTAGAGGCTTCAGGCTGAACCACGGAAGGCAGGTTCACCGGTTTGGATACTGGCAGGATGGTATTGGTTGGAAAGAATTTTCGCTTTTTTCTGGTTTTAACTACTGGAGCACTGCAAGTAAACGCAGGTCTGCAAACGAATGGAGCAGCTGGAGACAGAGAAGAGCTGGAGGATGGGACAGAGGAGGGAGCAGTTGCTACAGAGGGCTTTTTTACAGGGTTAAAGGCAGGATAGGTGCAGCGAGTGGGAACAGGGTACTGACATGCGGTAGATAGCCAAGTATACTGGGCTGTAACTGGAGGAGCTGTTGGGAATACAGGAGTAGAGCTTTGAGGAAATAGATTAGAAGCAGGACTGGGTCTTTGTAAGCTGACTGAGGCTGGGTGCAACAAATCTGTCCATGTCTGCAGTATGGGTTGAACAAAGCTGAGCTTACACAAAGCCTGTCTGACCAAAGACTGCACTGCGTTTATACAATCTCTTAGTACCTGTGGTGAACATGTGGAATAACGCTCCAGAAAGTAACCCACATCATCCTCTAATAACCACACCAGGGACTGTACCTGGTCTGCACTAAATGGTGGCAAAAATTCATCCCTGCATTCGGGGGTACCAGATGAAACCAACTCAGCACAAACCTGAATCAATGGCTGCACCTCAGAGAACTCTGTGCCCTGATCTACTAGAACATGAGCGAGCCGTATACATGCTAGCAGTTCATCCCGGGGATACTCCTTCAGAGTTTGATAAGCATACCTCCTGTCATCAAACACTAGCAGATATAAATACGCAACCTCATCCAGATCCATCCTTCCCATCAACAAACCAAGATGGCTTCCCTGTGCAGCCACTTCTGGTCAGGATTGGCCTTGGTGTAATGTCAGGGCTCCCGGGTATGACCAGAGGTGTGTGACTGACGCAGGGAAACGCAGACTTCAGATATGTTATAAACGATGTAATTTATTAACACTAACAATACAAACATAAACGCAGTGCAATACTAAAACATAACACAGTGCAAACAAAGCAAACCAACCACCCACAGATAACAGTACATACAATGCAAGCGTCGTCAGGCAGGCCGGGTCAATATCAATCGGGCAGGTAGGTACAGGGGGAGCAAGCGGAGAATGGTCAGGGTCACAAGCCAGGTTCAGCAGGTAGCGGGCAGCGTGGTACAGAGGGTCAGGCAGAGGAGAATGGTCAGACAAGCCAGGGATCAGGAGCAGGAGAATGGTCAGACAAGCCAGGGATCAGAGCAGGGTCAGCAGAGAATCAGACAGGAACAGGAACAGGAAACAGGGCCCAGGAGAAACACAACACCAAGGCAGAGTCTGCAGGTCTGAATGTCCCTTAAATACACCAGTATAATTAGTTCCAGGTGTTTGACTGGCTGCAAGGTTGAGTCTCTGATTGCTGGGAGCACCCGCTGGCCAGCCCTGGTACTTCAGCTCATAAGGCAGGCGAGTCCCACTATTGCTGGCCAGTCCATTCCTGACACTCCCCCATCCTCAGGAACTCTCTAACCTAATCTATCCATCTATTGCCTATTCTGCTCACTTTTAGGCGATCTCTGAAAACCTATCTCTTTAGGGAAGCCTATCCTGCCTTCAGCTAATAACTGAATCTTCGATCTCTCCTGTCAGTTCAACCCCCACAGTTATTACCTTTTGTACCACTAGCCCCTCCCTCTTAGATTGTAAGCTCCAAGGAGCAGGGCCCTCCTAACCCTCTTGTATTGAACTTTTGTATAACAATAACATGTAATTTGGGGCAGTTTTGAATGGCTTTATATCACCAATCTTATCTCCAAATATCACCCAAACCGTACTCTCCGCTCCTCACACGACCTCCTGCTCTCTAGCTCTCTTGTCTCCTCCTCCCATGCTCATCTCCAAGACTTCTCCAGAGCCTCCCCCATTCTCTGGAACTCTCTACCCTAATCTATCCATCTATTGCCTACTCTGCCCACATTTAGGCGATCTCTGAAAACCTATCTCTTCAGGGAAGTCTATCCTTCCCTCAGCTAATAACTGAATCTTCTATCTCTCTATCAGTTCATCCCCCCACAGTTATTTCCTTTTGTACCACCAGCCCCTCCCTCTTAGATTGGAAGCTCCAAGGGGCAGGGCCCTCCTAACCCTCTTGTATTGAACTGTATTGTTGCTGTATTGTCTCCCTTTATATTGTAAAGTGCTGAGCAAACTGTTGGCACTATATATATTCCTTATACTAATAATAATAATCATAATATCCCCAGTGGGACAAAAATAGCAATAAAAAACAGCAAGGGGTTATAACCATCCCTTACTCCATCCAACACTAAAAAAAAAAAAGTTTTGCCTACCGTTCAACTTTAAAGTGGTTATAAAGGTTCTATGCATGAAGATAAAAAACTTTCTGTGTGCACCGCCCCTCCCTTCCCCTAATACATTCCCTCTGGATCCAGCAATGTGCATGAGAGCCTTGGCTCTCTGGGGGCTCTCCCTCCTCATTGACTGAAACAGCAGTGGGAGCCAATGAGAATGGGCGGGGCTAATCCACAGCTCTGTGTGTGAATGGACACGCAGATCAGTGTCTTGGGAGCAAGCCTGATTGGGTGCCCCCATAGCAAGCTGCTTGCTCTGGAGGCACTAGACAGGAGGGAGGGGCCAGAAGCAATATAGATAAAAATACTTGTGTGCTGCCTATTATTGTATTGATGTTTATAGGTGAATGAGAAAAATATAAAATGAAAAATAAATGATAAATGAAATAATAATAATAAAAAAAGAAAATAATTGAAAAATAAAGAATAAATGGTACAGCGTGATCACAAACACCTGACTTAGGTATGTATTAATGCCACAAAACCACAAATTAATTTTGTAAAGGGCTGTGCAAACTGTTGGCGCTGTATAAATCCTGTATAATAATAATGTAAAAATGATAATGAAAAATGCCTAGTGTATTTAATGGATGTATTGATTCCACAACCTCTGTGCTGTAAATCATTTCTCAAAATAGAAATAAATACTGTAGAAAAACTGCTACGTAGTCCAATATCACCCCAGTCATATATATATCACAAACTTATAAGTCTAATAAACCACAGATCGGGCTGTAACAAAAATAAGTCATTCCTAACAAAAAAGTCTGCATCCAGATTTTATGTGATAAGTGGTCCAAGAAGAATCAATCCTTCATACTAGAATCTCCAACCGCATAACATGTCCCACCGTTCTGTGAGAAATGGCTGCTCACCTTATGCACAGACCCATATTCTCATATAGGTCCAAGATGGCTCTAATGTCGGACACCTCGGGCTGTGTAGTGCTGTCACTCCTCACATAGATCTCTCCAGCTGGATCCATCTGAATTTGCCCTCAGTGAAATAATGCTCAAAGGGGAGAAATGAGGAAACCTCCTATAGTGTAGCATTAAATTGTATTTTATTAAAAATATAGAGTGCCATTCACATTAAAAAATGACAACGAAAAGCTTATCTAAGCTTGACTATTGTAACTCCCTCCTCATTGGCTGACCTCATCGCAGGCTATCCCCTCCTCAGTCTATCATGAATGCTGCTGCCAGACTCATCCACCTTACTAACCATTCTGTATCTGCCACCCCTCTCTGCCAATCCCTCCACTGGTCTCAATTCAGTGTCCTCCACCACACTCTGCCAATCCCTTCACTGGTCTCCATTCAGTGTCCTCCACCCCTCTCTGCCAATCCCTCCACTGGCCTCCACTCATGTCCTCAATCCCTCTCTGCCAATCCCTCCACTGGTCTCCACTCGGTGTCCTCCAACCCTCTCTGCCAATCCCTCCACTGCTCTCCACTCAGTGTCCTCCATCCCTCTCTGCCCATCCCTCCACTGACCTCCACTCAGTGTCCTCCATCCCTCTCTGCCAATCCCTTCACTGGTCTCCACTCAGTGTCCTCCATCCCTCTCTGCCAGTCCCTTCACTGGTCTCCACTCAATGTCCGCATATCTCTCTGCCAATCCCTCCACTAGCCTCCATTCAGTGTCCTTCATCCCTCTCTGCCAATCCCTCCACTAGCCTCCATTGAGTGTCCTTCAACCCTCTCTGCCAATCCCTCCACTGGCCTCCACCCCTCTCTGCCAATCTCTCCACTGGTCTCCATTCAGTATCCTCCATCTCATTCTGCCAATCCCTCCACTGTTTTCCACACAGTGTCCTCCATCCCTCTCTGACAATCCCTCCACTGGTCTCCATTCAGTGTCCTCCATCCCTCTCTGCCAATCCCTCCACTGGTCTCCATTCAGTGTCCTCCATCCCTTTCTGCCAATCCCTCCATTGGCCTCCATTCAGTGTCCTCCATCCCTCTCTGCAGATCCCTCCACTGACCTCCACTCAGTGGCCTCCACCCCATTCTGCCAATCCCTCCACTGGCTTCCTATTGCCCAACAGATAAAATTCAAAACATTAACAATAGCATATAAAGCCATTCATAACTCTGCCCCAAATTACATCACCAATCTTGTCTTCAAATATCACCCAAACCATACTCTCCGTTCCTCGCACGACCTCCTGCTCTCTAGTTCCCTTGTCTACTCCTCCCATGCTCATCTCCAGGACTTATCCAGAGCTTCCCCCATCCTCTGGAACTCTCTACCCCAATTTATCAGACTATCTTCTACTCTGCTCACTTTTAGGCGATCTCTGAAAACCTCTCTCTTCAGGGAAGCTTATCCTGCCATCAGCTAATAAAGAAATCTTCTGTTCCTCCTACCAGTCCATCCCCCACAGTTATTACCTTTTGTGCCACTAGCCCCTTTCTCTTAGATTGTAAGCTCCAAGGAGCAGGGCCCCCTATCCCTCTTGTATTAAACTGTATTGTTGCTGTATTGTCTCCCGTTCTATTTGTGACGGGAGCGACTTTTGGGGGTGGGGGGACCTCTGTATCATCTCCCCAAATCATTATGTTTAACCCACCCTGTGCCTGTTAAGGGTTACAGGGTGTGTATGTGAATGTCTGAGTCCTGTGTATAGTGTGTGTTCCTTTGTCTAGGCCACATGGCTGTCCATTGTCTACTACCATGTGCTACCCCCCATTGTGCTGTGTCTTCCTGTCCAGGGAATTATTATGGGATGTACTGTTTGTATTGGTGTGGGGGTTGGTCAATGTCCTTTTCCACATGGTTGCATCTCATTGTTCTGTGTCTGGTTGGATGGGAAGGGGTGATGAGGTGTTTCCTGCCTATACTGTAGCCCTTCCCACTGAGAGGGTGGGCAATGTCAGGGCAGGGCTGTGGAACGGACAGGTAGGCCTAGTGGCAGGGTAACGCACTGGCTGACGACAACCACCACCAACAGACCGAAGTCTCTCAGGGCGCGGAGTCTAAGTCCCAGGCTGCCCTTCACCAGGGCCCCTGATGGTGGGGATGGACTTGACGCAGCCAGGAACCAGGTCGCGGCCCCCGAGACACCCCGGCTGCGGTAATGGCTGCCGCCAATGGCGTGTAGCTGGTGAGAATGACAATAGCGTAGTCAGGCAAGCCGGGTCAACAACAACGGGACAAAACAGTACAGAACAGTAGACAGAGAATCACAGGTCACGGTCCGGGTTCAGCAACGGAAGGTCAGATCGAAGGGAAACACAGAGAATGGTCTTAGTCACAAGCCGAGTCAGAATACCAGAAGAGTCACGAGCGTATACACAGAGCTGTAGCAAGACAAAGACACAAGACACAAGTGCAAAGAGCCTGTGCAGATCCCAGGCTTATATGTACTCAGCCACACCCCTCTGGGGGATGGACCTCAGAGACCTGAAGGCATAAAAGATTCCCATCATGCTCAGCAGAAATCCAAGATGGATGCCAGCACATGGAGTAACATAACCTCTGGGAAAAGGTAGGACCTTGACAGGCTGATGATGTATGTCCTGTTCCTGGTTGTGTTTCCCCGCCCTCTGTATAAAACATGTTGTTTGTGAAAAATAAAGAGTTGTTGGCTTCCTGTTTTAGTAAGAGCTGGGTATTGTCTATTTTCCTGAGGGATTTCGAGGGCGTGGTCCGTGGATGGTGTTCGGACAGGGGAAGTTGTGCTATAACGGAAAAACTCAGTGCGGTCTGGGTTCCGGTTCCGTTACATTGGTGGCAGCAGTGGGATTGTGCTTCCAGCTGTAAACACATCCAAACCACCACCGGGATTCAAGAGCAGGAAAAGACGTCAGTCACCCCAGTGGAGATATGGACCTGGCATCAGAGTTCCCAGGGCTGCTACAGACTGTTCTTGCAACATACCCCAGGACTGTGTCTACGGATCAGTACCTGGAGCTCAGGGAGCGGATTTGGGAGGTGCTTTGGAGAGGAGCCGTCCAGGCTGCTGGTATGGACAAAGGCAAGTGGTATCCAACCCCAGAGGAGAGGGCCAGGGACCATCGGAATTTATGGATGCCATTCCTGGGAGAGCAACAACAGGAGCAATGGGTGACTGAGTTGGACAGGCTGGTCCAGCAGGAAATACAACTGGACAATAGATATCGGGCTCTGCGGTGGTACACAGAGCAGGAGTATTTAGGGGAGGCAACAGAATGCTCTCCTGAGGGACATGACTTTGGTGGGCCTGGATTGCTGTGGGAGAGCCTTACAAATCTTTTTGTGTTTGGCGATAGAGGAGAACCTACTCTGGAGGAGTTGCGGGAAGGCAGAGAGGCTATGTTTGGTCTCAGAGGGATCTCAGAGCTTGAGCCAGATCTGCAATACCTGCTGATGAAAGAACTGCACCTGGAAAGGGCATACAGGCAACTGCTAGGATATGTTCGGCAGCATGCCCAAGAGTCATCAGTGGAAATTCCAGAGACTGGGGATCTGATAGACCTCTCAGCTGAGGAGGAACCAGCAGTAGACCTGGCAACAGGGCCAAACAGTACTGAACTCTGCCCAGCACTGGTAATGTCTCCTGAGTTCCACGGACAGGAGATGGAGAGCCCCGATCCCCAAACCCCAGTTCCAGAGGCTGGGGATTTGATTGATTTTTTTTCTGAGGAGGAACCAGCCGGGGAGCCCCCAGCTGAAGCACTGACAACTGGACAGAGGGTCCAGGACCTCTGCCCCACACCTGTGGTAGTTTCAGAGGCCCAGGGTGAGAAGGGAGAGGAGGTTGTTGTCCTCCCTCCCCCACAGTCAGCCAAAGTGGAGGAAACTCTTTTCCCTCCCAAGCCAGGATCTGTGCACCAGGGGGACAGTGACAGAGGAATGCCATCCCAGCAGCAGATCCACAGTCTGGGAGTGGAGGAAGCCGGCCTCCCTTCTCTACAGTTAGCCGGAGAAGATGTGGGGTCCCCAGCAGAAGTGCTGGCACCAGGGCAGAGCGTCGCTGGCCTCTGCCTAGCAACTACAGTCACCACTTGGATACCCCAGGGATGCTGGGTAGTCGGCCCATATCCCCCACAGTATGATGGAGCTGGCCCAGCCACCCTGTCTTCTCCCCAGCGGCTGAGAGGACTTCAGGGAGAAGGACCAGTCCGTACTTCTCCCCAGCGGCGGGTATGTTGGCGGGAGAGGCAGAGGTTGGCTGGGTGAGTAACGCTTTGTGTGGGACAATTTGCATGGGGTACTGTGTGGGTGCTGGCATTGAGAGACTGGAGGTACCGACTAACTTCAGAGTACATCCGTCTGGGATATATTCCTGTGTTAGTCTCCTGCCGAAAGGGGAGATATGTGACGGGAGCGACTTTTGGGGGTGGGGGGACCTCTGTATCATCTCCCCAAATCATTATGTTTAACCCACCCTGTGCCTGTTAAGGGTTACAGGGTGTGTATGTGAATGTCTGAGTCCTGTGTATAGTGTGTGTTCCTTTGTCTAGACCACATGGCTGTCCATTGTCTACTACCATGTGCTACCCCCCATTGTGCTGTGTCTTCCTGTCCAGGGAACTATTATGGGATGTACTGTTTGTATTGGTGTGGGGGTTGGTCAATGTCCTTTGCCACATGGTTGCATCTCATTGTTCTGTGTCTGGTTGGATGGGGAGGGGTGATGAGGTGTTTCCTGCCTATACTGTAGCCCTTCCCACTGAGAGGGTGGGCTGATGATGTATGTCCTGTTCCTGGTTGTGTTTCCCCGCCCTCTGTATAAAACATGTTGTTTGTGAAAAATAAAGAGTTGTTGGCTTCCTGTTTTAGTAAGAGCTGGGTATTGTCTATTTTCCTGAGGGATTTCGAGGGCGTGGTCCGTGGATGGTGTTCGGACAGGGGAAGTTGTGCTATAACGGAAAAACTCAGTGCGGTCTGGGTTCCGGTTCCGTTACACTATTGTAAAGCGCTTAGCAAACTGTTGGCGCTATATAAATTCTGTATTATAATAATAATAATCTGTGTTCCAGACACACTATGGCCAAATTCCATTATAGCGCTGTAACGGAACCGACACCAGACTGCGCTTGGGTACTTCCATTAGAATACCGCTTCCCCGTCCAAACACCGACAACAGACACCACAGCAGACCAAACAAGACTAGACAACACCAGTCTTGAAGTAAACCAGAGTAGACTAGTTTATTTTAACAGTTCAAGTTATATACACTTAGGGAACAATCCCCCCTCCCTGCATAATGACACAGGGTGGGGCAATCTACATTTAGTAACAAGAGACACACCAACAGACAGTCCCATCAGGATGGAGGGCTGCTAAAGACACCCCCCACCAAGCCAATACACAAACACATACAACCCATAATAGTTTGCTCCCAAGCAAGACAAACAATAGAACAATGGGATGCAACCCATAACACCAACAATCGGCAAACCTCCACCCCACCTATACAAGGCTACACAATATTAGGACAGACCACCCGATACCCCTAACAGGCAAAGGGTGACTAACACATAAGAGGGACATAGTGTCAGGACAGGAACGATGGAATGGGCAGGCAGGCCTATGGTACGGTCATGCAGCGACTGACGACAGCCACTACCCACAGACCAGAGTCCCTCAGGGCGCGGAGTCTAAGCCCCAGGCTACCCTTCACCAGGGCCCCTGATGGTGGGGATGGACTTGACGCAGCCTGAGACCAGGTTGCGGCCCCCAAGTAACCCCAGCTGCGGTAACGACTGCCGCCAATGGCGTACAGCTGGTGGGAGCTAGATGGGAAAACAAATAGCGTGGTCGGTCAATAACAACAGAGCAGACAGTACTAGACGGTAGGCAAAGAATACTCAGGTCACGAGCCGGGTTCAGCAACGGGAGGTCAGGTAAAGGGTTAAAGCAGTGAATAGTGTTGTCCAAGCCGAGTCGGTTACCAGGAGAGCAACGAGAACTGAACAAGAGCTTGCGACAAGGGAACATACAGGACATGAATGCAGACAGCACTTGCAGACAACAGGCTTAAATGTGATCAGCCACACCATTCCGAGGAGGAGCCGCAGAAGCCTGAAGGCATAAAGGTTTCCACCATGCTTTGCAGAAACCTAAGATGGATGCCAGCACTTGGAGATGCACAAGCTCTGAGGAAAGGTAGGACCTTGACAGTACCTCCTCCTCAAGGGCTCCTCCCCCTCCGCGGCTCAAAAAAAGGTTTCTGAGGAAAGCGGGCGTGAAAAGCCCGGAGGAGGGCAGGAGCATGAACATCTGCGGAAGGAACCCAGGAACGTTCCTCAGGACCATAACCATGCCAATGGACCAGGAACTGCACCCGACCGCAGACCAACCGAGAATCCAGGATGCGGCTCACCTCATACTCCTCATGACCGTCAACCCAGATGGGACAAGGCCGAGGTGGAGAGGCAGTAAAGCGATTACAGACCAGAGGTTTCAACAGGCATACGTGGAAGACATTGAAGATATGCATCCCAGGAGGAAGAGCAAGGGCATAGGCAACCGGGTTCACCCTGCGGAGAATGCGGAAAGGGCCAACAAAACGGGGGGGCCAGTTTCGGTGCGGGCACCCGAAGATTGAGGTTGCGAGTGGACAACCACACCTGATCTCCGACCTGGTATGAAGGCAACCGTCTACGATCAGCCTGGAGCTTCTGGCGCTGTGCTGAGTCCTTCAAGGACCTCTGGATCTGCCCCCACGAGGAGCGCAGGGCAGCCAGGTGGTTATCCACAGCCGGAATGTCCTGTGGTGAGAACAACTCAGGCAATACAGCAGGTTGGAACCCATAGTTGGTCTTGAAGGGAGACATCCCGGAGGAGGAGTTGACAGCCGAGTTCCTCGCAAACTCTGCCCATGGCAGGAGATCGACCCAATTGTCCTGATGGTCCGATATATAGCAACAAAGGAATTGTTCCAGGGCCTGTTTGGAACGCTCCACAGCCCCATTGGACTGCGGGTGGTAGGCCGAAGAGAAGGAAAGCTCGATACCCAACTGGGAGCAGAAGGCGCGCCAGAACCTGGACACAAACTGGCTCCCACGGTCCAAGACAATCACCTTGGGCAACCCATGCAAGTGAAAGATCTCCTTGGCGAAAAGCGTAGCCAGTTCTTGCGCAGTCAGCAATTTCTTGAACGGAACACAATGGCACATCTTGGAAAAACGATCAAAGACCATAAGAATGACCGTATGGCCTTGAGACGCAGGAAGGTCCACAATAAAATCCATGCCCAGGTGTGACCAGGGACGCTCCCCATTGGGAATGGGTTGCAGAAGACCCAATGGAAGATGCCGAGGAGATTTATTCTAGACACAGACCGAACATGCCGCTACATATGAGGCGATGTCAGAACGGAGAGATGGCCACCAGAATAACCGAGAAATGACCCAGGACAACTGGTTCCTCCCTGGATGACCAGCAGTCTTGGAGTTATGGTAGGTACGCATCAAGCGGGTACACATTCCCTCAGGTACGAAACATCTTCCAGCCGGTCTCTCAGGGAGAGCGTTAGTTTGAGCCACCAAAATCTGCTCCCCAAGGGGAGAAGTCAAGTTGGTACGAATGGCAGCCAGGATCTGGTTTGGAGGAATGACCGAGGCCGGCTCAGTGTCCTCCCTGGACAGCTCAGAGTATTGCCGTGACAAGGCATCAGCCCTGACATTCTTGGAGCCAGGCAAATAGGAGACCACATAGTTAAAACGCGACAAGAAAGAGCCCATCTGGCCTGACAGGGCGTCAACATCTTAGCCTCCGAGAGATACGTCAGGTTCTTGTGGTCAGTGAGAATGAGAACCGGAACCACAGAACCCTCAAGCAGGTGCCTCCATTCCTTGAGAGCCAGAATAATGGCCAACAACTCCCTGTCTCCAATCTGGTAGTTGCACTATGCGGAGGAAAGCTTCCTGGAGTAGAACCCACAAGGAAGTAGGGGTCCCTCAGGTGACCGACGCTGAGACAAGAGGGCGCCTACTCCCGTCTCAACCTCGAGGACAAAAGGCAATCCAGAATTGGGATGAGACAGAATCGGAGCCGAAGCGAAGGCGGAATTCAGAGCCTTGAAAGCTGAGATGGCCTCGGGTGGCCACTCGTGAGGATTACTGCCCTTCTTGGTCAGATCTGAGAGAGGCTTGGCCAGCGTGGAGAAGTTCCTGATAAACGTCCGATAATAGTTGGCGAATCCCAAAAAGCGCTGAATGGACCGAAGGCCAGTGGGACGAGGCCACTGCAGAACCGCCGAAACCTTCTCAGGGTCCATGGAAAAACCCACTGCGGAAATGATGTAGCCCAAAAAGGCAACCTGGGATCGGTCAAATTCACACTTCTCGAGCTTACAGAAGAGCTCGTTCTCAAGCAACTGTTGCAGCACCCGTTTGACATCCTGGATGTGAGACTCCATAGACGCAGAATAAACCAGGATGTCGTCCAAGTAAACTACCACGCACTGCTGCAACAAGTCACGAAAGACATCATTAATAAACTCCTGAAAGACCGCGGGTGCGTTACACAACCCGAAGGGCATAACCAGGTATTCATAGTGGCCGGTTCTGGTGTTGAACACGGTCTTCCACTCGTCGCCCTCCTAGATTCGTACGAGGTTGTACGCAGCCCTTAGGTCGAGTTTAGTAAAGACTGTTGCTCCTTTGAGATGGTCAAACAACTCGGTAATCGACGGAATAGGATAAGCATTTTTAATCGTGATTCGATTGAGGCCCCTAAAATCAATGCAAGGTCAACACTCACCACCTGTCAGGGATCCCCGCCGCGATGGGCTCGGCGCAGGCGCAGTGCACCGCGCTGTGTCAGAATGCGGGCACTGAGATCTGGCCGTCCGCAGCGAGGGAGTTCGCGCATGCGCAGTAGGGACCGCGGGCGCGCGCGTGGCACCAATGGCAGCGCAGGGCGGGATATTTAAATGGCCCTGAGCTGTCATTCAGTGCCTTCTGGTCTTTCCTTGTATCCTGTATCTGCGAACCTGTTCTAAGTAAGTTACTGACCCGGATTGTACCTGACCTTGTTGCCTTCTCCTGCCCAGACCCTTGCTTTGCCTGACCTCTCTCCTGAATGCCCCCGTTTGGATCTGACCTTCCGTTGCTGACCTGGTGTGTGACCCGACTACTCTCTGCCCGCTGCCTTGTACTGCTCCGTCACCACTGTTACCGACCCGGCCCGTTGGACCCTGCACTTGTTCAGCCATCCATCCATCCCGACGGGATCACCCGACCTCCTCACATCAGGCTCTTCCCTGCGGGAGCCCCTGTCGAATACCGCTACCACTGACAGGCGTGCTCAGTAGCCACGACCTGGTCTCGGGGTACTTCAAGTCCATCCCCACCATCAGGGGCTCTGGTGAACACGTACCCTGGGGCTTAGATACCGTGCGCTGGGGACATCTGGCCAGTGGAGTGCTAGTGGTACCGCCAGGTGGTCCCTTACACCACCCTTCTTTTTCACGAAAAAAAACCCCAGCTCCTGCTGGAGAAGTAGATTTGCGAATGTGCCCCGGGAAAGTGCATCCGCAACGTACTCCTCCATGGCCTGATTCTCTGCCACCGAAAGAGGATACACCCTGCCACGCAGAGGAGTGGTACCGGGTTGTAAGGTTATGGCGCAATCGTATGGACGATAAGGAGGCAGAGCACCGGCGTGCACCTTGTCAAACACGTCCAGGTACTGCCCATAGTCAGTGGGCAACATAGAGTCCAAGGAGGTGCACAACACCTTAACCGGACCACATGTGGTGACCATGAGAGAATCTCGGCTGATCGCCAATCAAAGGTCAGATTGTGCTTCTGAAGCCAGGGATAGCCCAAAACCACGGAGTAGTGCGTGGAAGAAATTACCTGGAAACAGGCCAACTTCCTGTGAACAGCCCCAATAGCTACTTCAACCGGAAGGGTCTCGTGGGTAACCTGTGATGGTTGCAGGGGCCTGCCATCTATCGCCACGAGGACCAATGGAGTAAGTCGAGCCTGCAGAGGAATGGAGTACTGGGCAGCAAACAAACTGTCCATAAACAACCCGCCAGCCCCAGAGTCTACCAACGCCCGGGCCGTCACCGAGCCTCCTGCCCAAGCGAGAACAACGGTGATAAGCGGTTTATCTTTACGGGAAACCGGGGACGAGGAAACTCCATCCAAGATCTGCCCCCGACAGGATCTCAGGTGCGGGCGTTTCCCGGACGGACCGGACAGGACTGCCGAAAATGCCCCCCGAGACCACAGTACAGGCAGCGACCCTCCCGATGCCGAGAGGCCCGCTCCCCCTCGGAAAGGCGAGCAAATCCCAGCTGCATGGGCTCACTTCCAGACAAGCCATCCCCAGGAGGCGTGGGAGGAGAGGGAGGCACGGGTGGGACAGAAAACATAGGTGCCAAACAGTTAGGAGACCTCCGCAGACGCTCCTTAAATGAAGACCTCTCTCTGAGCCTGGTGTCAATCAATATTAGGAAGGAGATGAGTGCCTCTAGCTCCACAGGCAGTTCTTTGGCTGCGATCTCGTCCTTCAACGCATCTGAGAGACCATGAGAGAAAGCAGCCACCAGAGCCTCATTGTTCCAACCCACCTCTGCCGCCAGGGTATGAAATTCTATGGCTTACTTGGCAACGGTTCGTGAACCCTGATTCATGGACATGAGCAGCTTGGCAGCAGAAGCGGAGCGAGCAGGCACATTGAATACTGTACGGAAGGAGGCAACGAAACCAGCAAACTCGTGAATCACCGGGTCATTCCTCTCCCATAAGGGATTAGCCCAGGCCAAGGCCCTATCAGAGAGTAGCGAGATTAGGAAGCCCACCTTTGCCCTCTCAGTAGGGAAGGCGTGGGGTATTAACTCAAAGTAAATGCCCACTTGGTTAAGGAAACCACGACACTGACTTGGTTTACCCCCAAAGCGCTGTGGAAGAGGGGCAGAACCAGTCATACCTCTGGGTACCGCGGGTTCAGCAACCGATGCGAAGGTAGGCGCAACAACCGTAGCAACAGTGGGGCGTCCACCGGAGTGACAACCGACCTAATAGCCCCAGGGGTAAGGTGCGCTGTGCATGCAAGCAGAATCTGCAACTCCTGAGCAAACTGATCCAACAAGTGATCCTGTTGATCAAGTCTGGCGAGTAACGTGGGGATCGAAGGCGTACCTGCACCGTCAGGATTCATGGCATTCGTGTAATGTCAGGGCAGGAACGATGGAATGGGCAGGCAGGCCTATGGTACGGTCATGCAGCAACTGATGACAGCCACTACCCACAGACCAGAGTCCCTCAGGGCGCGGAGTCTAAGCCCCAGGCTACCCTTCACCAGGGCCCCTGATGGTGGGGATGGACTTGACGCAGCCTGAGACCAGGTTGCAGCCCCCGAGTAACCCCAGCTCCGGTAACGACTGCCGCCAATGGCGTACAGCTGGTGGGAGCTAGATGGGAAAACAAATAGCATGGTCGGACAGGCCGGGTCAATAACAACGGAGCAGACAGTACTAGACGGTAGGCAAAGAATACTCAGGTCACGAGCCGGGTTCAGCAACGGGAGGTCAGGTAAAGGGTTAAAGCAGCAAATAGTGTGGTCCAAGCCGAGTCGGTGTCCAGGAAAGCAACGAGAACTGAACAAAAGCTTGCGACAAGGGAACATACAGGACACGAATGCAGAGAGCACTTGCAGACAACAGGCTTAAATGTGATCAGCCACACCCTTCCGAGGAGGAGCCGCAGAAGCCTGAAGGCATAAAAGTTCCCACCATGCTTTGCAGAAACCTAAGATGGATTCCAGCACATGGAGATGCACAAGCTCCAAGGAAAGGTAGGACTTTGACACATAGGGAGCTGAGACAGGGGTCTCCCCACCTCTTCAAAGTGAGCTGTGTTCCATGGGCCCGCCACCTAAAGTGACTCCCGTCACAAGCACCAAACATTGAGTAGTATTGTACCAATATGAAAGTACGTTCACTTCCATTCTTCTATAAATTCAGACGACGATCAACCGCCCCCCACCCCTGAGGAAGTCATGTGATCTGTGACGCAACACGTTGGAGGACGGAGCCGGGTGAATTCATTTCTAGTTGCAGCCAGGAGAACTGGCGGTGGGGTAGGCTTCCCTGAAGAGGTGGGTTTTTAGGGTGCACCTAAAGGAGAGGAGAGTGCGTGATAGTCTGATGGATTGGGGTAGGGAGTTTCAGAGGATGGGTGATGCCCTGAAGAAGTCCTGGAGGCGGGCATGGGAGGAGGATATCAGGGAACTAGAGAGAAGGAGGTCTTGTGAAGAGCGGAGAGTGCGTTTTGGGTGGTATTTGGATATTAGGTCGGTGATTTAGTTTGGGGCAGAATTATGGACAGCTTTGTACGGCAGTGTTAGCAGTTTGAATTGGTGCACGGTGGAAGGTAGTGGGGGAGGCCAGGTCAACCTTTCGCATCAGGGCCCACAAGCTTCAAGCTGTGCCTCTGTTCCTATGTATTAGTTGGTGTAGATATTTGTTAATACGAGTGCTCAGAATGTTCCCTAAAATCTGTAGGCCATCATTCAAGAGGGAGGTAGGCCGAAAGGCCTGTGGTTCACACTCATCATCAGGTTTTTTGGGAATCATAGAGATATGAGCCCTGAATGAGTCTTGCAGCACTATGGTGGTCAGTTCTATTCCCAGCCATAGCACTACCTGCATGGAGTTTGTACGCTATGCCTATGTGGGTTTCCTCCCACACTCCAAAGACATGCTGGTAGGGTAATTGGTTCTTGTATAAATTGACCCCAGTATGTGTATGTATAAGTGTGATTTAGGGACCTTAGATTGTAAGCTCCTTGAGGGCAGGGACTGAAGCGAATGTACAATATATATGTAAAGTGCTGCATAAACTGACAGAGCTATCTACAGTATATGAAATTATATGTAATAACTGTTGGAGCCACGATGTCACCTGCCAGCTTCCATTGTCCGTTGTTCCTACTCCCTCCTCTCCCCTGCACAGCTACTCCATAAAACAAGAGAGCTGGATTTTCTGCATCATGTAAGTGCACCAGAGCAGACTGAAACAAAAACATTTTAATACATCTTTTTTACCAGCAGTATAGAGCATAGGTGGGAGGAGGGAAGAAGGTACTTTTAAGCAGACACAAATGTAGCATTTACTTCCACTTTAATTTTGTTTTACATCATTGCATGTTTCATCAGTAACAGTTATGTATTGCACATTGCTGTTCCACAAATTGTCAAACATTGGTTATATAATTCTCTTTACACATCAAGGAAAGTTTAACTATGTGTTTGGGTCTAGCAGAAATCTATCTCTACATGTTGCAAATCAGCTTCATTTTGGGGAAGAGAAGGCTGCTAACTGTCTGTGATGGATGTACAGACTCCTATTTGGACATATAGTATTGTGTGAATGTGAGCAGTGTAGCTATCTCTGTGTGCAGTCACTAGTGTTGGGCTTTATGTTCGAGTCAAATATAAGTTCGTGTTGGGCGAACACACAAACGGTAAGGGCGTTCGACGGGCTATTCATCTGCCGCATCCCACAATGCACTTCACCCTGACAGTGCATTGTGATTGTCCAAAGCAATTTAAGAACTGTCATCCTGGAGTAGCTGTCAGATGGTGGGAGCCAGCGTCGAGAGTGGAGCATTTTTTTTTCTTTTTTCAGGGCGGCGGAGGGCATTGTGATTGATGTTGGATCTACTTTGGGGGACATTTTTTTTATTTTTGTTTTTTAATAAAGGACTTGTCAAAAACTGTCTTCTGTCATTTTTTACACTATACTTATTTTAGTGAATGAGTATCGGTACTATGTACCCCATACTCTTAATAACTTTAAGCAAAGGTCATCAGACATATAGCAAAAATCTTGGTCAGTTCCGGACATCCTGCAATTCAGAATTTAACCAAAGGCCTCAACTCTGAGATGTTTCTGTCCCCAGTGAGCAAAGGAAAACTATTCTAGAGTAAGGCTAGCTCACTTTGGGCCCTCAGAAGCTGATGACAAGGTTCAAGTCTGAGGTATAGAAATTGTTTTTTAATTAGGAAGGCTAATGTCCCTTTAACTGCAGTGGAAGATCTTCTGCACACTTGTTGGGGCCCAGTTGGTGCACTACAAGAATTCAGATCTCCTTGGTTGAACAGGTAGAATTCTCTGAAAAGAATTTTTGCAAGCACAGGCACTATCTCTTTAAGTACCCCTTTAATGCACAAGATGACATGCAGGTTTTGAGCAAGAGGTTCAAGGTGTGGGCAGAAGCAATTATTGACAAGGGGTTAATAACACTCTGGGCAAATGGCAACAATGACAAGTGTCCCTTGATGGATGTAAACCAATTGCAGAGGAAACAGTGGTGTGGCTTGGCCCACAGAGGGCAGACACTGCAGTAGGATTTTATGACTAGATTATGCTGGAGATGTGTTTGCTAATAGGCTGGGTAAACTAGGCCTCAACTTGTGTAACTTGTGAACAATGTCAGTAACTGTATAGAGAATGGCTAATTCAATAGAATGTCAGTGATAACTTATTTGCCTACAGATTGGGACTCTCTCACCCGATCTGTGGCATCAACCCAGGCGCTGGTGGTCTCACTGTATATGGGAGCCCCCAGTGGTCCTTTGGTTCCTCCAGCAGAGTTCACTAGTGGCTGCAGCCCTTTGGGTCACTGGCCAGCAGGGTAGTTCTGCATATTTTTAGGCGATGTTAGTGGTCAGCTATTCCTCCTTCTTTCTTTGCTCTCTCACTCTGCGGCCTGGTCCAGTCCTCTGGTGTCCCACACAGCTTTCTTCTCATACCTTCCTTCCAGCTCTCTTCCAGCTCACTTCCTGCCTCTGTTTCCAGGTTTCTACATTTCTATGCCTTCGCCCAGATACCAGCTCCTCTGGGAAATGTAGTCCTCTCATTTGCTGCCTTCTGACAAAGTCCTGCTGTTCAGTCTACAAAATCCATAAAGCTTTTCACCAGTGTGTGCCACTGAGTTTCAGGACACTGCAATTGTGCAATTTATCATCCTTCAGTCTGAACAATAGCAAGGCCTTTCACTCATTTTTTTTGTTTGGTGCTCTCATTAGTTTGTACATATGTGGATTCCCAACTCAGGGACCTTTCCCTTTCTGCTCAGGGTGGTCCTCATTTTGTGGAGAACTGCTGAACCAAAGCCAGTGTGGACAATGATAATTTCATTAACCCTAAAAAAATTAATCCAACACTTCATTTGCTCTTGTGTTTTGGTGGGAGAGATGCTGACTGCTGTCTAGGAGGGGGAACACAGTGTTTGGTACCTGGGGCAACCCACAAGAGATGTAGGGTACATGTCCTGGGTGCCGGGCTCTAATGACATTGCTGCTCCTCGTCTTATTCTCTCCCCATGGAAAAATATTCTCACTTTATTGGAAAGTGAACCCACTTCCTGAAAGGGGTGACCATGTGGAAAAAACTCACTCTTCACATGATGGGACAGTCCCCTCTTCTTTCATATCCAGAACTCTCCTGTGACACAGAATGTAATAAATGCATGTCACAGCAGCACCATGTGAGAATCTTGTGCCTGAAAACAGACAGACTTCTCCAAGATGGCCATTGGGAGCCCACTACAGAGGACAAGTCAGTCCTTTGTAGTGTTGCCTTTAGTGCATAGAGCACTACAGCAATCATGTGATCGTTCATGCTCCAAATGCTTCCTTGGACACAATTTTGCCCTGCATGCCTCGGCAGAGACCCTTGGAGTGGCGGGCTGCAGTAAAAAAGCCCATACCCAACCCTCCCCGCTAACACCTTGTTACAAGTATCTTTTAAAAAGAAAAAAAAGTGGACGCATGCGCGGCCGGCTCTGATAATGGACGCGCCTTGAAAGCAGTGCCGTCCACCCGCCAGTATACGAGCGGCTTACACCAGCCCTGGGACTCCACACAGGCTCCGCTGCACTAATATACAGTGCCCACACCTCCCAAACTATGCCGCAGAGGAAAATAACCTCCGCTCAGCCCGGGAAACTCACCCAATTCTTCCCGGCCGTCGGGCCGAAAATCCAAGATGGCGCCCGCTGCTGCCAGCAGGGGGACATCAGCAACGCCCAGCAGGAGGACTACATGGCCCAGGAAAACGATTCCAGGCTGCAACACTCGCTCTACCCTGGGGACCCTGGTGAGTTGTCACCCCCACTGTCCCCTACATCACTCAGCCCAGCTAAATCCAGGCCATGGCTAGATCAGGACCCCAGTACAGCATATCAGGCCTCAAACCCTATATTACAACCTTCTCATACAACCATGCCTGACATAGATGCATTCCCTGCGTCTGACATACCCTTGACGGAGATATGCATGAAAAGTATGCTTACATCTCTGCGCCAATCTTTACACAACGATATTTTTACGTCACTCAACCAGCTATCAACTATAGTACAAAAACAAGAACACAGAATAAGCCACATTGAAAATAACATGGGAGACATAATCACGGCGCACAACAACTTGATTGACGCACATGCAGAACACTCAACCGATATTGAGCAAATCAACCAAAAATTAGCCGACTTGGAGGACAGATCACGCCGCAACAACATTAAGTTCAGAGGCATCCCTGAATCTATTACCAATGGCGACTTACTACCATACATACAGCGCTACATCAAAATTCTCCTCCCGTCAATCTCTGACATAGAGATCGCAATTGACCGTGCGCACCGCCTACCAAAACCCTCCTTCCTACCAGCAACCATCCCTAGAGATGTATTAGCCCGCATCCATTTCTACCATGTAAAAGACAAAATTATGTCGGCGGCTCGAAATCCACCGCCACTCCCGCCATCTCATGCAAATCTCCGCCTATATGCTGATTTATCTAAAGCTACCCTCCTCAACAGAAAAAGAATGGTGTCCATCACCAAGGCCCTCAGGAATCACGGTATAGCCTACAAATGGGGGTTTCTCACCAAATTAACGGTGCGGCAACATGGTAGGATTTTTACTATTAAAACACTAGAGGCAGGCCTGGATTTGCTAAAAACCTGGAATATCCTCCCTGCAGAATCACAAGAACCCGCGCATAGTTCTATGGAAGCAACATAGTCTTTACAAGACGTATCTTCTATTGAAACATGCTCACACTTTTTCCCAGGAGCCACTTCTTAACTCGATATCTCTGGCGTTCGGCCCAGACCCTTTGAAGTTCGTACTACGTGTTTACAATTGGCTTGACTCCCTCAGGCGGTCAAGCCCATTCGCATCCCCCAATTTTAAAGTAGCAATGTTGGCTACTCAACATATTTGCATTTTTTGCAAGTGTTTTTTTACTGTTCTCTCTATCCTTCCATTTCCCTCCCCTTGGCACCACTGGACTCCTACTCAAGACCCAAGTGTTAATCACCTCGACTCCTCATGGAATACTTCCCTCAAAGCTCCGATTGATCGTCCATCCTATCACCCCCACCTGAATACCTATCTTCTTGGAAAACACAATACCTTATGCTTCTCTCAAATAACACACCAGATTACGGAAAAGCTGGAAACCATGCTTCCCAATGATTAATATTACATCTTTAAATGTACGTGGCCTAAATTCACCATATAAACGCTCACTACTATCCAAAGAAGCAAGGAAGTTGCGAGCGGACATACTCTTCATACAGGAAACACACTTCGCTACCCAAAAGACACCCAAACTGTACCTTCATCGTTTTTCTCAGCTGTTCATGGCAACTAACCCCAAAAAGAAAAATGGAGTGATTACGGCCATTAATGACTCTCTCTCATTCAGTATCCTATCACAGACGGCGGACCCACAAGGCCGCTACCATATATTGGTGTGTAAAATAAACGACAAGACTCATACTTTAGTGAATGTCTATGGCCCAAACTACAAACAACTACGTTTCTACCGTAAACTCTACAAAGTCATCTCTCCACTTAAACAAGGGAAACTCATCATCGGTGGAGACTTCAACATTGTAGGTAACTCGGACATAGACTCGTCTTCCACCTCGAAATCCACAAAACCGACCCTTAACCAATTTCTTCATGACAATGACTTATATGATATCTGGAGATGTCAACACGGATCTGAAAGAGACTATACCTACTACTCTCCCCCACATCTCTCGTACTCACGAATAGACATGTTTATAACGGACAAATGGACATTACAACATGTGACGTCATCCAAAATAGAGACTATAACCTGGTCCGACCATGCCCCAATCCAAATATCACTAGATGATGATCAAAATATGGCGATACCACCTATCTGGAGACTCAACTCCTCACTCCTGACATCACCGGAGAATCAGAAGCATATTCATGACGCTCACAAACTCTTTTTTGATACCAATGTCACCCCTGATATATCCATCACCACACTCTGGCCGACTTACAAGGCCTACATGAGAGGTATCCTCATACAATTAAACTCCCGCATTAAGAGACAATGATCTCAACAAGTCGACCAACTCATGACCTCCATTCGTCTAAACGAACAACTCAATAAACAACATCCTACTCCCTCCACAACCGCGACACTAAACTCCGATAGAAATAAATTACGCACCATTTTACTACATACATATGACGCCAACCTGCAAAGATCGAAAGCCAAATTCTATGCACTCGGCAACAAAGCAAACTCGCTTCTTAGCAAGATCATTAAACAAAAACGACTTAAAACCAAAATACCTATCATTCGACACCCTATTTCGCACGTCACCTTGACAAACCCCCGAGATATAGCCAATGCCTTTGCGGCCTACTATCAGACACTATATAACTTAAAGGATGACACTAATACAACCCAGCCAACAACGCATTTAATAGAACAATTTTTACATAACACTAATCTCCCACGCATAACTCCCTCTCAACTTGAATCTATATCCGTACCGATTTCTCCTGATGAGGTTGGGAGAATCATTCGTACCCTCCCTTTAAACAAATCACCAGGGAATGATGGTTTCACAAATGAATACTACAAAACATTTGCCCCCAATCTTAACTCACATTTATCTGTCCTATATAACCATGTCGCCTCCTCCGGGGAATTTCCCCAAGAAATGCTACAGTCAATAATTACTACTATACCGAAACCTGGCAAAGACCACCAACTAGTACAAAATTACAGACCAATCTCGCTTCTTAGCACAGATATAAAAATATACGCTAAGATAATCGCCCTCAGACTACTCCCTCACCTACCGACCCTAATTCACCCAGACCAAGTGGGATTTATTCCTGGTAGACAGGCGCCTGACGCCACTAGACGTATCATATCCCTAATACACCACCTTGAATCAGATACCCAACCTTCGCTTCTACTATCGCTTGATGCAGAAAAAGCATTTGACCGAATCCATTGGCAGTTTATGTCGCATACACTCCAAAAATTTGGAATATCTGATTGGATGTTATCAGCTATTCTGTCCCTTTACTCTAAACCTTCAGCCAGAGTTCTAACCAATGGCACACTATCTCAACCCTTCTACATCTCCAACGGAACTAGGCAAGGATGCCCATTGTCCCCTATAATTTTCGCCCTACTCATTGAACCACTAGCAACCAACCTCAGAAACGACCCTAATTTCACGGGAATCAAATTCCTAAATTCCGAACACAAGATCAGCCTATTTGCAGATGACATTATCCTAATGATCACTAATCCATACAATTCCCTCAAATCGATACGAATGCATATTCAAAATTACGCATCCGTATCTTACTACAAGCTCAATGAGCCTAAATCATCTATATTGAACTTACACAAGCCTGAAATCACCCAAAGTCTACTCTCTAAACACTTCCCTTTTACTTGGGAAAAACTTAGCATCCCATATTTGGGAATTAAACTTACTGCAAGGACAAACCAACTCTATAATGCTAATTTTAAACCACTACTTGAATCTATCCCGCAAGAAATTAAAGGATTACGCACCACTACCCTCTCGACATTAGGTAGAATGGCGACAGTTAAAATGTCTATACTACCCAAGATACTCTACGTCTTTCGCACTCTCCCTATCCCAGCCCCTCACACTTTCTTCACGAAACTCCAGGCAATATTGAACAAATTCCTTTGGAACTCGAAAAAGCCCAGGTGTGCCACAAACCTTCTAATTCGCCCACCCTCCAGAGGCGGAGCGGGTCTCCCACATGTGAAATCATACTACCATGCCGCTCTACTTGATCAGCTCTTCTTTTGGAGGCAGCCCACAATAAGCAAAACCTGGACTATGATGGAAACTTCTCTATTCCTACCGCACACCTTGTCAGGCTTATTATTTTTACCCCGTGGAGCATACCCTACAAATCTACACGACCACCCTTGTATACAAGCTTCCTTAATAGCTTGGTATGACTTTATTGCCCATAATCAATTACACAAAGATAACCTTCAAATTCCCACTCCGCTTTCATCCCTACATTTTCTTTCCCCCCACTTAAACCTAACTTTATGGATAAACCATGGAATACTGAATATACAAGACTTATACACTAAAAATACATTAGATTCCTTTCAGACTATTTGAGGAAAATACCAAATCCCGGCCACTGAACATTTCACCTATATACGTATAACCCATATCTTGTACAAAGTACATGTACCACTCCACATAAAAATCCCAGCAACAGCACAACAATTCTTCCAAAGGACAATTTACCCAAAAAAAGGTATATCAACTTTTTACACAGCTCTAGTGGAAGCACAATTTACTACATACACATCCTCCCTTGCGAACTGGGAAAAGGTAATCTCCCAGCCCATATCTCCCAATACATGGGAGAAAACTTTCACCATCACGTTCAAAGCCTCAAAATGCAGCTCCCATTGGGAAGCATATTTGAAAATAATTCACCAATGGTACTTAACTCCCGTTAAACTGTCCTTATTCTACCCTCAACATTCCCAATCTTGCTGGAGACATTGTGGTGAAACAGGCTCACTTCACCATTTAATGTGGACGTGTAAATCTCTCACCTCCTACTGGAACCAAGTTTTCCAGATAATCTCCTCCATCACAAAGACATCAGTCTCTCCAAACCCTACTCTAGCGCTCCTACATATTGGCATAGACAAATTACCACTATCTTCACGCACTATTACCATACACATCTTGTCAGCTGCAAAGCTCAACATCACCAGGTTATGGCGATCTATCACCACTCCCTCCTTACACCGATTACTAACTGACCTTAACTTTCTGTGTGAGATGGAGAGAAGAACAGCCCTCCACAATTCCTCCTATCATAAATTTGAGACTCATTGGACTCGCTGGCTACAGAACCCCAATTGTGTAATAAAATGGTCTTATAACATCCAAATTGCACGATCCCGATTATTAGGTGCCTTCACTTCCCCCCCCTTTCCCTCCCTTTGCCCCTTCTAATTTCCCCATAAAAATATCTACCAAGGTTTCAACAAGGTTCACAATATTAGAGCATACCTCTCATGTAACCAAGCCGAGACTTTCATATCTACCCCGGCCAGTTGGCGGGGTACCTCCACTTCATCTTTTCCTATCAATATAATTTCTATATTAATAGTGAACCTTGTTTACTGTTGTTTTCTGTTCTCTGTTATGTTGTATATTTCAAAACTTTTCAATAAAAACATTTCAATATAAAAAGAAAAAAAAATCATTAAACACACTCAAGTTCCCTTTCAAAGATAAATGAGAGTAAAGCAAGAGACTTTCACTTACAGCTCTCTAAAAAACTTCTTTTTCTCTGTTTCTGTTTTTTTAAATGTATGAAAAATTCCTTTAGTCAAACCAAGAACACAGTCTCCCTACCTATTTCAATTTGCAAAAAAAAAAAAATCAAGTTGGCAGCAAATATGACTTGGGTTCACTATCAGTGTTAGAACGTCAAGACAAATACGCAAAAGAGTGGAAAGTTAACCAGCAGAGTTCAGAGAAAATCAGACTTAAGAGTTTCAAAGATGACAAAGTGGAAAGTACTATTCATCCTCTTTTGTGATCTTCACTACAACTCAGTACGTCTGGTTCACTAAGAAACTTCCTGTTATGTTAACGGTTTCGAGAAGAGCAAGAACAGTTCTAAAGAAGTCTTAAAGAATTTAGAAAAAAGACGAGTGGAAATGCTCCATGCTCCAAAAGAGGTACGTCTTGTCCTACAAAACATTCATTTTTTATTTCATATAGTTTCTATAGGTGGATGTAGAATGTACTTTATTCTGTTTTATCGTATTACTCTTTGATGTGCACTTGACACCCTAGAGAACTCTATACACAGACCACAAAGGACTCCACGTACAGTACATTGCCTGATAATGTGCTGCTCAATACACAGGATTACAACTGCATACAAACACATTTATTTAATGTATTTATTTCATTAATTTACCTAATTTATTAATAACCAATAATAACATACAAAAGTACAATAAGCTGCAATCAACTGATTTTATAGTCCATCTGTTTAGAACAGATAAAATGTGATTTCTCATTGATTGCGTTTGTGTTTTTAACTTTACATTGTACAGGTTTAAAATAAACATTACTAAAGGATATTTGTGCAGCTGTATTCACATATATTGTTTTCTAAAAGCAGCGCAAAAAGCACTGACAGTGCCACAACTCAAATCAACCAATCAGAATTTAATTTATACTACGCGGAACAGTGCAAGGTTAAGCCTATCGACTTGAGGGTACTTCATGGTTCTTTGCACTATTGAATATTTTTTCCCCTGCTTAACAGCGCACAACCTTTTTTCTTGAGCAGGCATTTCAGAAATATGATTAGTATACCATATTAATAGTATTACAATAGTAAAAGTAGCAGAATGATTGCAATTGTTGTTATATTTGTACTGTGAAGTTGAACTGATGATTGTTGATTGCGACTACTGCAACAAAAATAAACATCAAAAACATTAGTATTTTAAAAGTATTAAAAAGATTGCAATAATGTTAGATTGTAATAAATATATATAAGCTGAAATATCAACATATATCCCCGCGCTCAAATAATGGTGAGTAGACACCCTCAGAGGAAGTCGTAATGACGAAACACGTCAGGGCGTGACCATCCGTGACGTCAGCACGCACACCGGGACAACGTGGTGTGATCACGTGACCGCTACTGCGGGAGTTTATACCAGGAAGCGTGTGGTCTATATTGATACACTTTGCTTTTTTATTGACACAGTTTGAGTGCTATTTTAAGGGTTTTTTTTCAATAAATGGAATTACACTATGTGGTTGTTCTTTACTGTGCCCATACATGGAATTGGATTACTATGATTGAGTCTTGATGGGGAGGAGGTGACCAATAGTAATATCTGATGGATGGTGATCTTGGTCTTTAATATTGAGGATAAATATTCCACTGATGGTCCTTCAATAATTATTTAGCACCAAGAAGGTTTATTTTCCACTGCTGTTTACTCACCAGCATCTGGTGAGTGTTCAATTTGATGGGGTGTTAGTCACTGCAGAATCACGATGATGGTGTATTGGACTGTCTAAAAGGAATATTACATTGATGAAGTGAACTGAACTTTATTCACATTTGTACACCTCAGTGGAAGTCTTGCTCTCTTTTCCATTCTCCATGTGATATCTGTGTATATATGAGCTTAATGATTTAGGGCAATTTGAGTATAGCTGAGCGCTGCTTATGAGGATGGTCATAACTGCTCATCCATTTGAATAATGTTAAATTAGTGATTCATTTGTTTCTTTTCCCCTTTTGGTATTTTCCTCCATATTTTACTTCAGACATTTTCCTATGTAAGTCATGGTTGGGGATTTCTTGCTATTGTATCTTAACAGACAGAGCAGTGAAGTTCAGAAATAAATGTGTCACATGCGTAACAATTCCTCCACATATGTGAAAATAATTTTCCACTCTCCCCTGAGAACATTTGATTTCTCATGTGTTTAAAAATATATTCTTCCGTTTTTCTTTGTGTTGCTGTCACAATGCTTTTTTAAGCATTAATTGTGTTATTGCATTGTGTATCATACTTGCACAGTAATTTGACTTGAACTCCCTTATAGTTTTTTACCATTTATTATAACTTTTAGATAATCATTTTTAAGATACCTTGAATCCTTTTTAAACATATTATAGGCAAATGTCTTGTTCAAAGAAATGCTGTCACCTTGCCATAAGTGTCCTTGCAAAGGCTACCCCCAGACCCCCTATACTCACCATGCACTCCCTTGCTGCCCCTTGCACCATTGCAGCAGGTGACACTAAACTGCATTTCCAGTTATGGAGGAACATGTAATCTTGCTCCCGTGACAGTATTTAGGCCTAGAAGCCAATTGTTAGGCCTGAGTACTGTCACCTAAATGAAGGAGTGACACCACTGGTTTTAAAGTAGAAACTGATGCTGCGCTACTCAAAAGCATTACATAATAAACAACTGATAAATACCCCACAAAACACTAAAAGCAATCATAAGTGAAAATCACATAAATACATGTGACATAAATTTGATACACATATTTATGTCACGTCTTTATGTGATTTTCACTTATGATTGCTTTTAGTGTTTTGTGGGGTATTTATCAGTTGTTTATTATGTAATACTTTTGAGTAGCGCAGCATCAGTTTCTACTTTCTATATTTACATTGTTTGGATCATGGTTGGGTGCCTACTGAAACTCTTGCACTTTAGGGGTACTGGCAGTGCAGGAAGATCTGTATCCATTGTTACCACTGGTTTTACTACTAGCTGTGACATAGGAAGCAGTGATCAGAGTGCACAGGAAAAGTAAGTATAAGTGGGTCACGGGAGTCCCTTTGTAGAGACACTATCATTTTGTGAGTATTATCAAGGTGACAGTGTCTCTTGAATTTGCCTACTGCTTTTATTAACCAGCAAAAACCTCCTCTGTGTGCATCTCAGAAAGTATTTTCCTTTACTAGGGGCCCTATTCCAGCATTAAAACCTGCCAACTGCCACTGTCCTGTCCGATGAGATGGCCTTAATGACCAATAATTCTCATTTAATAGAGGAATTATAGCTGATTGAGCTTAGTCTTAAGCAAGATGTTCTCTGTACAAGATGTTAGAGGACTTATATGCAGTACACAACCTTTTAAGCAGACTGTCTCTGGTACCTCCACATACTCACAACAGCAATCCAAACCTTCCCATCATGGCTGAAGGCCATTCTAGCAAAGCATTGGCTCTTTCTGATAGTAGGGAATCTTTCTTTATTAGCCAGTGGCACTGTTTATCATTGTAAGACTTGAAAGTCTAGGGGGGACAGTACCAAGAGGTCTCAAAGCTTTACCCATCAGAACAGACCAGTATTTTGCTGTGGCAAAAGGGTTGAAAAGACTGCTGCTGCTATGTGGACCTAATCCACAGGTGATACTGATTAAATCATTTACAGAGATTGAAAGAAAACCAGAAAATATAACCTGATCATGAGGCTTCTAGAAGAATGGAAATGAAAAATGCTTTTCTGAACATACTGCTCCTTCCATTTTTAACCCCTTAACAACGACACCTCTGATGCTTGGAGGCCGGGTTTATAATAATGATTAGCTGTCACAGTGGTCACATGATCGGAAAGCTCCCGATCGCAAGTAGCGATCAGAAGCTTTCAGTTAGGCACCAGTAACTGTGCAGGGTGTGTGCTCTTGGCACCACTTTATCTACATTTTGGTATGCATATATGCAGCCTCTCAGTGCCAAGGAGTTAGCACTGGATAAAAACATGGAAAGCAGGCTAATGACCATTGGTGGCACTTAGGCCCCATGATCAAATGCATTAGGCAAGGTCGTAATGCAGAGAGTAATTGTAAGACAATGATAACTCCTGCATTATAACCATTATTATATTATTATTGTATTATGATTTTTTTTGTATATTTTTAGTTAGTTTGGTCAGGATTAGAAATACCTTTGCTGAAAAAAAATCATGTTGCCTACAGAGCACAATAGCTGAAGCTGAATTATTTGCACACAGATGAACAAGCCAGAGCAGTACTTCCTCCCTTCTCTTTTGCTCACTCCACAGGTTGATTCTTAAAACAGATAAGTGGTGCATGAAGAGAGGTATCATCTGCTGTGCTCTCTGTTTAGAAAACTAATATTAAGTCTTCATTCAATCAGGTGCTATGACCTGTACAGCATGAATTGATCATTTGGTTATGTGGCTGGAGCTGCCAAGAGCTATGTGGAGGTAGTCAATGTAACTCTATGGGGAGGCAGCAACTGAACAGACACAGCAGCTCATCCTAATGTGAAGTTGCGAAGAAGTTTTGAATATCCTCAAGCAAATGTGTGTGATGATTCCCCACACTTCACCCAATACCCCTTAAATATATCCTGCCATAGAGGGCCTACCAACCGTCCATTTACATGTGTCAAAGGCCAACTTCTTCTACGCTAGTTAGGATATATGATGAGGAAAGACATTCTTTTTCTGGTTGAAAATGTAGTTTTCTTGACAAATTTGGAGTTTACTGCTGTTGGTTTGATGTCCCTGGGAACCAAAGGCCAAAATATTTTAATTTCCCCTTTTCTTTGAAACATTAAATTCTTGATGAACTGTGCATAGCTTTGTTAACATTTCAGATCCACAGTGTCTTGGGATTACAGCCATCTCAATGTTAGAAGGTGATTGGCAACTAAGGGTGATTTAGGTTTTGAAGAGTTTTGAAACAGTTTAGGTCTATTAGTTCCATAGATTGCTTGGAGCAAACCCTTTTCTCACCAAAAATTACTTCTTTATTAAAGTGACAAACTAAACTAAACTCAGGTTTTAAAAGAAAAAAAAATATTTTTAATTTAAACATCTATCTTCTATTACTCTCAGCCTCTTCCACAGCTCACATTTCCTTTTTTGTTGCTGTGATCTGATTGCCTGTTAGAAGGTGGCTATGTTCCTTCTCAAAATAAAGTCCCAGGCAATGTGATGCTTGTTCTGTGTCTCCAATCTAAGCATTGATAGTGTGATCTCTGTAACTTACAGTTATGATGAGATAGCAATAACTTCAACCTCTGTTGGATACCACAGTCAGTAACGTAATAAGAATGACATCTTGTAAACCTTGTGAAGTTTTTTCCATAAACTGAGAGAATCTTACAACAATGAACATTCCATAGGTCAAAAGAACATGCTGTTTCCTGTTCTATGCCATGAGGCTTACTGCAATGCATTTCTGGGAAAAGGGGAGGGCTATCTATACAATATTAGCTAAACTAAAGGAAAGGGAGGAGCAGAGGCAAAACACTGAAAACATTTAAAGGCATATGACAGTCATGTGAAACACGACAATGCTACTAAAATATATGCAATGACAAAACAATATCACCATGTACCATGTATCGTATATATTATAATGTGTAATCAATAAGTGAAGTCCAAAATTAAAACCATCAGTCCTTGAAAATAATATGCAGGATAATCCTTCTTTTATATATGGTGATCCTCCACTTCAATACTATATGCTCATAAACACCCTCATGTGTGCTTCCTCAACTGACATACATATATACTCTCACCTCCTGTATATGACCTATTACTTTAGGTCAGATAGCGCTTTTTCCCTTTAACCATGGTAGGTATAGCCTCCTGCGCTCTCCATCATCCAATCCTCACGGTACTTTAATCCATATCCATCATCTTGAGCCATACACGATATATCCTCCACATTTTAGACAGAAAATGCCATCATAGCGCATTAACTGTATCCACCAATATTTATTAAAAAGTATGTATTACTGTTAGGGATCCGGGTATGACCAGAAATGTGTGGACTGACACAGGGAAGTAGCAGGCTTCAGGAACACAGGCGTAGTCAGGGCTGGAGAGGTGGAATGGTCAGGCAGGCCGCTAGGCACTGTCAGGCACCGCCCGGCGGGATCTCTAGCACCCACAGAACGGGATTCCCCAGGGCATGGAGTCTAAGCCCCAGTCTGCCTTTTCACCAGAGCCCCTGATGGTGGGGATGGACTTGGCGCAGGACTGAGACCAGGTCGCGGCCCCTGAGTGCACCCACCTGTGGTAGAGGGGTCCGCCGGGGGTATGTACCATGGGAAAGCCTGATTTGAAAAGGCTGGCAGACCTGGTAACAGGGAGAGTTCCGTGCGGGATGGATGGATTGATCGTCTGGGTAGCATCAGGCGTAGTCAGGCAGACCAAGTCAGCAACGTGCGGGCAGCGAGGTATCGGAGGAGAAGGCAGAGAATAGTCAGGGTCACAAGCCGGGTTCAGTAACTCACGGGCAGCGTGGTACAGATCAGGCAGAAGGATGGTCTGGCAAGCCAGGGATCAAGCAGGAGAAGTCAGCAGAGGTCAGGATCAGGCAGGGTCGGCAACAAATCAGATAGTCAGCAGAACAGGAACACAGGATACCAGGTACAGGCGCTCATGGGAAACAATACACCAAGGCACTAACTGCAGGTCTGGCCATTCCTTAAATACACTTCCTGCAATCAGCTTCAGGTGATGGCTGACTGCAGGAGTGAGCTTCTGGTTGCTGAGAGCACCCACTGGCCAGCCCTGGTACTGCAGCCTACACGGCAGGTGAGTCCCACCACCAGTGGTGAATCCATTCCTGACAATTACACTCACATAAAAAGTGCCCAACTGGATCACTACAGTAAAAAAAGCCTTCTGTTCCCTCAAAAACAAGCTTCCCTTGAAAATCACAAAATGGCGGCTTGCAAATTTCCAGGTGTGCGGCTTGACGTCATCAGCCCACCCTTTCTTACTCCTGAGTTTGACTGGGGACCATAGTTCATAGTTCCATCTTTCACATTTAAGATAGAACAAAAATATTTTAAACTGTGTATCCTCATAAGGGAAATAGTACCACAGTGGCTTAGTGGTTAACACCTCTGCCATGCAGAAATTGGTACATCGGTTCACATCCCAATCAAGACACAAACGGGGGTACATGTGCTCCAGTTGGAGATGGAACAAGTGATGCTAAAGTAAAGTGAGTAGATTAAAGGGTGAATTATGCTATGAGGTATCTATTTGGCTTTACAAATTCTTCTGGAAAAGTAGTGTGGGTCCCAGCAGCCCCTGGACTCCTTACCTGGCCCCCAGGCTCCTTGCCCAGCCCCTGCCAACCGAACACTTTACCTAGCCCCCAGACACAATACCTGAGCTTCCACAATCTTACCCAGTTCCTGGACTCTTTACCTAGCCCCCAAGTATACAGTATATACCTAGCCCTGGGCTCCTTACCTGCATCCTGGGCACTTTACCTCGCCCAATACTCAATACTTGGGCCCCTGAGCACTTTATGTCATGCTCTTCACCTGCCCCCTAGGCTACTTACCTAGCCCCTGGAAACCTTACCTGGCCTTGCAGGCATGTTACCTAGCTCCTGAGCACTTTACCTAGCCCTCAGGCTCTTAACCTTGGCCCCTGGGCACATTACCCAGCACTGGACTCCTTTCTTACCCCTGAGCACCTTACCTAGCCACTGGGCACCTTAAAGCAGCATTAGGAAGATAGTATATTGTAGGTTACCAGTCCCTTGTGGTGGCTGCATTCCTTTAAATTTTTAGACTTTTTGCCTTTTACTTTGACCTGGTGATCCAGCCAATTACACATTTCCTGTCTTAGGGTGGCTCCGCTCTGGATTAGCAGTAGAGACACCTAGACAGCAATATTGTAATGTTAGACATACTAGCAGATTGTGGATGTAACTAACAAATTAAAGCTGAATTCCAGCTAACTCTTTATAAGCAGTTACAGCAGTTTTTTTTCTTGCATGATAAAGGTTTTTCATAAATTAAATAAAACTGATCATTGTAAGCACACCTGTCCGTGGTAAATAGTTTTTCTCAACCTTCTAACTGCTGCATCTACAAGAAACCTTAAACTGTTAAAGGAAATCCAAAAAAAGAAAAAAAACTAAAGGCAAAACAAGTCTAAAAAGAAAATGAATGCAGCCTCCCTCTCACATGTCACTTTGTCACCATAGAGCAGAGTGTGTCTGTGTGTGGATGGCGAGGTCACCTGAGAAGAGGTATGTAAAAGCCCAGATCATTCTCCTCCCTTCCACACAGGCAGCTGAGCGGAGAAGGTGGGTTACGTGCTGAGGGGAATGATAACCACACAGTGTACAGTAGCGAGTGGACTCTCTCATTCCTTCTGCCTCCCAGCCCCGTGTCCCTGTCCTGCACTTTATGAGTGGGTCCTGTGCCCTCCTCCCTTGTCACCTCCCCTCACCTCTCCCTCTGAGGCCAGAATGGGGGGGGGGTGAGTCCTGGACTTGCTGGGACTTGTAGTGTGGAGGCAGCAGGGGGACCCCTATGTGACATAAAGGGACCCCAACACTGGTGTAATGTCAGGGGTTACAATGGTGACCTCGCCCATGCTGCAGGTGGCCTCCCTTACACATTTGGTTTTGTACCCAGACAAAAGGGGCGGCATATAGAAGAACCAAAGCCCTCCCTCTTCCTCCTGCAACAGCTGAAAGCCAGCTTCTCCTCCTCTCACTCTCTGTGACATTCAGCGGCTGTTGGTGAAAATGGAGAAGATCTGTTCCTGTATATGCCACCATCCCTCCTGTCTGGGTTACTCTTATTTCTTCTGCCTGCCCACCTCAGTCAGCTGCTGCAAAGAATTATTTCAGGATGGAGAGCAGGGGAGGGGGCTGGTAAATATGTCATATATACCAGCCCATTCCATTCCTGAATGGATGCAGTGAGAGATCAATATTGATCACTCCTGTGTCCATTCACAACTGAGGCATAGTAAACTGTTTTCCATGCTTCAGTTTGTGAATGAACAGAAAGCCTCAGAGCGCTTTCGTTTCATTCACCTGTGCAGCTGAGGCTGCAAAGATGGAGCATGAGGATTGTGTCCTCAATCTTCTTTCTCTGTCTCAAAAGTGAGACCTCAGAGGTCTGTTTGGACCCCTGATATCTCACCAAAGCCCCCAAAGAGGGTGCTAAAAAAAAATTTTAAATAATCAAAAATACAATTGTAAAAAAATAAAACAAAATGGTAAAAAATAATAAAAGATAAAATAACAAAAATAAAAAACTACTGACACCATCCGCTGCCCTGTTGACACCATCCACTGCCCTACTGACACCATCCACTGCTCTACTGACACCATCCACTGCTCTACCGACAACATCTACTGCTCTACTGACACCATCCACTACCCCACTGGCATCATCCACTGCACTACTGACACCATCACTGCCCTACTGACATCATCCACTTCTCTAGTGACACCATCCACTGCTCAACTATCAAAGTCCATAACCATAATGACGTCATCCACTGCTCTTCTGACTGACATTTTCCACTGCCCTACTGACACTGCCCACTGCTCTACTGACTGACACTGCCCCTTTTTAAGTTTTCCTTACTATTTAGTTAGGCCTTGCTATTTATTTTCTTAAATAAATATAAGAGCACTGAACCCCGGTGATTTTTGATCTCTTTCATGTTGTTCAGGTAGATCTACACCTTTCGAAGTTTGTCTATTCCTGGCCCAGGGTATTTAAAAGAATTGGAGCAGTATGTAAAAATGTGTACAGTTTCTCCAAAATCTTTTTAATTACCCTCTTGTTATGTAAATAAAGATCTGAAATAATAATTTAGCCACCTGGAGTATCTTGGTGCACAGTGGGAGCTGCAGATAGTAGTGAGGGGGGCAAGTCAACATTTGCATCTGGGCCCACAAGCTTCAAGCTACGCGTCTGAGTTTGCATATTCTCCCTGTGCTTGCATGAGTTTCCTCTTATACTCCAAAGACATGCTGATAGGAAAATCTAATTGGCCCATGCATGTGGGGTAATGACCTTAGATTATAAGCTCTTTGAGGACAGGAACTGGTGTGACTATGTAGGGTAAATTTTTGGTGCTATATAAATACTGCTTTATTGATTTTTTGTTTGGTGACTACAGGACTGTATACTTATTGTGTAAGAACACACCATGGGACAGAGCTCACAACACTTATATAGTGCCGTCTTCTGGTTAGGTTGCTAGTTTTTTGCTCATTTGTAGTGAATAGAGCAGTGATTAATTGTGAAGGTCTGTTCAAGGTTTTCCGAGCTGAGGGTTTGATTGCTCCCACCTGCCTCTCAAAGAAGTTTCCAGAGCATAGGGCTAGGAGATTCAAATGAACAGTTTAATATTTATCATGCCCCAGCCAATCCCCAGAAGGAAGCATCTGGAAGGTTGCTGGGGGGGGGTGATAAATGTGCAGGAGGCCTGAGCAGATTGTTCTTTTCCCTCAAAGGGACAGTTCCAGTTCCCTTCCAGTTCCAGTTCCCTTTGGGGGCTGATGCCCCTGGGAGATAGAAAAGAAATTGCAGTCTGGGCCTCAGCAGCTGCTGGGCTGAAGGCCTAGGGCAGATTGCCTGATGGTTACATCTGCTGGAGGGCACTGCACTGAAGTCTGAGGTCTGGAGAAGGATCTTTTTTATCTCCCTCACTTAGGATCTACCTGTAGATGCTGGTTGCAGTCAGTTCCTGGAACACTGTGACTAAAGACCTTGCTGGGGGCTGTTAGTTGTACAAGTGCCAGAAGGGAACAAAGAGTCAGAGGGTGCTATATGGACTGCTGCTGTTGGGTTGTAGATATACTGGCCATTCCCTGCTACCTCCAGAAAACTGCTACTGAAAAACTAGAAAGAAGTTTGTCCTCCTATTGTTGGCACTGATCATTTTAGAGTATCCTGTGACCCTAAACCTTCTCCCATTGAAGTTCTCAAGGAATAAATGCTAGAAAGCTATCCCCTAGACTGACCCTGTGTGGGACTCGGCTTGTGTGACTGGCAGCCTCTATACTACTGTAGGAAAATCTGGGCATATTCTTAGCAGCCCCTTTTTTTGTAACGTATGTCAGCTTTCTGGCTTTTTACCATCACTTGTAGTTATGTACATCCTTTTGGTACCCTCTTAGTGATACTGTGTCGACAATGACTTAAAAGTAAATTTCAGGCAGATACTACGAAAAAAAAATTGGGCGCTGGTATTCTCCTTTAAAATAATTAGATTTATGTTTACATAGAACTAACAAAAGCACCTGGATCTTTATTGAAATAACCCTCCTGTAATACCACAGCAGTACTCAGACTGGGAGTAACGAGGCAGCACTAGTAACTAATCAGGTTCTGCTGCATGCACATGTACAGTCAGGGAACATGCTGATAGAAGGAGGAAGAAAAGTTAGGAGGATGGATGAATTATCAGCATGTTAATGTTCCTAGATTGTCCAATCAGTAGGCTGCAGGTGGGGAAAGGTAACACTATGGTATTCATTAACTCTACAGCTGGCCATAAATAGTGTGATTTCCTCATGGTTGCAGGAAAGAAAATCGCTTGAGTCCCCCACCAACCACAGTCAGTGTTAATATGGGAATCCCTTCCATGGGAGCTATTGTGTTTTCTAGGTGGGGAAGGGCTGTGCCTGCTGGGAGAACACACAGTGATTTCTGATACTGCCTATAGCCACCGGCAATAATCGTTTGAAAAATCCAACAGGCTGGCTGTACCCAAGTTGATCGATCGATCAACTTGGGAACGATCATCCTGCCCATACATGGTTTGAATCTTGGCCAGTTCAGCAGGATTTGAACCATCTATGCCCAGTTTAACGTTAATGCACACAGACTTTTACAGGCATAAAATGTGCCCAACGGAAACTTCCCTTGGTTCTCTACAGCCCAAAGTGCTGCAGGTGGGGTATACTGCCAATGGCGGTACACCCTCATGCTCATGTAAATGTTGATGCTCCTGTGCGAAACTTTTGCATTTGGAAAAGACATGGGGTTTGATTTGCTAAAACTGGAGAGTGCACACCCATATGGAAGAAAAATATATTTTAACCACTTGAGCTCCAGAGGATTTACCCCCCTTAATGACCAGGCTTCTTTTTGCTACTCGGCGCTGCACTAATTGAACTGATAATTGCGCAGTCATGCAATGCTGCACCCAAACGAAATTTATGTCCTTTTTTTCACACAAATAGAGCTTTCTTTCGGTGGTATTTGATCACCTGTGCGCTTTTTATTTTTCACGCTATAAACAAAAAAAGGCCAAAAATTTTGAAGAAAAACAATATTTTTTACTTTCAGCTATAAAAAATATTTAGTAAACTCAAAGTTGGTTATAAATTTAGGCCAAAATGTATTCTGCTACATGTTTTTGGTAAAAAAAATCCCAATAAGTGTATATTGATTGCTTTGTATGAAAGTTATAGCGTCTACAAACTATGGTATAAATACTGCAATTTACGCCATTTTTCTGCTATACAGCGCTGCGCTAGTTTAACGGACAATTGCGCGGTCATGCAATACGGTACATAAATGAAATTTACATCCTTTTTTCCCCCACAAATTGAGCTTTCTTTCGGTGGTATTTGATCGCCTGTGCGGTTTTTATTTTTTGCGCTATAAAGAAAAAGGCTGACAATTTTGAGGAAAAAGAAAACAATATTTTGGACTTTTTGCTATAAAACATGTCCAGTAAAAAAAAAAATGCAAAAATCAAATTTAGTCATAAATTTCTGCCAAAATGCATTCTGCGACATGTCTTTGCTAAAAAAAAAAACAAAACGTGTAAATTAATTGGTTTACGTGAAAGTTATAGCGTTTACAAATGGCGGGAAAGATACTGGGATTTTTAATTTTTATTTATACTAATAATGGCGCCGATCAGAGACATATAGCGGCAATCAGCGACATATGACGGCAACCAGCGACTTATGGCGGGACTGCGGGACTGAGGCGGACATTTTGACACTGGGGGGGAGCTGACTTGGGGTCACTGACATCCCCAGTGACACCAATACAGTGATCAGTGAAAAAAAACCCACTGAAACTGTACTAATGTCACTGGGGAGGAAGGGGTTAACATTTTTAGTGTTCACTGTGTGAGGGGAGTGTTTTACTAAGGGGCGGGGGTGTGTACTGAACGGGGGGAGGGAGGGGGGAGCTGATCGAGGGAGAGAAACTGTATTCTCCCTCTGCAGCTTGGCGGCGAACTGTCACAGAGCAGGCTGTGTGTAAACAATGCAGCCCTGCTGTTTCAGTGTTCACCGCTCATCGCAGGAAAACGGCCGATAAAAACCGGCCGTGACCCGGCGGCGGGGACCCGCTGCTGACACCCGCGGGACAGGTAGGGCGGGCGCGTGCCTCGCGCGCGCCCCCTGCCTGTTTTGTAGGCACACGTTTTAAAACGTGCTTTTGCCTACGAGCGCCGCCCTGCCACCGTTTATATGCGGTGGCTGGGCGGCATGTGGTTAAATATATTTTTAAAATATTCTTCCCAAATATATTGCCATATATTTTAAATGCTACAATTTTGGCCATATTCAATATATTATATGCATGTTGAAATGCATTTGTATTTCAAAATATATGAAAAATATTTTTAAAAATACATTTCAAATATACCGTATGTCTTTAAAAATACAAATCTACATTTTTGGAATACATTTACAAATATATGTAAAATTATATGTTAAAATGGCTTTTTCATATGTAAAGAAAAAATCTGAAGAATATATTAAAAAAATATATATTTTTAAAAATATATATTGTATGAGGCCTTACAATGAAAGCAGGGTCACCCTGCTGGCTGTGGTGTGTGCGTCACAGAAGTGGTGGGACAGAATTTCAGATCCTGTGGCCAAAAAGACAGCTTACATTTGCATTTCATTTGTATATTCAGTGGTTTGCGAAGAGTTACAATTTAACCACTGCAGCTGTATACTGATTACATCCTTGCATTAATATTATAACTAGTAAAGATGATATAGTCTTTTTGGGTTACTCACAGTTCTTGATTGTAGATTCTGACCACTAATGGCTTGATGTTGGAACACCACATTTTGACATTTTGTAAAACAAAACTGCTTGTGGTTCATTCTATGGGTTTTTCGCCATCTCTGGAGTGTGAAGATTCAGGTTATTCTGGGCATGAGAGAACACCAGAGATGTGGCTTGAATATAACTCATTACCTGAAGATTTCAGAAGAAACAAAAATTAACATATTACACAGGAACTGTAAATTAAAGTGTTTGTAAACCTCAGACATGGAATATAAATAAAGCATATTCCATCTCCTGCTATGTTCACTTCTGACAAGTTTTCCTGATACCAAGAGAAAAAAAGGTGACAGATCTCCAGCACACAACCTGTGACAGCCTCAGCTCTGTTCCTCTGTGAAGGGGAGTGTGTCCATTCCCGCAGTGTGTAATTTCATCTCTTCATCTCCTGTTTTCTTAAAGCTCAGACAAGCTTTATAAATTCCAAACTTTGAATGAATGTACAGAAGAGAATACTGCAGATAAGTAGGTACAATTATGTAGGAGGATTTGTTTCATCTCTTTGAATCACCTGTGTCCAATCACTTCACTGGGTATATGCAAGGGTTTACAAACACTTCAACTGAAAGCTTAACTCCAGGCAAACAGCTAATTGCACAGATAAAATATGTATACAGTTGTGCTCAAATGTTTGCGCACCCTGGCAGAAACCGTGAAATGTTGACATTTATATTGAAAATATGACTGGTCATGCCAAAACATTGTCTTTTATTTAAGAATAGTGATCATATAATGCCATTTATTATCACATAGTTGTTTGGCTCTTCTTTAAATCATAATGATAAAAAAAAACACCCAAATAACTCAGATCAAGCGTTTACATCCCTTGGAATGTGTGGCCTTTGTACAGACACACAAGGTGACAGCTAAATGGCAGTTAAAAGTTAATTTCCCACATCTGTGACTTTTTAAATTGCATATAGCGTCTATGTATAAATAATCAGTAAGTTTGTTATCTCTCACATGGATGCAATGAGCAGGCCAGATACTGAGCCATGGGAAGCAGAAAGAACTGTCAAAAGACTTGCCTAACAAGGTAATGGAACTTTATAAAGATGGAAACTTATATAAAAAGATATCCAAAGCCTTGACTATGCCAGTTAGAACTGTTTAATCATGTTTTAAAAAGTGGAAGGTTATGGAATATCTTGATACCAAGCCAAGGTCAGGTAGACCAAGAAAAATTGCAGCCACAACTGCCAAAAAGCCCACAGGTAACCTCAGAAGAAATACAGGCTGCTTTGGAAAAAGACAGTGTGGTTGTTTTAAGGAGCACAATATGACAATACTTGAACAAAAATGAGCTGCATGGTCGTGTTGCCCGAAAGAAGCCTTTACTGTGCCAATGCCACAAAAAGGCCTGGTAAGGCGTGTCTATTTGTTGTTGGGCATATTGTAACCATGCTTTTTTTGTGGCATTGGCGCAGTAAAAGTTTCTTTCTGGCAACTCAACCATGCAGCTAATTTTAGTTCAAGTATTGTCGCATTGTGCACCTTAAAATAAAAAAACACATGGTTCTCAAAAATAGTGCAGCGCTAACAAAAAAAATAATATAATCAACAGTGCTAAAAATGGATGTGCGTCACCACGCACCGAAAGCTGCATCATGACGTATCTATGCGTTACGTCACTAAACCTCGTGACTTCCTCGGGGTTTAGTGATGTAACGCGTAGGTACGTTGTGACGCAGCTTCCGGTGCGTGGTGACACACATCTGGTGTTGGACGCCATCTTGGAACACCCAAAACAAAACCCTAACCCATGCAGTACACCCAAGCATGAGGATGTAGGAGTGTTTTATCTATTGGAAAACGTGAGTGGGCATTTTTTGTATAATTAAAGGAGATTAATATTTTAAACTACTACACTATGGAGGATTTTTTCCTTTCTCACCATGGGCGTTGGTGAGAATCATATCTAGCAGACATTTCTATCCTGAGAGGCCTGGAGTATTACCTATTATACCTGGGAGAGGAACTACAGGTGAAATACTACTAGCCAGGATTGGAGTAGGATCCAGGAGTGATCCTGAAAGCGAAGTGGCCCATTGGGTCGCCTAAAGGAGGTGAGGAGGCAATTTTGCCATTGTGGATAAAGTGTGCTGACACTTTCACAGACATCTTCACCATTGTCACGTTGCATGGTTTTCAGTCGTTTGAAGCACCTATTTTTTGAATATTTATGGACTTTTTGAGATTATATGTTTGTGTGTGATTTGTTGTGTGGTCCCATTGGCACCAATCACTGTTGTGATATCCCCTGTTTATAGGGGTTTATGTCGTAGCATTATAAGTCGCTATAATATTAATATTTATAAGAGTGATTTCATAATTGTGCAGTCAGATTTCACTGATTATAGGTCACTTATGTGACCGTAGGTCACATTAGTTTGGGCACTTCATGCACGTTTATTGATATATTATTCATTTATTGGGGCACAGTGAATTATATTTATTTATTTTTAGCACTGTTGATTATATATTTTTTGTTAGCGCTGCACTATTTTTGAGAATTATTTTATATCACTGTTAAGGTATCAGTTTAGAGTGTCAGCTGCTGTAGTTTATAGGTATCACTTCCTTTAAGCGCAGGAAGATTTCCTTCATATAAAAAACACATGGTATTTTTCCAGAGCAGTCTGTATTTCTGCTAGCTCTGGTGTGCTAGTCCTTATCAACCAGTGACGTCACAGACCCCATCCACTTACAAGGCTGGGAATTTTTTTGGGGGGATTTTTTTTTAACAAAGGACATGCCCAACTTTTGGGAGTCTTTAGTTCTAGGTACCTTTTTTTTTTGTGAATCATCAGATGGAACTGTGTACCTTATACCACTGGGTAAGGGTTGTGGAGAAGAGTCCCTTGTCCTCATCAACATGGGGACAATAGATCTGGAATGGGTTTCATGGGAGACAGCATGTTTTTTTTGTGAGGGTCCCCCTTAAAATCCTTGTCAGAATCAAAGAGTCTGGTATGCACTTTGGGGGAGACAACACTTTTTTTTTCAATCCTTGCTGTGGTGAGGTTAAAGGATAAGTTCTCTTTCCATAACATGTTATACCCATATTTAGGGCCCCCAATCCCCTTTTGTGGCAGCTAGAGGGGGATCTTCTCCCCCACTAGCTGTCACAATATTTTAAAAAGTTGCTGTGCGGGACTCTGTCTGCCCAGTCGTGTCACTCATGTGGTAGTTCATTACTTCTTCCTGACAGACTGTATCTGCGTGCCCATATCAGGTACAAGCACAGATACACTGACAGGTCTGCAGGAGTTCTGCATGGCACCAGCAACCTGCTGAATGCTGTTGCAATGCTTTACAGGCTCCCAAAACAAAAAATAGTAAATGCACATTTTTTTTACCTGAAAAAATGTGAATTTATTATTTTTTGCTAAAAGGGGAACTTATCCTTTAATACAGTAAACAGTTAATGTGTAAACCTCATCTCTAACTGAATATATGATTCTTTTTTGTAAGTTTTATTCTTACCACATGGTTTACCTAAATCATAGTATCAGAATTAGTAACAGTAGAGATTGACTGGAAGTAACTGATATTATATCTTTGGTTTCAGCCAACAGTGCAGAATATGAAAACATGGACCTGTAACAGTTTCCTTATTGTAACGGTTTAGAATTCAGGTGGGTGGGGTGCCGTGTACATGTTGTAATGATGATCTTTTCTATTGTCTCTGACCTTTTAAAGTGGAACTACGGTCAAAATTGACTTTAGGTGTGATGGTCTCCTTGAGGCTGCCATTAAAGCCCCCCCCTCCCCCACATACAGTATTTACTTCTCTTCCAGAGGAAAGTTCCCAGGGTTCCAAGTGGCTGCTGCTTCCCTTCCTGCTCTCTCTGTTGGCTAATGCCAATGGCTGGGCTTGTGTCAGGCAAAAGTTCTGACTGACTGTATCAGCATGAACAGTCAATCTGGTTTTTTGCTATGGCAGAGTTAAACAGGAAACAGAATGGAAACAAATGGGAAGGGAGGTGGGGATCCACTCTGGGACAGGGATAAATATATGTGGGGGGGGCATTTTTTTAAAATGGTGGTCTGGAGAGGATCAGTTGACAGAAAGTCAGTTTTGTTATCCAGGCAAGGTTGGCTCTGAGGAAGAGGTTGTGTCCTCGAAACGCTTAGCCAGTTGGTCATCCAGAGTTCCATCGTATGGACTCAGATGTTGTTTGGATCATACATCTTGTTCAGTTTGACATGCCTGTGTTATTATGTCCATTGTGAGTATGATACCTATTTTGTTTCTTCAATAAATTATTTTAAACGATAATGCACTAGGTCAGTGCACCCTTTTCTGTTTCTCCATTTATATCCAGTGTATTTGGACCACCCCGGTCTGTTGAGGGCAGCAAGCAGTGCATATTCCAGAAAATTCCAGAACATTCCTATTGGGTCTACTGAGTCCTTTCCTAGCGCAGGAGTAAAGTGTTTGTTGTGTTGGATAAGCTAAAGTACCTCCCAACTGATTTGTAATTTTATGCCATTAGGCTTGTGATCGGGACACCACTCCCGGACATCACAACCAGATCCTTGACTTTCTGTCAGGGCTCCCGGGTATGACCAGAGGTGTGTGACTGACGCAGGGAAACGCAGACTTCAGATATGTTATAAACAATATAATTTATTAACACTAACAATACAAACATAAACGCAGTGCAATACTAAAACATAACACAGTGCAAACAAACCAAACCAACCACCCACAGATAACAGGCTTTTTTACAGGGTTAAAGGCAGGATAGGTGCAGCGAGTGGGAACAGGGTACTGACATGTGGTAGATAGCAGGGCAGGAGGAGCTGTTGGGAATGCAGGAATAGAGCTTTGAGGAAATAGATTAGAAGCAGGACTGGGTTTTTGTAGGCTGACTGAGGCTGGGTGCAACAACTCTGTCCATGTCTGCAGTATGGGTTGAACAAAGCTGAGCTTACACAAAGCCTGTCTGACCAAAGACTGCACTGCGTTTATACAATCCCTTAGTATCTGTGGTGAACATGCAGAATAACGCTCCAGAAAGTAATCCACATCATCCTCTAATAACCATACCAGGGACTCTACCTGGTCGGCACTAAATGGCGGCAAAAATTCATCCCTGCATTCGGGGGTACCAGATGAAACCAACTCCGCACAAACCTGAATCAATGGCTGCACCTCAGAGAATTCTGTGCCCTGATCTACTAGAACATGAGCGAGCCATATACATTCTAGCAGTTCATCCCTGGGATACTCCTTCAGAGTCTGATAAGCATATTCTCTGTCATCAAACACTAGCAGATATAAATACACAACCTCATCAAGATCCATCCTTCCCATCAACAAACCAAGATGGCTTCCCTGTGCAGCCACTTCTGGTCAGGATTGGCCTTGGTGTAATGTCAGGGCTCCCGGGTATGACCAGAGGTGTGTGACTGACGCAGGGAAACGCAGACTTCAGATATGTTATAAACAATATAATTTATTAACACTAACAATACAAACATAAACGCAGTGCAATACTAAAACATAACACAGTGCAAACAAACCAAACCAACCACCCACAGATAACAGTACATACAATGCAAGCGTCGTCAGGCAGGCCGGGTCAATATCAATCGGGCAGGTAGGTACAGGGGGAGCAAGCGGAGAATGGTCGGGGTCACAAGCCAGGTTCATGCAGGTAGCGGGCAGCGTGGTACAGAGGGTCAGGCAGAGGGATGGTCAGGAACGAGCCGGGGTCAGAGCAGGAGAAGTCAGCAGAGGTCCAGATCAGGCAGGGTCAGCAACAAGACAGGAACAGGAACAGGATGCAGGAACAGGATACAGGGCCCAGGAAAACCACACACCAAGGCAGAGTCTGCAGGTCTGGCCATCCCTTAAATACACCAGTATAAGCAGTTTCAGGTGTTTGGCTGGCTGCAAGGTTGAGTCTCTGATTGCTGGGAGCACCCGCTGGCCAGCCCTGGTACTGCAGCCCATAAGGCAGGTGAGTCCCACCATTGCTGGCCAGTCCATTCCTGACACTTTCACTACACCAGAAGTGCAGCTTGGCCAATGGCACACCCTGAGCTTGCTTTTTGAACAATGCAGTACAATGATGGTTACTTTCTTCACATGTGCAGTGCAGCAGAAGCTGATAGTATTGCCCCTCCTTCACTCGGTCAGGGTACTTTATTAAAAGGATCAAAAAAGTTATGTCAAGTCAAATTAAGGTACTTATATTATTGCATTTAAAATTCAAGTATTGATCTTGAATAAATATATAACTGCATTTATTTTTTTGTAGATACTGTATATAATGGGAGTTTAGCTTTAGAAAACATGGTATATTTGTTAAAGTGGTTGTAAAGGCAGAATGATTTTTTTTTTACCTTATCACCTTCTGCATACAGCTTCTCCCGTTGCCCCCCCCCAAAAAAAAAATATACCTGAGCCTGATCTCGAGCCAGCAATGTGCAAGAGAGCAGAGGCTCTCTCCCTTCACATTGGCTCAGACACAGTAGAGGGAGTATTGTTAATCACAGCCAGTGACAAGGGATTGGGTGGGGAGGCTCTGTGCATTTTATGGACAGTAGCGAGCATGCATGAGTGCCCCCATAGCAAGCAGAGGGGGGGGAGCCAGGAGCACCAGCAAGGGACCCAAGAAGAGCAGGATCAGGGTTGCTCTGTGCACAGAACAGATGACTATGTCATGTTTGTTATTTTAACACAAAAAAAAATAAATGCAAATCACATGCATTTTAGAAAAGTATTGGTCGGCCTGCCTTTACACGCACATGACCTTTAATGGCATCCCAGTCTTACTCCGTAGGGTTCAATATTGAGTTGGCCCACCCTTTGCAGCTATAACAGCTTCACCCTTCTGGGAAGGTTCTCCACAAGGTTTAGGAGGGTGTCTATGGGAATGTTTGACCATTCTTCCAGAAGTGCATTTGTGAGGTCAGGCAATGATGTCGGATGAGAAGGCCTGGCTCACAGTCTCCGCTCTAATTCATCCCAAAGGTGTTCTATGGGGTTGAGGTCAGGACTCTGTGCAGGTCAGTCAAGTTCCCCCACCCCAAAGTCACTCATCCATGTCTTTATGGACCTTGCTTTGTGCATTGGTGCTCAGTCATGTTGGAACAGGAAAGGGCCATCCCCTAACTGTTCCCACAAAGTTGGGAGCATGAAATTGTCCAAAATGTCTTGGTATGCTGATGCCTTAAGAGCTCCCTCACTGGAACTAAGGGGCCAAGATCAACCCGTGAAAAACAACCCCGCACCACAATCCCCCTCCACCAAACTTTACACTTGGCACAATGCAGTCAGGCATACACTGTTCTCCTGGCAAACGCCAAACCGAGACACATCCATCAGATTGCCAAACAGAGAAGCGTGATTTGTCACTCCAGAGAACACATCTCCACTGCTATAGAGTCCAGTGGTGGCATGCTTTACACCACTGCATCTGATGCTTTGCATTACACTTAGTGATGTAAGGCTTGGATGCAGCTGCCATGCCATGGAAATCCATTCCATTAAGCTCTCTATGCACTGTTGTTGTGGTAATCTGAAAGCCACATGAAGTTTGGAGGTCTTTAGCTATTGACTCTGCAGAGAGTTGGCGATTTCTGCACACTGTGTGCTTCAGCATGCGCTGACCCTACTCTGCCATTTTACATGGCCTACCACTTGGTGGCTGAGTTGCTGTTGTTCCCAGTTGCTTCCACTTTGTTATAATCCCACTAACAGTTGATAGTGGAATATTTAGTAACTTGGAAATGACATAGTGCACAGGTGGCAACCTATCACAGTACCACGCTTGAATTCACCGAGCTCCTGACCGTGACCCATTCTTTCACAAATGTTTGTAGAAGCAGTCTGCATGCCTAGGTGCTTGATTTGATATATATATATATATATATATATATATATATATATATACAGTATATATGTATATACTGTACTGTACATTTTTATATCTTCTTAAAAGTATTAATTGTTGCCACCTATGTTGGTTTCAGGAAGGTTTTTGCAGCTTTCCTATAGTGGAGGTGGAAATGGCTTAATTCGGGTGGTTCATTGAAACCACTAAAGTTCTGCTTAAACATGTGAAAAACAAAGATTCGAGCTGCTAAGGCTACACAGGCTTGAAAAATTGCCAAAACCAACACTCTTCCGCCTTTACAGATAAAACAATGGTAGCAGCTACAACGTTCTGTTCTCACAGCTAAAAAAAAAGGAAGGTATATACAGAACATAAAAATATGGCAGAAAAATCTATTATCCTTCCTGTATCCTCTCTGCCTAGGAGTGTATAACAAAAGGCCAAAAAATAGAGATTTATTTAAAGAATTAACCTGTTGGCACTGACAATAAGTATATATGCGGCCTCTCAGTGCTTGAGCCTTGACGACGACGAAGCCGCATATATGCATACCAAAATATAAAGAGAGCGTGCTGAGCGCTCCCAGTGAAATTACCTAACGATAAGCTCCTAATCACTGCTTGTGATCGTGAGCTTTCCGATCATGTGACTGTTGTGACAGGCAATCACGGTGGTCACATGATCACAAACCCCGCCTCCCGGCATCAGAAACCCCCTATAGGGTCGGGAGGCACAGCATTAAGAGGTTATATAAGTACAACTCCCTAAGGTATCAATTATAGCAAGGCTGATCCTTTTTTAGGGTATCAAAGGAGCGGGACTTGAGAAAAATGAATCTGAACCTATTCTAGGTTATGGTCAGATTGACAAAGTTTACCAATACAATGGCCAGACGACTATATCTTTCTTTTTGTTTCCTATACCTTCGGGTACTTGTACACAGTACTGATGTATGAACATCAGACATTCCTGGCAGAAAAAAAGGTGAACATGGGTTGTGTAGCACTTGCGCATATTTGCGTATGTAACACCCTGCTATAAATGTCTAGTGCAGGATGTTGAAGTCAATACAAGATGGCAGTGTCCTGCAGAACAGTGGCATTCACATGCTGAAGAACAGCTATATGGAACTTGTATGCTGAATTGCAGGAGTTTACTAAAGAGCTGTGCATTGGAAACTACATTTCCCAGAAGAGCTGGCATGTGGGCAGGGACATATATATCTCAAAGCCTGGGAAACTGAGCAGGAAGTGAGAAGGGAGAGAGAGGAGGAAGTGTGCTGACGGCTGGAGTATTGTACCAGGCCGCGGAGCCAAAGTCAGAGAGGGGAGTGGAGCAGAAAGAGTCTGCTGAATGTCAGTCTTGCCATGCTGCCCAGCGAGCCAATCTGTAAGCAGGAGACCAGACGGAATGCCGAATCAGGAGAGTCTGTGGGGGCCCCATCTGCAGATAAAGATGGACCACTAAGACCTGTGGTACACTATTGATCGTGTGAGACAGTCCCATACCCCCACTAACTAACTGAACAATTTCACCACATCTGATATCTACCTGCACATAGTTACCCCAGTTTGTGGCCTAGTTCTCTCAGCCGCCATCATTGAAGCACGTTTGCATCATAGTCTCGTCATCCAAGCTGTCCGCAGGACACACAGCTGCTGGCCAGAATACAGCAGTGGCAGCTGAAAAAACAATTTACCCCTTTCCAAAGAGAGTTGCTCTTGCTCACAGACACTTATGCCAACTGTTACACTTCACTATTTTATTTTTAGTGGTTGAACTGGATGGACTTTTATCTTTTTTCATCCAGACTAACTATATAACTATTTCAAATCTGTCCTTGTTTAGTGCCTAAAGGGGACCTTGCATCAAATCACTACCATTAAGAGGAGAAGTACTTATTCCTCCCTTTTCGTTCCTACTTATCTTTTGTGTTATTATCCTGAGGAACTATTATCTACACCTTAGATCATCTTTACACCAATTGGGCCCCAACTAGCGCACAGAAGACTCAATAATGTTTTTAAAGGAAATTCATTGATTATAAACAAGAGCTCTCTCCATTTTCAAATCTAATTCTGAGGACCCGCAGTGAGCTAATATGTTTATTGATAGTTCCTCTCGCTCTCTGGGGATTCAACAGCCACCTCAGATTGGAGGCAGTGGATTATTTCTGAAAGCAGCCCTGCTAACAGTTACTGGCACTTTACTGTGAATGCTGTTACTTTTACTTAAAGTTGACAAGAGTGATTATATCTGCTCCATTTTACAGTGGTGACTGAGGCTAATTTCACACTAATCTGCCGCAAATACACAGCAAAAACGCATATGCCACGCTTTCTGAGCGGTTTTTAAAGGACATGTGACTTAAAAACTGCACCAAAAACACTGCTCAGAGGCGTTTTTGAGGTGATTTTTAGGGTGCTTTTAAAGCATTTTTCAGGCGTTTTCCATTCATTTCAATAGGAAGAGGCATTTTTTGGGGTGTTTTTTTTTTTTTTTTTTTTTTCGAAGCAAAAATTCAATGACCAACACTTACATATTACAATAAATGAAGGGAAGCTGGTGCAAGGCATGTATCGATAAAAGCATACTCTGAAAATTGTATATAGGTGCCCTGAGGGAAGGAGTGGGGAGGGAGGTTGGGAGGGAACGGGTAACAGATCTTTGTGGGTCAATGATAATGTAAACTCTAAAGGGAAGTTTTGCTGTATCAACATTATAAAAAGCAGGAGAGGCCCGAGAAGAGGCCGCATCAAAAAATAAAACAGTGCATATTCATGATCTAGAAAGAAATCAAGATTGCATAAATAGTAGTGCGGAAGTAGCGCAGAAAACAGCAGGCACAATTCGTAAATTATGTTTAAGAACAGAGTAAACAAAAGAGTAGAAAAAGACAAATAAAAGAGAGACACGGACAACACACACACACAAAAAAAAAAAAAGGGGAGGGAGGGGCTCCGGGGGGGTCACAGCAGGATCCATCCTCATATCCATAGAAGGGACTGGTTGAATCTCGAGGGCTGAGCTATATCCACCCAGGGACGCCATATCTGCAGAAATTTTGTATGGGTATCCAACAATATGGCCGTCAGTTTCTCATTGACCATTATAAAGTTCATCCGATTTTTGACAGCCTCAAAGCTAAGGACAGGAGTCTTCCAAGCCCTCGCAATCGTCAATTTAGTTGCCATAAATAAATGTGATGCCAGCTGCCGTTCAGAGCGGAGAAGGCCCTCTATTGGTTTAAATAGAAGCGCTTCATATGGATTACGTTTGATGTCTGTATGAAGAATAGTGCGGAGGAGGGCATAGACCCTGATCCACAGCCTGCTTACTTTAGGGCAAGTCCACCAGATGTGGGCCATGGTACCCAATTGTTGGCATCCTCGAAAACAAACCGGGGAATAGGTAGGGATAAAACTGGCTAGACGAGCAGGCGTATAGTACCATCGGTAAAGGATTTTGTAGGCATTCTCAAGAATAATGACATTCCTAGAACATTTAGATAATGCTTGGGTCATGGTCCGCCAATCCTGTTGATCCAGAGACCCCCCTAATTCAGACTGCCAACGCTGATGATAAGAACGAACCGGGGGGGTTCTATAGGAAATAATGGAAGAGTAAATCAGGGAAATCAAACCCGGAGCATGAGGTCTGTGCCTGCACTGACTTTCAAAGGGGGACAAACGATAAGGCCCTGAATGCATACGTATTAGTGTATTAACAAAGTGACGAAGTTGAAGATATCCAAAGTGTTCCCGCATAGGAATATTATAAGAAGAACGCAGAGTTTCAAAGGTAAGTATTCGAGTGGGGGATAGAAGCGAATGTACATCGTAGAAACCATGCGTCTGCCACCAGGTAAACTGCCTAGGGTTATCCCGGCCTGGAGGGAATAACGGGTTATGCAACAGACGTAACAACGGCAGATGGGCAGAAATAAGGCCAGCAGAATACTTGATAGAATCCCAAAGACGGAGCGAGAGCGTCAACGTCGGACTAAGAGTAGACGGACGTAGAGAAGTAGGAAGCCACGGCAAGGAGGAGAGCGGTATCGGATGGGAGTCCATCATATCCACAACAGCCCACAAGGGAAAAATGATGAGAAGCATGAATATGAGCCAGAGGGGCAATATTAGCTGCCAAGTAGTAAGACTGGAGATTTGGGACAGATAACCCACCCTCACTCCTTCGCGCAAATAAGATGTGTTTACTATATCTGGGTCGAGAAGAACTCCAGATAAAGGACAAAAGCTTTTGCTGATGAATACGCAGTATATGCGAAGGTACTGGAATTGGCAAAACACGAAATAAGTACAGTAGTTTGGGGAGATAAGTCATACGGATCGCATTTATTCTGCCGAACCAAGAAAGCGGAAAATTAGACCAGGAGGTCAATAGCTCAGTCAGCTCCTGAAAGACAGTGGGAAAGTTAGCATGATACAGTCCGCCATATGTCGGGGTGAGCTTAATACCTAAATATGGTAAGGCCGAAAGCCATTGAAAAGGAAACGTTTGTTTCAAAGTCGTCAAAAGTGATGGTGGGAGGGTAATCGACATAGCTTTTGATTTGGCCGGGTTGACGTGAAGACCTGAAAGACTTGCAAAGGAATCGAGAACTGCTAGTAAATTAGGTAGAGTAACCCCCGGATTCAAAATTGACAATAGTATATCGTCGGCAAAAAGAGACAATTTATGTTGGGAGCCCGCCACATCAATCCCCTTAATATCAGGATGCATACGAATGGCTTCCGCCAATGGTTCCAAGGCTAAAATAAACAGTATAGGGGAGAGCGGACAACCTTGCCTAGTGCCTCTGGCAACCGAGAATGTAGAGGACTCAAATCCGTAGTATTTAAGCTTCGCTTGAGGGGAAGTATATATCGAAGAGATCCATCTTAGAAACGAAGGGCCAAATCCAAAGTGGTGAAGTACCGATAGGAGATACGGCCAGGATAAAGTGTCAAAGGCCTTGTTGATATCTAAGGATAGTAGCATCATGTCGAGTTTACGAGTATGGGCTAAATGTTGTAATTGTAAAATACGTCTGATAGCATCTCCGGCTTGTCTGTGGGGAACAAATCCCACCTGATCCTTTTTAATCAGACGAGAAAGGAAGGAATTCAATCGAGTGGCCAAAATCTTGGTGAGAATTTTCATATCAATATTAATAAGAGAAATAGGTCTATAGTTTGCCCAAGAAGAGTGATCTCGATCTGGTTTAGGGATCATAACCACATTAGCGGTTAAAGAATCCGGAGAAAAGTTCGAACCTTTCTTCACCGCATTAAACATAGTGGCAAGGTGAGGAGCGAGCACATCCGCTAATTTTTTATAGTATAGTGCCGTGTATCCATCAGGACCTGGGCGCTTGCCCGTCTTTAGGTCTGCTATGCATTTCAGAACCTCAGCTATTTGGATATCACGGTCCATTAGGTCCTTATGGGCCGGAGTCAAAGTAGGCAGGGACAGACGATTTAGGAAGTCAGAAATTGACTGAGGGTCAGCCCGTGTAGGGTCAGTATAAAGTTTGGCAAGACGATACCGGAACTCTTCCAAAACCACCACCGGATTGCTCGTGAGTGTATTGTGACGAGTACGCAAAGATATCGGTTTGGGATGATGCGCAAAAGAACGTAATCTACGAGCCAACATGGAGTCCGGTTTGTTTGCTTTACTATACCACTTCTGGCGTGTCCAGCGTAAGGAGCGCTCAGCCTCATCTGTTAAGCAAAGATCCAATTCTAAACGGGCCTGATCCAACGATCTACGGTTCTACGGGGTAGGTGACTGTTTGAATAAAGCCGATATGGAAGCTAACTGTGATTCCAACTGAGACTGTTTAAGCTGTCTTTCCTTCTTTCGCCTTGAAGCTATCTGGATAATATGTCCCCTAAGGACTGCCTTATACGCTTCCCATAACGTTACTGAGGAAGAGACAGAACCCGAGTTTAATTGAAAATATTCCTGAGATTTGCGATGGAGTTCCGCCTGAATCTCCTTCAGCGAAAGCAAGGAGTCATTCATTATCCACGAAGAAAAGGCCGGCCTACTCAGAAGAGGTCGACAGACCACCAAAATAGGCTCATGATCAGACCACGGTACCGTGAGAATAGAAATAGAACGAACCAAAGGAAGGTGTTTACGAGATACGAAAGCGTGATCAATTCTGGAGTGAGAATGATGAGGGTGAGAATAGTAGGTATAATCCATCCCCCTAGGATGAAGTTCACGCCATAAATCCACCAGATCATGGGTACGTAACGTACGGGTAAAGGACCTTGCTGATGCAGAAGGGTCAGAGCGTTCTGCTGGATATTTATCTAACGCAGGGTTTAACACTAAATTGGAGTCCCCTGCCATCAAAAGAGTACCCCGTTGATGTGTAGCCAGGAGAGAACAAAGGTGTGACAGAAAAGGTCCAGGGTTAACGTTGGGAGCATAATAGGATACTATGGTAACCTCAATACCGTGGATCGTGCCCTGAAGCAGAAGGTATCTGCCATTAGGATCAGCAATACGCCTCACACAGACAAATGGAGTTTTACTATGGAAGGCGACCAAAACACCTCTCTGTTTAGTGGGGCCAGTAGCCTGAAATATCTGAGGATAACGAGCATCAAAGTATTTTGGGGCGGAAGTAGTAGAAAAGTGAGTTTCTTGCAAACAAGCAATATCAACTTGACGAGCCCGAAGAAACTTAAAAATCTTTACCTGTTTCTGCGGAGAGTTCATCCCCTGGACATTCAATGATAACCAGTTCAACGACATGGTGATCTAAAAGACAAAAGATCAAATCCACCGTGATCCCCAGGAGCCCCAAAAAAAAAAAAATTTACGAAAATACACATGACAAAAGACAAAGAAAAGGAAAAGAGAAAGAAAGAAGAAAACAAAGAGACATCTGATATACAAACATTATATTTGTGGAGCAGTAAGGTTAAGTCAAACATCATAGCAGTTAACTGTGGGTGAAACACCCACATAGAAGCTGGGTATCAGGCAGGACAAAAAACCATACCGCTAGCCAACTCCGAGGGGGACACGTTAGTCCACCGGAATAACTCGGCATTAATCAAAAAAAGATATAAAAACATTATGTAAACAACTTAGGCTAATACACCTGTAAATGGTCAGTCCAAAACTCGCAGGACAAGGAAGATCTCGATCAATCTGTGAGAAAACAAACATCTACTCTTAATCGGAAGAGATAAAGTACCTGGAGGTCATGAGACCCTTAAACAACTCTAGATTTAAATCTAGGAAGTGGCGGTAGAAATCCCCTTATGACGAGACTGCATAATGGCAGGCAGCCTCTAAACATCAAGTCGCAGAGACTTCCTGAAAACGCTGGGCCTGTAGAGATCGAAGGGCCTGAGAGCCACTTTGACTAGGAGGAGATTTACGCGGAGGCTGGGATTGTCGTGGACGTGTAGAGACTGAAGCCTCCTCACTCTGGGAATGTGGTAGCTCGAGATTAAGCTCCCGAAAGTGGCGTCGAAGATCTGCTGGTGACGAGGTGTGGAATTGACGACCTTGATAGGAGAATGAGAGTTTGAAAGGGTAGCCCCATCTGTACCTAATATCTGCCGATTGAAGAATTTGGAGATAGGGTCTCAAAGTACGGCGTTTGGCAATTGTGACTGGAGACAAATCCGCAAACAGATGAATAGAGTGTCCCTGAAATTCCAAAACCGAACGGCTCCGAGCTGCTTGCAGCAGGCGTTCTTTAGTGCGGTAGAAGTGTAATTTAATGATAATTTCTCTGGGAGGGCCCTCCGGGAGCTTAGGAGCTAAAGCTCTATGAATACGATCAAACTCTAACCGCTCCAGAGGAATCTCAGGGGCCAACTCCTGGAAAACAGCGGTAGCAGTACCCTGCAAATCTGTGATTGCCTTGGGGACTCCGCGGATGCGGAGATTATCTCTACGTGCTCTATTCTCAGCATCCTCCAGCTTATCTTTCAAAGTGTCCAGCTCAGCATGCAGATCTTCCACTTCCTGTTCATGACCCTCTAGGACTGTAGTCGCCAGATCCATACGTTGTTCCAATTGATGAGCTCGAAGGCCCAACTCCTTTAAGCCTCTCGTCAGATCAGAAGACAATTTACGTGAGGCGGCGGTAATCTCCTCTCGCACTATAGCACGGAACTTGTGTAGTAAGGTTTCAGGATTTTGTTCAAGGGAATCTACTATCCCCGACGGAAATTGCCGCTGACTATCACCATCAGACTCAGGATCCCCCGGGAGCTGAGTATTGTCATCAGGTTCAGGTGGGCTAGGCAGCAATTTAGCGGCATGGCCCTGCGGGGGGGATTGCTGCTGGGCCCGATGTTTTAGTTTGGTGCGGGGAGTGCGGTGCATTGCTAGGAGTGGTCCAAAGAGTTCCAGAACGCCTTCAGACTATTGAAGTAATATACTATGGTGTGAAAGCCCACTTGCCGAGAGAAATATTTCGGTGGCACGGCCAGGGAGGTCGCTCAAGCATTCTCTCCTGGCACGTGTATGTGTCCCCCACTGGGGGGGGTGTTCACATAAGATTCATTCTAATAGTACATCCAAGGAGAAGCGGATAGTTATATCTGGGCCAGGTGTACAGGCTTTGTGGAAGCCATCCATATGTGCCCCAGGCACCCCTGATTCATCCACTCAGAATGGGGACTGAAGGAGCCTCTTCACCCATCCAGCACCACCCCCACAGCAAAACCGATCTCCAGTTCCCCTCTAGGACTTTGCAGGGGGCTAGTGCGGTTTACAGGGCCACGGGGAGGACGAGGGGGACTCACCCAGGCTGTCCTAGTATCCGACCCGTCTCCAAGCCCGGAGGAGCAGAGCGGCGACATAGCGATCCGATCGCGGTCGCGATCCGCCCCGGCCGCGTATTCAGGGAAGACCGCGGCTTCACACGCCGCGGTAGGCCGCAAGCCGCGCCGTGCCCCAGATGGTCGGAGAAGGGGCAAAGTTGCTCAGTACCCCTCCTCAAGTGTCAGGTAAGGTCCGGGTAGCAGGGGATCTGCAGCGGGAGACTGTTTTCCCCCCGGATGGCAGTGGAAAGGGGTTCAGAGAGCCGGAGCTCTCAGAAATGCATCTGCTCCCGGCGCCATCTTGGACACGCCCCCCCTTTTTGGGGTGTTTTTTTACTGAACAAACAAGCTCTGAAGATGTTGCAAGCAGGAGTTTTTAGGCTACTTTCACACTGATGAGTTTTTAAAGCTCATTTGTGTTCAAAAAAGCACCTGAAAAGCTCAAGAAAATGCTTCCCTATGTATGTCTATGCCCCAAAATCACCTATTGCCATTGAAGTCAATGGATAACACTTGAAAAGCACATTAAAAATGCCCCTGAGAAGCGTTTTTGGTTCGTGTCCTTTAAAAAACACTCAGAAAGCGTGGCAAAAGTGCGGTAAAAATGCGTTTTTTTAACCCGAAGGCACTTCAAAAACTCCTCAGTGTGAAAGTAGTTCCTCCCTTTGTTTAAGTGACCACCTCTTATCTCCTGATAAGACAGACTGAACGGTAGGTATTTTGCACATGCTCAGTTTGGTGTGTATTGTTAGAGAGGTTTTATTTTTCTTGGGAGAGTGCATGTGATCTGTACAGGACCAGTCAGCACTGGTCAGACAGAGGTCAGGGGTTTTGCATCCTCTTAGAGCAGAAAGAAAATTCCTCGTAAAAGCTTTAGCTAGTGCTGGGCTGAACACTGATAGAAGCCATAAGACTGCTCTAACTGCTGATGAGAAAAGATATGTAGCAGTTTATATTTACTAAAATAATTGCATTTCCATGTTGTGTGTACTGTGGGAGACTAGATATAGTGAATGCAGGGTCCGGGGTTTAGTAACACTTTAAAACAGCTCAGAGGTGAGAATCAGCTCCTTGTTTCCTGTTGCTGTACCTTGGCATTAACCTATTTAACTACTTAACCCCCAGACCAATTCTGACATTTCTATCATACATGTAAAAATCAGCATTTTTTTTTAAGAAAATGAGTTAGAATCACCAAAGAATATATATTTTTAGGCAGAGACCCTAGAGAATAAAATTGTGGGTGTTGCAATTTTTATGTCACATGGTATCTGTGCAGCATTCTTTTTAAACACATATAAAAAAAAATACACTTTAATGAAATTTTATTCCACAAAAATACAACATAATACCCGATTACCCAATTGTTTGGTAAAATATAGATAACGATGTTACGTGAAGTAAATAGATGCCTAACATGTTAGGCTTTAAAAATACATCTGTGGAATGGAGACAAGCTACGGAACTTAACCTCCCTAGCAGTCTGATTATGTCAGTATTTCTGTGCTCAAAGCGGTACATTGTTTTCAATGGAAATTTGTTGTTTTTTTATTGTAGGCCTGTAATACTTAGGAATAACTCACTGAATTCTGTCCGAACAAGAGTCTAGTAAACATCCCGGGTATGATAAAATTTGAAACACGAAATCATAAACTATAGTATAATAAATAATCATAAAAAATAATAATAATAAATTTAATTCAATAATGTAATCAAACCAAAAACACTGAAATTTGAACGAGTGTCAAGTTCGCACATCACTGAGCTCAGTCACAAAATTGTTTTCAGTGTCTGATGACAAATTTCCCCACGAATCATTCGCTCAATTCTGCAAGTGGTTCTGATTTACTATCGCTGTTCTCTAGCTGGTCCAAAACCGCTTTTGACCTAAAGGGACGCTTTTTGGACGCCATGGACGTTTCTCTGTTTCCAGGCAGAAAGAACAGTAAAAATGCAGGCAGGGCGCAGGACAAAGCACTCAAAATGTATGTGAAATGGTTTGATACAGTAATGTTTTACTATGTGATTTTAGTGTATTAAGGTGTCCGTTTATGACACAGAGAATAGCTGCGATTCAACGGATCTCAGCTATTCTCTGGTCATTCGCAGTTTATGACACTCAGGAGATCATGTCAGCCCTTCACTGGAGATCTGTGTTCTCCCTCCAGATTCTCCAGCCCAGAGCTGGAGAATCGGAGGGACCGCAAACTAAGCAGAGATAATTTACCTCTGCTTAGTAAACTGATCTTTTACTGTAATCTCACGAGATTATAGTAAAATCAGCCGTTTTCCAGAGTTTGTAGACCGTTCTCCAGCGTTTGTTCGGAGAACTGCTTCATAAACTGCATTCACAGGAGAACTGTGTTCTCTGAGAATGCCGGAGAACTGAGCAGCGATCTATTACTGCTGGTTCATAAACGGACACCTGAGTGAATGTCAAAATTTCACATTTTTGAAATTCCCGCCGATTCTGTCCCCCGTACGTCTTGACGCTCGCAGGGAACGGAACCCAGAAGACGGATGCCGGCATCGGCCGGAGGAGATGGCCAGGGATGCTGCAGGGGGGACATCGCGGGAGTGCAGGACAAGGTAAGTGCTCGAGGGATCCCATGTCAACGCTGCAGTGTAATCCCGAGTGTAGCTCGGGGTTACCGCTTCTGGTACTGAAATGTAACCCCGAGCTACACTCGGGAATACTGCCAGGGGGGTTAAAGTCTCCATAGGTGACACTTTAAAAGCCTTTACAGGTTACTAATTTAGAGTTACACAGGAGGTCTGGTGCTAGAACGATGTTGGTGGTGATATCTCACAAGTGTGGTGTGAACAGAGTTTACATATGCATGCGTGACCTATGTATGAGTTCACCTTTGCACGTGAGCACGGGGGGGTGGGGGCGCTTGAAAATTTATTTTATTATTCATTTTATTTAAAAAGTTTTTTAACTCTTTTTTTATCGCTTTTATTGCGATCACAAGGGATGAAAAACATCCCTTGTGATAGCATGGTCAGTGACCGGTACTCTTTACCCTTAGAATTATCTGATCAAACCAGTCATGACTTGTTTACATCTGAGCAAAACTGGAAGTGGCAAAATCCTTGTCGCTTCTGTTTTCTTAGGCCATAGAAAGGATTGGGGAACTTCTAGTCCTCGGCCTGAAAAAAACACCTATCAGAGTTATGATTGCAGCTGCAGCCATGGCTCTGGTATAACCACGTCAACCTGAGGACAAATGGGTATGTGCTACGGGCAGGAAGTGGTTAAACATGTTACTGTGTAATATCTGGGTTTAACAAGTTTCATTCTCAAAGGTTTGGTAAGTTGGGGTGATGAACTACCTGTTTCTTCACAGTAAGTCCTCATGTACACGGGACGTTATGATAACGCTGGTAACGTTAGCTGTGTAAAGTCACGTTAAAAATGTGAGGTTTTTCAGCTTTTTTTAGCGGTTTTGCATTAGCGTTTTGGGGCTTTTTTCCACATTTGCATTTTTTAGCATTTTTTTTTTTTTACAAAAAAAGTCCAAAAATACCGGCTTGCGACATTTTACCGTGTTTTGTTGTGTTTTTCAGCGTTAAAGCGTTTTTACAGCTAAAAAAACTCCTCTAGAAACCCACTAGTTCTGGGGGGTTTTTCCAGCCAAAAAATGTCGATTACAGTCTATGTATGCATGGACACATAGGATAACATGATGGGGGGTTTACTAGCTGTAGAAAAAAACATCAAAAGCCAAAAACAGCCGCTGTAAAAAATGTCCAGTGTACATGAGGACTAAGAGCTGTGAAAATGTGGAATACACTCCCTCAAGAGTTGGTTCTGGCCAGCTCAGTGGATTGCTTTAAAAAAGGCCTGGATTCTTTCCTAGATACACAGAATATAACTGGATACTAACATTTATAGGTAGAGTTGATCCAGGGAATATCAGATTGCCTCTCGGGGGATCAGGAAGGAATTTCTTTCCCCTGCAGGAGCAAATTGGATCATGCTTTGCTGAGTTTTTTTGCCTTCCTCTGGATCAACTGTGGGTGTAGGATTATAACTTTTGGTTTTTTTTTTTAACTGGATGGACTTTTGTCTTTTTTCAGCCAGACTTACGATGTAACTATTTAATAGGAAAAGGCCTATGCATTTATTATGTGTTATATGTACCTTTGTGGTGCGAAAACATCAAATAGAATTTTTAATAAAAAAATTAAACAGGTTACAGACAATTACAAACTAACTCTAAAATATTTCAAATGCAAGCTGAATGCACCTGAAAGATTCCTACATTTGCCCTAATTAGTTTTTTTCAGAGTGGGTTGTAATTGTGATAATGGTGTTATGTGGCCAATAGTTTCAAGTAAAGTGATTTTTTTTATATCCTTCAAAGGAGTTCTGTAATCATTTTGTTTTTATTTAAAATATTTGAATTGCAACTAAACTGCTGCCATTAAGGTTGTCTATTTAAAACAAACAGCAATGTCATTTTAATGTTAATATAAAAATAATATTGTGATAATGTCATTCCAATTCCTTACTGTTCCATCTTGTAATGTCCCCAAATGAAAAACCAGGAGAAATTTGGCTTTTGGCACTGCTGCTAAGGGCTGATAATGTATACCTTCTTGGAGAGGTGTGACAGACTGAATATACATTTTAAAAGTCTAACTTTAGTCTTGTTTCTTAACTTTTGGATGGAGGGAGTAGGAGGTAAAATTTGTCAGGGTTTTCTGCTGGTATCCCCATTGAGGTTTGTCCTCACTTCCTGTCCCTGTCATAGATGTAGAAGATATGAGGGAGGGTACAGTTGTCTCCAGGACAGGTACAAAAGGAAAAAAAAATTGATGTTTTAACCCTTCCCTTCTCTACTACTTTGATTTGTCTGTGTCCCCATTGGAGCAAATTCCTATCACTTCCTGTCTTGACAGGAAGTGAAGGCAAGACACAACTGATAGTAAGAACCCAACTACTTTCTAACCCTTCCATACTTTATTCAAAACATTGGTTGGAGTTGGACTTTAGGCCCCAAATCTAGCTTGGGCAACCAATAAACAAAGTTGGACAGGCAGCTATGGCTCCACTCCACCTATCTAACACCTGTAATTTTGTCTTAAAAATAATTTAGCCAAAAAAGAAAGTAGAGACACTTTAGTTGGTAGTGTAGGTACAGGTGAAGGTTTAAAAAAATGGTTGTATGACCCATTTGGAGAGATGTCCTCCACTTTCTGTTCTGTCTGACAACTGACAACTGGAGAGGAGGTAAAGAAAATCTAGTTCTAAAACACTTTCATCAGCTTTGGAAAGTGAATCTGTATAGGAATGGCTTCATAATTATCTATCAGCTGCTGCACTTGCAGGGCTCTAATAAGTGTAGCACTACCCCCTTTGGAGACTCTAGAACAGGGGTCCTCAAACAACGGCCTGCGGGCAACATGCGGCCCACTGAAGCCTTTTATCCGGCCCGCCGGCAGGGGCGTATTTTCTGCAAGGAAGGGACACTAAGTACAGGGGCGGGCAGGGGGCTGCTATACCTTACCTGGCTCAGTACTAAGTCATGTTTTGTGAAGGGGATCAAATACTTATTTCTCTCATGAACATGCAAATCAGTGCATAATTTGTTAGACATGCATTTCTTTTGAATTTTTTGTTGCTATTCTGTCTCTCAGTGTTACAATACACCTACCATTCGATTTTTAGACTGATCATTTCTTTGTGAGTGGGTAAACATTCAAAATCAACAGAGGATCAAATACGTATTTCCTTCACTGTATGTTTCCAAAGCAGCTCTATATAGCATTCACCCAATTTCTCCTTAAACTGGAACTTTACTCATAACAACTTGTTCTTTAGCAAGGAACAAACATTCTACATTAATATTTATGTGGCTAAAATTAGTATGTGTTGTAAATTGCCTCCAGCACTGCTCGTTTTACTTCTTGCTGGAGGCTGCCATTTTGCTGAAGCCCAGAGCCCTGAGCAGCAGTAAATCTTTAGGTTGTCAGCAAATCAGCCTCTATATTTGCGGCTCAGTGCCGAAACTGAGCATGTGCAGAGCATGGTGACACAGTGTATTATTGGATTTTAAACCAAACAGGCACTTATTTTTAAGGTTCCACTTTAAAAGTATACAGTAATTACAGTCACTAGGACTCCCGATGGAGCCATATCCCCAGTATCTAAAGTCACATAGTTTATGTAGAATTACTATGAATGTTATCTCTAACTTGTTGCAGTTTACATGTTTTCATCTCATGGTTATTGCTTCCAAACTCTCATTCCTCCATTGAGAAGGATATGCATTTATCCATCACAACGAAACTGAGCTCAGAACCAACTAAACAGTAAAAGTTGTTTTATAATTGGTTATTATTGGAAATTAAATTTAGTGCATCATTTGTTTCCTATTGTGTAAAGACCAAATAGTCAAAGTGAACCTTTTACCACTGCAACTATGTAAAAGATTTGTCTGCAGATCTATTCAGGTATGTTGTAGTGCAACCCATAAGCCCCTAAAACCAACCCATAAATGTGTTCTTGGACCCACTCCCTCCCACTTCCTGAGCCTCTCCTTTGGTGTTTAAGGTTAACCTTACCATTGATGCACCAACAGAGAGGCATGGGGGTGACCAAATGTTAGCTTCCTATTAGCTGTCATTATTTGCATATTAGAGTACACTGGGTATAGGGGCTTTCTGGAAAATAACTGTGGATGTGGGCAGGTATCTCTGTGTGCTAATATGCTGATGCCACTTTGCATTGTCATTTGTAAGGAAAGGATGTTCATTTTTTTTAAGCTGCTTTTTAAACCAGTGGTTGCCAATCTTTTTTCAGTCAAGTCAAGTCAACTTTAAAATTGTGCACAATCTAGAGGCACCCCAAAAATAAAACTAATTGTTTTATGTATGCACCATCCCAGGGGCGGACTGATCATTCAAGCACTCGAGCACTGCCTGAGGGCCCGGAGTCAGTAGGGGGCCCCATGAGATGCCCCTGGTACCTTTCATTGGCTTTTTCATATGCTTTTTTGGGTGTGGGCAAGGACACAGGGGCCCCATGATCCCCTATTGCCCGGGGGCCCCATGAGTTGTCAGTCCGCCCCTGCACCATCCACAGATGCAGGACACTCAACATTGGAGTTGATTTATTCCTACAAAGCAAATACACCTTTGCACACTGCTACTAACTAGTAAAATCAGTCCCCGTGTTACAAACATCTGACTTGCATAGACTCATACTTAAGAACAGAGGCAGCATGATGTGACATCACGCTGGTCCTGGAAACTGCCAGGTGGCCATCTTGCTGCCCATCGCATGCTGCCACCTACTGTCTGATGGACCTGTCAGCAATTCCACATCACTGCATGGCCATGAAACCCTTCCCTATGCTATCCAAAATAATTTTTGGCTGGAATTACATTTAAAAAATGTACCTGTTCCAACTTACATACAAATTCAACTTAAGAACAAACCTACAGAACCAATCTTTTTGTTACCCAGGGACTGCCTATATTCTAGTTTTTCTGTTCACCCTCAGTTTTTCTCCCTCATCCAGATAATGTGACCCCAGTGCTGATGGAGAGGGGCAGGAGAGTGCCCTACGTCCTCCTTGTCAGCTGATGACATCATTACTTTGTTAGGACACAGATGGTTGGCCTGCACGGTGTCCTAGTTTTACTGCTATATAATACAAACCTGTGGCTTTGTATAATGAAAAGGTAGGCAATTTGGGGAAATTTTTAGCCATTTCACCAAGGCACCCTTGAAGAACCCAGAAGGAACCCCAGGATGCCATGGCACCCTGGTTGAAAAAGACTGGTCTATACAACGAGCAAACAAACTCCTATCTGGCTGCCATTCACGTCTATGCTTTGTTGGTGGCACTTTGTTATTCATAGCATTTGATTGTTATCCATGTTGAAGAATTCTGCTCTATAATAATTCTAAATAAGCCTGGTGTAGATGTTATAGATACATATGTTGCTGAATGTTTCCTGAATATTTTCAGTACTCTGGCCAAACTATCATTTCTAATCTACTACACTAAATCTCAGCAGAAGTAAAAGAAATATATTGGGATTGATTTACTAAAGGCAAATATACTGTACACTGCAAGTGCAGTTGCTCTAAATCTGAGGGGAAGCTCTGAAATAAGGGGAATATCTACTGATTTCTATCATCCAATCATGTGCAAGCAAAAATTCTGTTTTTAATTTTTCCTTGCATGCGATCAGGTATTCTTTGCAAAGTGAAGCTTACCTCATTTACTAAGCTGTGAAGCAACTGCACTTACAGTGCATAGTATATTTGCCTTTAGTAAATCAACCCCATTGTAAATCCCCAAAAGCCATTAAAGCAGACATTCAGATGATTCAGCTTTACCATAACAATATTTAATAAACCTTAAACCAATAATTATCAAAACTAAAATCTAACATGGCAAGAATCTCTTTATTTAGGCTCTGTAACCTCTAGCAGCCTCTTTAGAGTTTGAAATTTCCGAGAGAGTTGTATGTCTGTGTCCTGCTCTGCACACCATGGTTCTATCCATCAACCCCTACATTACTGCTGTGTCCTGTGGTGGGGTAGGGGTAAGATGATTTATCACAGGGGACACAGGTATCCAAAATTCCACAGTCACAGAGGTTGCAGAGCAGATATGTTGGGAAGGTAGGAGGCACAGGCTACCAGAGAAGTGAGTATAATAGTTCTTTCTCTTCTATTGCAGGGAACCTTTGTTTGGAATTTGTTAAGCAACTAACAGGGTCACTTTAATAAAATTCTAACCTGTTATGATTTTATGCAGCTATCTGGTGCTCTGGTTTAATGGATATTGGGAAACTGTTAAACCTGTAAATGCTCCTCTCCAAATGCACCTGTAAACGCCAAAATGTGCATGGACACATAGGCTAACATAGTGTTGCTCCTACATGCTGAAAGAAAAAAATGTCAAATTCCTGTATAAGCAGTATTTTTTATGCCCAGTGTATATAAGGCCTTAGGCTTTTGTGCTAACCACAGTTTGATATTTAGTACAGGGACATTTGGGGGTTTTCTCATGGCTTTAGCTCTAGTGGATTTCTAAAGATTTCAGATTTTGTAATATTGGTTTCTGTTATGTTCTCTTTTCCAGTAGCTGAAAATGAATGTTCCTTGGAATCTAACCCTCACAATGGTGAACTCATCCAACAGCTCGATCACAGAGCCACAGTGCTATCCACCATATGAAGACAGCAAGTTCTTTGTCATTATCATGTACAGCATTGTCCTGGCTATTGGCCTGCCAGCTAATTTTTTGACCTTGTGGTTGACACTTCTTCAAATATTTAGGAAGAATGTTCTGGCAGTTTATCTGTTCAGCCTATCCTTAAGTGAAATCATGTATCTTGGGACTCTACCACTTTGGATCCACTATGTACAAAATGGCCATGTGTGGAAATGGGGCCCATTGGCATGCAAGATTACAGGCTTTATATTCTTCAACAATATATACATAAGCATTCTCCTCTTGTGTTGTATCTCTGTGGATCGTTATATGGCTGTGGAATACGCTTTGGAGTCCAGAGGGGTTCGGCGCCAGAAAATTGCTATTGGTGTCACTGTCACTATCTGCAGTGTGGTGGCATTGATCCATGCCCCTGTTTTCAGGCTCAGTGATGGTGACCCAACAGGAAACCAAACCACCTGCTTTGAAACCTTGCCAGTACCTTCACATATTGCATACTTTTATGTTGCCAGGTTCATTATTGGCTTCTTGGTCCCTTTGTTGACTTTGATGTACACTAATTACGTCATCAAAAGGAGGATTGAGACAAGTGGCAGCTTCACCAGTCAGCAAAAAAACAAAGTAAAGTATTTAGCCATTGCCATCATTATCATCTTCATGATCTGTTTTGCTCCGTACCATGTGGTGTTGCTTATACGAGGAATTGCATATTTCCTAAAAGGCGAAAACTTCTGTGGTTTTGAAGAAAAGATTTACACAGCCTATTCTATATTCCTTTGTCTTGTGACTGTAAACAGCATTGCTGATCCTTTTATCTACGTCTTGGTCAGTGAAAATGTCAGGAAGGACATCTGTAGAGCCATGAGGATTTGGAGAAGACAATTATCACTTAACACCAGAAGTGACAACAGTATTTACCCGCATAACCACAATTCTCGGGACCTGCATTTGGATAAGGACTGCTCGACACATAGTGGGCTTGGTATAATAGACACACGGCAGGACAGATATTATTCCCATTGACTGGGAGTAGGGTCAAAACATTAAATCAAAAGGCTATATGTGTCATACTCAAAATTTTTATGTGTATTTATATTTTATTTATTGTCTTCTTTTATGCAGGTTTTTGTAATGTACATTTTTGATGCCTCAATAAATCTGCTACAGTGTTTTTAATTCCAATCTTTTATTAAAGTACAAAGAAAGAAGAGATACAAAGCTCTCAGGTGATCAAACAGGTAAATCATAAATTGCATAGACAATGTTTGGAAAAAATGCACAATTAAACCTTATATCACACATACAGGTGAAACTCGAAAAATTAGAATATCGTGTAAAAGTTCATTTATTTCAGTAATGCAACTTGAAAGGCGAAACTAATATATGAGATAGACTCATTACATGCAAAGCAAGATAGTTCAAGCCATGATTTGTCATAATTGTGATGATTATGGCTTACAGCTCATGAAAACCCCACATCCACAATCTCAGAAAATTAGAATATTACATGCAATTAATAAAACAAGGATTGTACATAGAACAATATTGGACCTCTGAAAAGTAGAAGCATGCATATGTACTCAGTACTTGGTTTGGGCCCCTTTTGCAGCAATTACTGCCTCAATGCGGTGTGGCATGGAAGCTATCAGCCTGGGCACTGTTGAGGTGTTATGGAAGACCAGGATGCTTCAATAGCAGCCTTCAGCTCTTCTGCATTGTTCGGTCTCATGTCTCTCATCTTTCTCTTGGCAATCCCCCATAGATTCTCTATGGTGTTCAGGTCCGGCGAGTTTGCTGGCAAATCAAGCACAGTAATCCCACGGTCATTGAACCAGGTTTTGGTGCTTTTGGCAGTGTGGGCAGGTGCCAAGTCCTGCTGGAAAATGAAGTCAGCATCCCCATAAAGCTTGTCTGCGGAAGGAAGCATGAAGTGCTCCAAAATCTCCTGGTAGACGGCTGCGTTGACCCTGGACTTAATGAAGCACAGTGGACCAACACCAGCAGATGACATGGCTCCCCAGAAACTTCACACTGGACTTTAAGCATCTTGCAGTGTGTGCCTCTCCATTCTTCCTCCATACTCTGGGTCCTTTGTTTCCAAATGAGATGCAAAAGTTGCTCTCATCAGAAAAGAGGACTTTGGACCACTGAGCAACAGACCAGGTCTGTTTTTCTTTAGCCCAGGTAAGACGCTTCTGATATTGTTTGTTATTCAGGAGCTGCTTCACAAGAGGAATACGACATTTGAAGCCCATGTCCAGGATCCATCTGTGTGTGGTGGCTCTTGATGCACTGACTCCAGCCTCAGTCCACTCCTTGTGAAAGTCCCCAACATTTTTGAATGGCCTTTTCCTGACAATCCTCTCCAGTCTGCGGTCATCCCTGCTGCTTGTGCACCTTTTTCTTCCACGCTTTTCCCTTCCACATAACTTTCTATTAATATTCTTTGATACAGCACTTTGGGAACATCCAACTTCTTTTGCAATTACCTTTTGAGGCTTTCCCTCCTTATGGAGGGTGTCAATGATGGTTTTCTGCACAACTGTCAGGTCAGCAGTCTTTCCCATGATTGTGATTCCTACTGAACCAGACTGAGAGACCATTTAAAGGCTCAGGAACCCTTTGCAGGTGTTATGGCTTAATTAGCTGATTAGAGTGGGACACTTTGAGCCGAGAATATTGCACCTTTTCACAATATTCTCATTTTCTGAGATTGTGGATTTGGGGTTTTCATAAGCTGTAAGCCATAATCATCACAATTATGACAAATCCCGGCTTGAACTATCTTGCTTTGCATGTAATGAGTCTATCTCTTATATTAGTTTCAACTTTTAGGTTGCATTACTGAAATAAATGAACTTTTGCATGATATTCTAATTTTTCGAGTTTCACCTGTATATGGGAACCAAAATCCCTCTAGCAAAATCTGTTAATAAAAGGGATAAACAGCAATCATTGTCATTGTTTCAGAACACATGATACTATTGAGAAAAGTTAGTATTTAAGTACCTGAGAACATGACCATGCCAGTAGTCAGGTACTAGAAGAAAAATCAAGTTAAGAAACAAAAGGAAGAAACAAGAGGAGAAACGAAAAATAATAAAAGAGAAATGGAAAAGGAAATAGAAGAGGGTTAACCAAGGCCCTGCTAGGAGACAGATAAGTATTGAATCTACGGGTCCCATTTTTATCAAACTTCATCATTCTCTTATAAAGCATGCAGGTAAGTTTGTTATTAGTCATGATCCAATTCAATTTACTTTTAATGTAGTCAAGTGGCACCACCAATAGTTTCCAATGTTTAGCAATAATGATCCTCGCAGCTAGGAGTATGTAGAGGATTGGTTTTGTTGATTTTTTGAGGAACTTTTTGAAAAAGGGCTGCTCCTGGTAATCTACGAATATTCACTCCTATCACTGAATGAATGAAATTGAACATCCAAATCCAAAATCTATACACTGTGGGGTATTGCCACCCGATATGGTACATGGTTCCTAATTGTCCACAATGCCGAAAACAGGCAGGCTATGCAGTAGAATGCATCTTTGCAAGTTGCGTGGGATCCAGGTACCACCTGAGGAGTGTCTTATAATTGGAATCTATCAATGTCTTATTAGTAGAGATTTTGGACAGAGCATAGGCAATGACCTGCCATTCAGTCAGTTCAATATATTTAAAGTCTTGTTCCCAATGGACCATATAAGGCAGCTTAGCAATCAGATCAATAAGGGAACTATAGATCATGCATATTTGACCCCTCAACAGACCAGTAGCTTGACAGAATAATTCAAAGGACGTAAGTGTAAGAGGTCCTTCCAATAAATTAAGTTTAGATCACACAAAAGACACAATTTAATTGTACAGAAACGTGTCGCTAGGTGGCATCTGCAAGTTATCACTAAAGTGCTGTAAGCAGTGCGGCTTATCTCCAGGTATCATCCAGGTAATCCCCAATTGTAAGAGGCCTTAACTAATTCACCATTGTGCTACAGTGTTTTATTGATATAATACTTTATGGTTCATATTCCATTGGCTACCACAGTGTTCATCAAGAACTAGTCAGTGGTGTTCCAGTGTCAGATTAATTCCTGAGCTATTAAAGAACAAATCCTGACAAAACCTTCCTTTTAGTTTTAGTTACAATGTCAGGTTTTTACTGCTATTTGTGTAGCCACTACAGAGATTTTCCCTCACTTACTTCACTAACGCTCCCTGAAGCTCATTTCTCCATCACAGCAAGTGACATTACCAATTCTGGATATGGTGAAATGTGACCTCCTCCCATATAACAGTGTTTGGTCATAGCAGCCATATACTGTCACATAACGGAGGAAGTGATGTAATCATTCCCCCCGGCCACTGATTTCAGGGGCAGCTGTGACAAAGGAAGGTGCAGAGGAGGAGGTATAGTGTAAAAGGAGGTCGAGGAGAAGCTTTGCAGAGAAACGATCACTTGTCCTGAATGGGCATATAACAGAGCAGAGTGTCGTCCATGTATAGGGAGAGATTCTCCTCTATGGGCCTTATGCCATAGGACTGAGGACCAGAGCAAATAGCCCTAGCAACAAGGGGTAGCCTTGTCTTGTGCCGCTATGTAGGGGGAAAGGGCCAGGCATATAGTAGCTACAACCAGGAAATAAATTGGGGGATAAAGCCAAATTTAGCTAAGACAGCCCAGAGGTAGAATCAAATGCTTTTTCAGCACCAAGAGAGGCCCCTACCCCTGGGCCGTCAGCAGAAGCCAAGGACATATGGGAGAAAAACCTGCAAACATTAATGTCTGTTTCCCTGCCAGTCAGGAACCCCGATTAGTTCACATGGACCAGTGTGGAAATGACTGTATTAAGGCAAAAGTTTGACTTCTGCATTCAGAAGGGAAATTTGCCTGTATGGAACAGAGATTACAGGGTTTACCTGGCTTGAGCAGCACAACAACCAGTGGTGGCCCGAGGCAGGTAAGAGGGGTGAGGTCCGCACCGGGTGACACCGACCGCACAGGGTGACACCGGACCCACTCCACAAAAAGGTAAGTTGTAAAGCAAGCCGAAGATCCCCACAGGATGGATCCGATTCATCCTGCGGGGATCGTCAGCTTTCTTTACAACTTACCTTTTCTTGGAGCGGGCCCGGTGTTACCCCGTATAGGTTGCATGCCGACAATCCCCGCAGTATGTATCAGATCTGTGGATTGAGCATAATGGATCGGAGTCTGATCCATTCTGCTCAATCCGCAGATCCGATTCATTCTGCTGGGATTGTCGGAGGGGGTGTCACCAAGTGTTACCGCACCGGGTGACACCTACCCTAGGGACGCCTCTGACAATAACCACTGCCTAACTCATCATCCTCATAGGAGCAAAGCAACATTGAGTGAAGTTTGGGGGAAAGTCCTTGGAATAGATCTTAAAGAATTGCACAGGTAGGCCGTCTGCACTGGGGGGTCTTCCTTGACCATTGTGAAGATATAACCATCTGCACTTCCTTTAAGGTGATAGATGCATCTAACTTATTTTTATACATATCTCTGAGAACCAGAAGGTCAATGAGTGACAGGTAATCCATGAGGGCATTCATCGAATAGTGCACCCTAGAACTATAAAGTTATTGGTAATAGGATGCAGAGTGGTGATGGATGCAAAGTGAGGATCCATAGTGTGCGGTCACACTTATTGTATGACAATAATTTTTAGGGACTCTCTAATGGCTGGCATAGTACCACTGGATTGGCGTAAGGCCAATGTGGTGGCAATAAATAAAAGGGGTTAAAATCTTTACCAAGTAATTATAGACCTGTTAGTTTAACTTCTATAGTTGGGAAGATACTAAAGAGTTTACCGTATTTTTCGCCGTATAAGACGCACCTGACCATAAGACACACCTAGGTTTTAGAGGCAGAAAACAGGAAAAAAAAATTCTGAACTAATGGACTGCAGACACAGTACAGGAGATGACCAGAGACTGCGGACAGCACAGGGATGACCAGAGACTGCGGACAGCACAGGGATGACCAGAGACTGCGGACAGCACAGGGATGACCAGAGACTGCGGACAGCACAGGGATGACCAGAGACTGCGGACAGTACAGATGACTGCTGACCTTTGGGGAGGTGGGGAGCGGGTACTTGAATTTGACAGGTACCCGCTCTTACTTCCGCAGAGTTTTTGTTTGATCTTACCTGTTCCTCGATCCAGCCGCGCGCTGTCTTCCCGGCTTCTGTAATGGCGCTCGGCATGACAGCCGGGTGCCCAGTGCACATGAGCGAGAAGCACTTGCGCTTTGTGATTGGTCCGGTGGCTTCTGGGATCTGTCATGTGTCCCAGGTACCGCCTTACCATTCACAAAAAGCACCGCTTCTCGTGCATGCGCACTTGGCACCCGGCTGTCATGCCCAGTGCCCACACTACAGAAGCCGGGAAGACAGCGCGCCGCTGGATAGAGGAACAGGTAAGGTCCCGCTGCAGAGCTGAGCGGCCGGCCCGGTATTCTGACACGGCCGCGGTGGAAATACCGGACCGGCTGCTCCATATTCGCTCCATAAGACGCACTGACATTTCCCCTCCAGTTTTGGGGAAGAAAAAGTGCGTCTTATACGGCAAAAAATACGGTAATAAAAGATGAGTTCTTGCTGGAAAAAAAAATTTTAAGCAACATACAGCATGGATTCATGAAAGTTGTCAAACAAATCTGATTTCTTTTTACAAGGAGGTGAGCAAAACCTTGGACAGAGGGGTGGGGATGGACATGGTATACTTGGACCAGGGGCGGACTGACAACACATGGGGCCCCCAGGCAATAGGAGATCATGGGGCCCCTATGTCCTTGCACACTCTCAAACCACACCCAAAAAAGCCTCTGAAAGGTACCAGGGGCATCTCATGGGGCCCCCTACTAACCCTGGGCCCTCGCGCAGTGCCCGAGTGCTTTAATGGTCAGTCTGCCTCTGACTTAGACAGAGGGGTGACGGTGGACGTGGTATACTTGGATTTTACAAAAGCAGTTGACACAGTTCCCCACACACGGCTAATGTGTAAGGTAAAGTCTATGCATATGTAAATGCATAGAAAACTGGCTAAAAGATGGTATTCAGAGAGTAGTGGTTAATTCATACTCTGAATGGTCTAGGGTTGTCAGTGGTGTACCCCAAGGTTCAGTGTTGGGACCCTTACTTTTCAATATATTTATAAACAATATAGGGTCTGGGATTATAAATCCCATTTCAGCCTTTGCAGATGACACCAAGCTGTACAGTGGAATAACGTCCTTACAGGATGTCTCCAATTTACAAGCCGACCTCAGTGCATTGTGTAATTGGGCAACTATGTGGCAAATGAGGTTGAAATGTTGATAAATGTAAGGTTATGTGCTTGGGGGCTAAGAATATACATGTATCATACATACTAGGGGGGGTACAACTGGGGGAATCAATGGTGGAGAAGGATCTGGGGCTTCTTGTAGATCACAAGCTTAATAATGGCATGCAATGCCAAGCTGAGATTTCTAAAGCGAGCAAAATCCTCTCTTGTATTAAAGGAGGTATAGACTCCAGAGAGAGAGATAATTTCCCCCTGTACAAATCATTAGTAATACCACATCTGGAATATGCAGTTCAATTTTGGGCACCAATTCACAAACAAAACATTGGGGAACTGGAGAAAGTACAGAGAAGGACAACCAAACTGATAAGAGGCATGGAGGAGCTCAGCTATGAGGAAAGATTACTGAATGTATTCTTGCTTGAAAAGAGGAGATTAAGGGGGGATATGATCAACATGTATAAATACATCAGTGGTTCATATAGTGAACAAAGTGTAGAGTTATTCACCCTGAGGTCATCACAAAGGACAAGGGGGCACTCTTTACATCTGGAAGAAAATAAATTTATCTCCAAACACGGAAAGGTTTCTTCACATTAAGAGCTGTGAAAATGTGGAATAGACTCCCTCAAGAGTTGGTTCTGGCCAGTCCAGTGGATTGTTTAACCCCTTGATGCCGACGTCAAACAAATATGCGGCCTCACGGAACTGGGCTTTTTTCCGTGGGGCCGCATATTTACGTACCTGTCTTTGTGCTGGGAGCACGCCGCACTGCGCGCTCCCAGCACAAAGACCGCGGTGTCACTGAGAGCCCTGGGTCCCGTTCTAACGATCCTGACCCGGGACTCCCGATTCCGGGTCACATGATCACTATGATAACCTCTGATTGGCTATCATAGTCATCAGTCACTGCAGCCCAGCCCGCTTCTTTTTTTCTCTCTACGAATGGAGAAGATACATTGTATCTCTTGAACTCCTGGCATAGAGAGAGAAAAAAAGTTTGTAAAAAAAAAATAAAAAAAAAAAAATTTAAAGAAAAAATACCTAGATCAAGGTTTGATCTAGTTCAGTGCCAGGGTTATTATTTGGGTCAAGGTCATAAGTCAGGATTTAAAAACATATTGGTATCAGTGTCAGTTAGTGTCAGTGTGTTTTAGGTAAAAAAAAAAGACAAAAACAAAATGCGCATAATTGTTTCTAGACAGTACTATGGGTACAAACAACAAATAACATACACATATATGGTATTGCTGCAATCGTCAAGAGCTGGAGAATTTATTTTGGGTTGTTCTTTGGTGGTAGGTTATGGTAGTAACAAGAAACACGCAGCTAAATAAAAAAAATATTTTTTTTTTACTATTTTGGGCCAGTTTTCTTTTGATAATAAAAAAATCAGGAGATATCCATTACCATTTACCACCAAATGAAAGCCCAATTTGTCCTGAAAAAAATGCAGTATAATTCACCTGGATGTACAAAGTAGTTGTGATGATATGTATGGTTTTACTAACACATGTCAAAGTTGCACAATTCTGCCTAGGCATTTAGATTTGTTTTACCCTTAGGCGTGAAGGGGTTAAAAAAGTCTTGGATTCTTTCTTTGATACGCAGAATAAAACTGGTTACTAACATTTATCGGTAAAGTTGATCCAGGGAATATCTGATTGCCTCTCGGGGGATCAGGAAGGAATTTTTTCCCCTGCAGGAGCAAATTAGATCATGCTTTGCTGTTTTGTTTTTTTTTTTGCTTTCCTCTGGATCAACTGTGGGTGTAGGATTATAACTTTTTTTTTCTATGGTTGAACTGGATGGACTTTTGTCTTTTTGCAGCCAGACTAACTAAGCAATATATGCAAATATGCAATATGCAATAATTCCCTCCTAGATTGTAAGCTAGAAAGAGCAGGGCCCTTGAACCCCTCGTGTTTTGTTACTGTATTGTCTCATGTTCTGTCCCCCACTATAATGTACAGCGCTGAGCAAACCTTTTAGCTCTATATAAATACTGTATAATAATAACATAATGCAAGGCATTATGGTTTATGTTAATATACTGCCATCTTGTGGACATTTTGGTTATTGCATTTCCTTTTCCTGCTTCACTGTCTTCTTTGGGACGAATATGGTTGCTTGTCTTTAGGCCTCATGTAATCTGCTCACATCCGAGGACACATTACCATGTTTTGACCTGCAAATACCATCCTTTCATTCATCTGTTACATCTTGTTTTCTGATGTACCTTCTGCATTGTAATGAAGATCAGTGGATGTAAAAACAGGTGTTTGGTGAGTTCAGCTATCTGATAAAGACTGATCTGTATCTGCTTATACAGGCCAGGCATAGTGGATTCAGCAAGGGATAAGTCACTAATACAACAGTTGGAGTCACAATACTTAGATCTATCTAGTATGTTTATTTGTCTTATATGGTGCAACATTTCAGAAAGCTCCATGACCCCCTTCATCAGGCAGTTTGACATAAACCGTACAGATAATGCACCAACATTTCTACAAATGAAGCAACAATGAAATTTACTCTTCCCCATGTCATCATCAAGACCTCACTTTCCCGCCAAACACAAAGTATAAAAAGTGATAAATTAACATACTAGATAGACCTCAGTGTTTTGTCAAGACTGTCCAGGAGGATTGTACATCATCCATAATAAATCAATCCTTGCTTACTTATCACCAGATGTGTATGCAGAAAAGAGGAATGTACTGTAAACATTTGGCCCTAAACTTCATTGCCATATCAATCAGTCAGTTAATTTTTTCGTGTTTAGTGTAAAGAGAGGAAGAGAGCCATAACCACGCACAAACAGTGCCCATCATTAACTTTTCATGGTGAATGAGATGGTTCCACCCAGCTGTGCCTACACAGTGTAATGGCTGCCAGGAAATACTTTTGGCTACAGGTTTGATATTGGGGGGAGGGAACAAAAAAATTATTGCTCCTTCCAGTACAAATTCCCCTGTACAGGATCCCCTTCAGTCCTAAACCCTCTAAGCACAGACCACCCTCCATTCCCCTTCTCAGTACAGACCCACTCCCTCCCAACCAACACAGACCACCCCACAGTACATGCATCCCTCCCTTTCCACTAGTACAGACCCCCCTCCAGTACAAACCTCCTTCCTCCCCACCAGTACAACCTCCTCCCTCCCCAACATTACAGACCCCCTCCGGTATAGACCTTCTCAATTCCCTTCAATACAGATCCCTTCCCTCCCCACTAGTACAGACCCTCTTCCAGTATAAACCTCCTCCTTCCCCACCAGTACAGACTCCCTTTCAGTACAACTCCCTTCCTTCTCCACCACTACAGACCTCTTTCCAATACAAATCTCCTCCCTCCCCACCACTACAGACCCCCTCCCTCAACAGCAGTACAGTACCTCCCTCCAGAACAGACCTCCTTCCTCCCTACCAGTACAGACCCTCTCTCCAGTACAAAGTCCTCCCTCCACTGCAGACTTCCTCCTGCAGCAGCAGGAAGTCCTTCCCTTAAGTGTTGCCTACCTACTAAAGTGAAATTTACTGACAACACACCCAAAATTTACTGACAGTCAAGTTTTTACTGACATTTCAAAAAGTTACAACATTACAGTTTTAAGTACAATTTTCAGTTTTTAGGCAACTAGAAAAGCTACAATTTCTGGGGAAATTATGTGAAGTGTTCTTGCCTCCACCAGTAGTCTACAACTGGAGTGTGTGGAGTAACTGGGTGGAGTGGCTTGTCACTCTGCTGCCTGCTCACACTCCTGGGTTCCTATGGCAACTCACTCTACAGCAAGGGCAGAGAAGAGCGGTTAAAAACAAACTGCTCCAACTTGCTCACTTCACTGGTGGTTGCCATCTTCAAATGGTTGTAGTTTTAAAACTATAAATCCTACAGTGAAGAGCTTTATATTGTGAGAATCACAAGCCACAGACTTACATTTTGATGCATAGTTTGTCTCTGAAATATTTAAAATGAAGGCACAGTTGCAGTTTAAATATTGCCCTTCAATTTTCAGGTGTCTAGAGTAGATTTTCAATGAATGTCAATGGGCAGCGTGAGTTGCAAACAAATGGTCATATTGTGAAAACTATGAGGACTATGGCTTAGTCGTGGACATTTTTAGTGGCAGCAGGGAAAGCTGAATGTTTTGATATAAGATATGTGAAGGTGGGCTTGAAAATGAGGGAGTGATGGCAGTTTAGAAATCATGTCCTGATTTTTCATCTCACACTCTAGCTTTTGTCAGCTCACACTCTAGTTTTGAACATTCCACCATTCATTCCTATGGGAAAAGTTCACCACAAAAATGGCAATATTTTGTGAACCATTCGGCGAAACGTTCCACAAAGTAATAGCACACCAATCGGGAACAATCCACACGTTTCGGTATATTACTTGTCTATGTAGTGTAAAAACTGTGGGAGGAGTTAGGGTGGTAAATTTGGCTATAATAAGAATAAGAATATATACAGTCATGGCCGAAATTGTTGGCACCCTTGATATTTCTCCAGGAAATCATGTATTTCTCACGAAACGTATTGCATTAACACATGTTTTGCTATACACATGTTTATTCCCTTTGTGTGTATTGGGACAAAACAAAAAAAGGGAGGAAAGAAAGCAAATTCGACATAATGTCACACAAACCTCCAAAAATGGGCTGGACAAAAGTATTGGCACCCTTTCACAACTGCGGATAAATAAGAATGTTACAAGCATGTGATGCTCCTGTAAACTCACCTGGGGCAAGTAACAGGTGTGGGCAATATAGAAATCACACCTGAAAGCAGATAAAAAGGAGAGACGTTCACTTAACCTTTGCATTGTGTGTCTGTCTGTGCCACACTAAGCATGGACAACAGAAAGAGGAGACGAGAACTGTCTGAGGACCTGAGAACCAAAATTGTGGCAAAATATCAACAATCTCAAGGTTACAAGTCCATCTCCAGAGAACTAGATTTGCCTTTGTCCACAGTGCGCAACATTATCAAGAAGTTTGCAACCCATGGCACTGTAGCTAATCTCCCTGGTCGTGGACGGATGAGGAAAATTGATGAAAGATTGCAACGCAGAATAGTCCGGATGGTGGATAAGCAGCCCCAAACATGTTCCAAAGACATTCAAGCTGTCCTGCAGGCTCAGGGAGCATCAGTGTCAGCGCGAACTATCCGTCGACATTTAAATGAAATGAAACGCTATGGCAGGAGACCCAGGAGGACCCCACTGCTGACACAGAGACATAAAAAAGCAAGACTACAGTTTGCCAAAATGTACTTGAGTAAGCCAAAAGCCTTCTGGGAAAACGTCTTGTGGACAGATGAGACCAAGATAGAGCTTTTCGGTAAAGCACATCATTCTACTGTTTACCGAAAACGGAATGAGGCCTACAAAGAACAAAACACAGTACCTACGGTAAAATATGGTGGAGGTTCAATGATGTTTTGGGGTTGTTTTGCTGCCTCTGGCACTGGGTGCCTTGACTGTGTGCAAGGCATCATGAAATCTGAGGATTACCAAAGGATTTTGGGTCGCACTGTAGGGCCCAGTGTCAGAAAGCTGGGTTTGCGTCCAAGATCCTGGGTCTTCCAGCAGGACAATGACCCCAAACATACGTCAAAAAGCACTCAGAAATGGATGGCAAAGAAGCGCTGGAGAGTTCTGAAGTGGCCAGCAATGAGCCCAGATCTAAATCCCATTGAACACCTGTGGAGAGATCTTAAAATTGCTGTTGGGAAAAGGTGTCCTTCCAATAAGAGAGACCTGGAGCTGTTTGCAAAGGAAGAGTGGTCCAAAATTCCGGGTGAGAGGTGTCAGAAGCTTATTGATGGTTATAGGAAGCGACTGATTTCAGTTATGTTTTCCAAAGGGTGTGCAACCAAATATTAAGTTAAGGGTGCCAATACTTTTGTCCAGCCCATTTTTGGGGTTTTGTGTGACATTATGTCATATTTGCTTTTCTGCCTCTGTTTTATATTTGTTCCAATACATACAAAGGGAATAAACATGTGTATAGCAAAACATGTGTTAATGCAATACCTTTTTTGTGTGAAATACTTGATTTTCAGGAAAAATATCAAGGGTGCCAACAATTTCGGCCATGACTGTATGTGAGATAACAGTAAGTGTTCTTGCAAGAACACTTAATTATCAATGTGATTTAAAGTGGTTGTAAACCTCAGACATGAAATATGAACAAATATGAACATATTCCTCTATACTGTCTCAATCCTGCTCAAACCATTGCCTCATTACTCTGCTATAAGCATGAATCACTTCTGACGATTTTCCTAACAGCAAGAAAAAATTGGTGACAGGGAAGGGCACAGCCTGTGATTCACAACCTCAGCTCTGTTCCTATGTGCTGTGTAGAGGGGGGGTGTGCCTTTTCTTAAATCAGCTCTCACTGATGTCACTTCAGCTCCCCCGCTTCTCAGAGCTGAGAGGTACTGTGTAAATTCTGAACTTTGAATGCATGTAGGGGACAGACGGCTATAGATAAACAGGTACAACTTATGTAGGAGTATTTGTTTCATCTCTGTGTATCACCTGAGGCCAGTCACTTCACTGGGTATATGTAAGGGTTTACAACCACTTTAAAGTAGATCTGAAGGTAAAAAACATATCACTTATTTTTGGTATACTAAGGGGCAGGTTATTATAACCCATCAGTTTTTTTGTCACCTATATCCATGAAAGAGAGACTACTCCACATGATTATCCCGACACAGAGAGAGGGAGAGACTGCTCCACATGATTGTCCCCACAGAAAGAGAGACTGCTCCACATGAATGCCCCCCACAGCACGAATGCCCCCCACAGAGAGAGAGACTGCTCTACAGAAGTGCCCCCACAGGGGTGCAGTTTCGCTTTCTGTAGGGGCTATTATGTGGAGCAGGTGCAGTCTGTCTCTCTCTGTGGGGGCAATTATGTGAAGCAGTTTCTGAGTCTGTTCCCCATGATTGTCCCTCCAGAGAGACTGCAAAGCCAGACAGGGAGCATGTCCTTACCCCATGACCAGCAAACAGACCAAAGATACTGCCCCCAGCAGACCTCCAACCCCCCCCCCTTTCCACCCAGGACTCATGAGATTGCCTGACTCAGTTGGAGTTGGAGACCTGGAGGAAGACAAGGAGGAGAGACTGTAAACAAAGGAATGCAGCACTAATTAACTAAATAATAATGTCCAAATTAAAGTCCATAGAAATACTCAAAGAAAATGGAACAAAAATAAAGGAGAAAAATCTTGAGCCCACATACCATCACCATACACCCGGAAAAAAATGGCCCCTTACCGGACTCTTTGACCATATACAGTGGTCAGTATGCGCAGTATACTGAGGGATCAGTATGGCAAATAATTTCCAATGGATATCCCCTCCCAGGTACTGGATGATAACTCCGCTCTGAAAGATCCCCAAACTGGACTAAAACACCGATCAGTGAGAATGATGTAATGAACCCCTCTTGTATTGAATCGTATTGTTACTGTACTGTCTCATGTACTGTCTCCCACCATATTGTAAAGTGCTGAGCAAACTGTCGACGCTATATAAATCCTGTATAATAATGTAATAGGGACTCAGAATGGTATGTAATCCACAAAATCCTCTTGCAAATATAAGATGAATGGTCCACTTTGAACTTTGCAAACTTTAAAGCATCTCCCATCTGGCAATCAGAAAAAAGATAAGCTTCGGCGTGTGACGTCATCGCGTTCTGGAGGGACAGTGGCCATTTTCTTGGTTTGAAACTTTGGTTCATTCAATGCTGGTTATTTTATGATTTGATGTACATTGACCTTTTACTAAATTGGCCAGAGTTTATATTGATTACTGCATTATGAGTTATCCCTGTTCTTTATCCCTTTTCTAATTTACATTTTTCAATATTGCCTGTATTTGTCAGCTGCTTTTTATTAATTTTATTTTTTTTTGTCTTATTACATTCTAGCGCAGTTATTTGTTTTTTACTAAGGAGGAGAGACTGTCACTGTCACCACACACAATGCCAAAAATGGATCTGAAATCTGGACTTTTCGATGAGCACCACACCACTGCGCATACTCTGCAGGGAGAAGTGATCGGTAAGGAGAGCAGTGATACTCTGCAGGGAGACGTGTTCAGTAAGGAAGAGGAGTAATACAAAAGTGATCAGTCCCTTTCTAGCTGTCTTGTTTTCTTATTATAATAAATCTTCTTGTGCATAAAATATTCAAACATTAAATTGTATGATGGGGCATGATATACCTCTCATAGAGCCAAGCTCATTTTAAATGAATGCCTTGCCCCTCATTACAATGTCTTGCTTGGACATATGTGTAGACATTGTAGTGAAATGCTTGTCACTATGACTTCTGTACAGATCTATCTGAATGTACATGATATCACACAGAGAATATCATTCTTGGAGCTGGAGTCTAGACCTAGACCACTTTATGTCCTCCTTGTCTACACACCCTGGATGATAGTGTTTTTTTTTTGTGTTAATTTTTGCGCTGTTTTTTGTGTTATTCATTATTGGTGGTTTTCACTGGTGCACAGCTGCATAATTGTATACTTTCTTTGATTGGCACTGGGATTTTTTAGTTTGGATGAGCCCATATAGCCTTGGCAAGAGTCCTAGTGTCAGAGCATCCCCTTTCACTAGGAAGGCTTCCATCAATCCTGTTTAAACTCTTGGCTCTTGAACCCTTTTCCTGGCAGCTTTACCAAAGTGGGCGGGCACCACACCCACTCCAGGAGGAGTTAGCTGAAAGGTTCCTAAAGATTTCTAACTTCTCTAGCAAGTAGGCATCTTTAATTGCACAAACAAGTTTTCTCCTAATGTAACATTTCTAGATATCATAAACACGATCAATCCCACAAACAAGTTCTTATCTTGCTTTAAGCAGTCTAATATCTTGTGACTCTGTTCTTTTAGCCTAGAGAAATGACATCAGTCACTTCTCATGACCCTGGCATTTGGGCAACAATGCTTATTGTAAAAATTACCCAAGAAACAAACGGTCCAAGGCCAACACATTTCATAGGCATTACAGCTTCTTTTGGAATGTTTCTTTGATACCAGAGTGAAGTTGTATAAGAGTAAAAAGGAGCAGATTCCGGTTCCCTTTAAGCAGAACAGCCAAATCCGTACTGCTTCTCTGGGTGGTCAGCTGATGTCTGAGGCTCTCGGCACAATACACTTGTTTACACAGTACTTCTGCCTTGAGAACCTTTGGTGATGTTTCACTGCCAATCAGATGCGAGAATGGGGCCCGCCTATTGCCAGAGCCAACCCCTACCCCTCAATCCTGCTAATCAGCTGCTAATGTGTAACCCTGCCTCTCACCAAAGCCAGCCCCACCCCCTCAGTCTGCCCAATTATCATCTATTATTAACACTGTGCTCCAAAATACATTGTAAATCAGTGTGTACAAATTATCAATAAATCTGAACAATTTCTTTCAAGTATACTGTGATACAACGTGTAAAAAAACAAGAGCGTAATGTCCTATAAATAAAGTGCAATAGTGCAAAAAATTAAGTCTCTGTCTTTTTTTTCTTCCATATCCTTCAGCTATAATAAATATTATGCAGATACTGTATACCATTAAAATTGCCAAAGATTTAGTACAAACTGAATATCTTCAAAAGAAAGTCCTTCAGACAATTAATATACTAATTGCACTTCTCACCAATATTCAAGTGCTCCACATAATAAAGTGCAAAGTGTTCATTGCCCCAAAGGGTAGAATGACTTGCCAAAAATAAAAGACCAAAGGGCTATAGGCACTTAGGTATGTAATCGGTTGTCAGCCTTCAAGTGGTTGTAAAGGCTGAAGATTTTTTTTACCTTCATGCATTCTATACAATAAATATTACCTTTCAAATATTTTTTAAAACACCTTTTTTTTTTCAATTGTAAACGTTAATAACCTGGTCAGAGACTGCAGACATGGCGCAAGAGATGGTCAGAGACTGCTACAGGAGCAGTTGCAGACTGTGGATGTGCTTTAGGAAGCAGGGAGGCAGTAATAGACAGGAGAGATATTCCATGAGACTCCGAGAAATCGAAGCTCTAACATGGCAAAAGGGAAGCAGATCAGTGTCTGCAAGGGCCCTGAGGGCTGCACAAAAAGTGCCAAAGGGCCGCAGGTTGAGCAAAAGGGATCTATAGTATTTCCCTTTGCTCCTTGCTGCTAGTTAAAGGGGGAGGGGATGGATGGAGGAGCTGGGCCAGCACAGGCAGTCATAAATCACTTCCAAAGGAAGAGACGGGTATGGCATGCAAGGAAGGAGGATCCATGGTAGGGGATTGACTCTTTCTGCGTATTTCGTCAAAATTTCTAGTGTGTTCAGAGTCACATAGCTAGTCAATGAAAGTTGTTAATGAAAAGGATAAAACATGCAAGTAAGCATTTACAATACTTGATTTTTGGAGCTTTTACCTGCATATTTTGGTGACCGGGTCTTGCCTCCTAAAAGGATCTCCAAGAAGCAAAGTGTCCCCTGTAGTCACACTGGGGGATCTTAACCACTTGCCATCCAGCTGCTGTATATAAACGGTCGGACGGTGGCAGTCCAGGGGCGGTTGCCATTCATAAATGGCGCCCACAATTTTGGACTGTGCACGCTCCCTGGGAGTGCGCAGCACCGTAATCCGGTCCCCGCTTTGTCCTCCGGACACAGTGGACCACCAATCGTCGTACGGGACCTCTGTGCGAGGTCCCGATCATGTGATTACTGATTGGCCAATCAGTGATCACATGCAGAGTAGTAACCAAGATGTCACTTCTCACATCATTGCTTACTACGTATGAAATCTGTGAATGATCACATAGGTCACATGGTATAGGGCTATTCACAACAGCCTTGTACCATGTGACAAGCTGTGACCAATCACAGCTCACACAGTAGTTTGCAATGGCTGCAAGAATGCAGCAAGAGAGAAGGAGAAATGATTGTTTTTACAGCCTTTATGAGTGTAAAAGCAATCAATGTGAAAAAAAAAAACTTCATCACCCCCCACAAGTAGTATGGTGACACTGTACTGCTAGGGTGACAGTATGTAGAAAAAAAAACATAAATAAAAATATAAAAAATATATAATTTTTGGTTATAAACTAATTTGGGTTATTTTTGTTTTTTTTACTAAAAAGATAAGTGAATACATTTTGGCCAAGATTTATGAAGAAAATTTTTCTAAGAAAAACTCTTTTTTTCAAAATTTTTGGACTTTTTCATTTATATAGCAAAAAAAATAAATGAAATAAGTGAATAAATACAACCAAAATAAAGCTTTATCTGTCTCAAAAAAATGCTAAAATATTCATATGGGTACAGTGTTGCATGACCGCGCAATTGGCATTCAAAGTGTGATAGCACTGAAAGCTGAAAATTGGCCTGGACATGAAGGGGGTATAAGTGTCCGGACTTGAAGTGGTTAAAGTATTTGTCTTGTTTGTCCTTTGCAACAGTATGGGAAAATGGATTTTACAGGACTGGTTTGCTCTCTGTTAGCACACAACCCTCCTATTTTCGCAGCACGGGCTTGGGACTGGCCATGGCAGAGTTAAAAAAAAAACTTGAAGATTAAAAACTGTTCCCAACACCCCACTGTGATTGATCATGGCAGAGTTTAAAAAAAATCTGAGTACCTTTTTTCTTGTAAACGAAGGTGCAAAACTCGTGGATATCTGCAGAAGACTTCAAGCAAAGTACGGTGATGAGTCGCTCAGCCGCAGTAAGACATTTGAATCGTGCAAACATTTCAAAGATGGCCGTACGTCTGTCAGTAACGATCCTGGCCGTGGTGGTTCCCAGCCCACAACAGTCATTCCTGTGAACATTCAGCACATGGAGCACCTGATCCTGGATAGTCGATGCATAATCTGCTGTGAAATTGCACAAGAGACGAATCTTTCTGTGGGAACGGTGAACACAATGATGATGAAGTGAAATAGGCTGTCCAAGGATGGTTCAGTTGTACTGACAAATCTTTCTATGCCAAAGTTTTCCAGGCATCAGTTAAATGCTGGGATAAGTGTATAAATGTAGCAGGGGAGTATGTTGATAAAAAAAATGCAGTTTCCACTCCTTGAAATTCGTTCTTTTATTATGTAAAATCAAATGTCCCCGTTTGACTTGAACGCCCCTCGTTGAAAACCTACACCTATAGCAAGGGCATTATCCAACTTTAGTCGAAGCTGCACAGTTTGTTTTTATCTACAGGTGTCCCTTATCTGCATAGGCAGTTTTTTGGGAAACAAAGTGTATGGTCCATAGGGCGCTCCTGCTTCAACCAGACCTCTGTTGCCACTAGGGGAGCGCCAGAATGGATATCAAGGATAGGGAAGCCCAATAAACACTGAGGCAGCTCTTCATAGAGTTGGAGGCCAAGCTCTAGTGCAAAAAGACATGGAAAGAAGGTGCCTCCTAAGTGCAGTATTGGCATTTTATTAACAGACAAAGATAAAATGAGTTTTTTGATGACGATAAACTTTACCAAAAAACTGCAAAATAAGTGGAACTAAAGGGAACTTACTCCCTGTCCTTCGCCAGCAACGGTATCTTCTGTGTGCAGGTCTGCAGGTGCCTCCATTGCCTGGTGAATGGTGACATCACTCCTACCCACATGGAAGAAAAATATATTTGAAATATATTTTAAAAATCTTCTTCCCAAATATATTGCCATATATTTGAAATGCTACAATCTTGGCCATATTCAATATATTTCAAAATATATTTCAATGAAAAAATATATATATATACTGCATGTTGATATGCGTTATTACAAAATATATGAAAAATATTTTTAAAAATACATTTCAAATATACTGTATGTCTTTAAAAATACAAATCTACGTTTTTGAAATGCATTTACAAATTAATGTAAAAATATATGCTAAAATTACTTTTTTATATGTTAAAAAAAATCTGAAGAATAGATTTTAAAAAAAATTTTTTTTAAGTACATTCTTCAGATTTTGTTTTAACATATAAAAAAGTCATTTTAAAATTTTACTTCTTAGATATATTTGTAAATGCATTCCAAAATGTAGATTTGTATTTCAAAAGACATACAGTATATTTGAAATGCATTTTTAAAAATATTTTTCATATATTTTGTAATAAAAGTATGTGTGTGTGTGTTGAAATATATTGAATATGGCCAAAATTGTAGCATTTCAAATATATGGCAATATATTTGGGAAGATTTTTAAAATATATTTTTTTCTTTATGGGTATGCATGCGTGGGAACCAGTCATCCCAGCACACAGACAATAAGCTGAGCTGCGCATGTGCAGCTCAGTTTATATGCTTGAGATCGCTGTGAGCAGACAGGTAGGTGTATTTTATTACAGAAGAAACATTGCAAGTCTTTTCTGTGATAATAGCCTGTCTACTCACAATCTATAATAAAGTTCTGCTTTATTTACTTGAAAAAGCCAGTAAGGAGTAACGCTGCAATGATTTAAGACATGGGAAAAGAAAGGTAAGTATAGATTACCTTCTTTACAGGGCTGTCCATTTTTGTTACTTTGTGGTTACAGGGTCACTTTAACCTTTTTATTACATACTCCCCAATACGTCCCCATGCCCACATCTCCAGATTGTACAAATCGTCATCACCACCAGTCCTTTTAGGTAGGTAAAGCTGTTGATAGCTTGGTTTTACTTTACATATGGATCACTAAGAACAGAACATCTTAAGGATTTCATCCTATTTTTATATAAAAATGGAAAATACCAAATTGGCTACAACTGTTTATTTTTGGCCATCAAAACATAAAATTGAGGTTCATCTGAAATATCAGTCAAAAACGAAGATTGATTTGACCCCATTAAATATTACCTTCATCCATTATTCTGAAATTGCATTGATTAATGTATAAAAATGTAAAAAAAAATTCTAGGCTCTCAAATCATTAATCAATTGGAAGCAGTCAATCCTCATGATGACAGTTGAAAGGGTTTAGGGAACCTTAAGGCCAGCCAATCAGCATCTCTGCCTAAAAGCTCCTTTATCTGAACTGCCTATGTGGGTTACATGAACAAGCCTTTGCAGAAGCCCAGAATAGCTTTTCGCAGGTCAGGTAAGTACAGCATAGATTTATTACCATTTAAAAAAGTAAAAGGCAGAAGGCAGGAGAGTAATTTTGCTATAGACTATAAAGAGACATTTTAGTAACTACTATTGGAAACATTAGTAATCTTTTATAACAGATTTGATAAAATAAACAATTTAGACATTGACATGGTCAACTCTAGACATGTGCAATTCATTTTGTTCTGAATCAAAGTTCGGACAAATTTTTTTGTTATTCAGAGATTCTGATGTATCCCAAATTCCAAATTAAAATAGTAACAAATTTAAAGGAATCTGAAATAACAAATCAAAATTGTGTCCGAAATTCAATTTGAATTGTATTTGAAAACTAAATTGAATTTGAAAACAAGAATAGAATAAAAATAAAGGAATAGATTAGAATAGAAAATAAAGGAATAGAATAGAAAAAAACTATAGAATATAACTCTTTTCGGAAATATGAATTTCGAAAAGAATAAATTCATAAAGAAGAGATTTGAGTAGAAAAGAACAGAATAGAAAATTAAAAATAGAATAGAATAAAATAGAAAAAACAATATAATAGAATTAAATTGAATATAACCGTCTTTGGAATATTTTTGAATACAATAAATTAGAATAGAATTCAAATAGAATATGCCTGTCTTCTGAAATCGAATAGACTAGAAAATGAAAGAATAGTATAGAATAGAAAAACCAATAGAATAAAATATAACAATCTTCCAAAATTCGAATTTCCAATAAAATAAATTTGAATTCAAACATGATAGATTAGAATAGAATGGAAGATAATAGAAAAAAACAATAGAATAGAACCACTGAAATATATCCCCTTCCTGACCAGGCCATTTTTTACTATACGGCGCTGCTCTACTTTAACTGACAATTGTGTGGCCATGCAATGCTGTACATAAATTAAATTTGTCATTTTGTTCCCGACAAATAGAGCTTTCTTGGTGGTATTTGATCACCTCTGGGTTTTATATTTTTTGCGCTTTAAACAGACCGAACATTTTGAAAATATATATATATTTTCTCATTTCTGTGAAAAATATCAAAAACTCAAATTTTGTCATAAATTTAAGCCAAAATGTATTTGCTGCATGTCTTTGGTAAAAAAAAAAAACTAAATCCAAATCGGTGTATATTAATTGGTTTGTGTGAAAGTTATAGCTTCTACAAACTATGGTATAGATACTGGAATTTACACAGCTTTTACTTTCCGACTGACTATCACATTTTTTGAGGTGCTAAAATTCCAGGGCAGTACAAACACCCTAAAATGACCCTTTTTAAAAAGTAGATATCCCTATTTGCTGAGAGGCATGTTGAGTCAATGGAATGCTTTTTTTTTTTTTAACACAAGTTTTTGGAAAATTAAAAAATATGTATTTTTTTTTTACACAAAGTTGTCATTTTTAAATTGTATATTGCTCGCACAAGCCATGGGTATATGTGGAATTACACCCCAAAATATATTCTGCCACTTCTCCTGAGTATTGAGATACTACATGTGTGAGACTTTTTGGGAGCGTACCTGAATACAAGAGCTCGAAATCCAATGACCCCTTTGAGAGCCTGAAAGTGTGTAATTTTGTAATTTCACTTCCTCACTACCTATCACAGTTTCGGAGGCCCTGAAATGCCAGGATAGCACAAAACCCCCCACATGACTGCTTTTTGAAATGTAGACACCTCAAGGAATTTAATTAGAGGCATGGTGAGTATTGTGTAGATCTCATTTTTTGTCACAAGGTTTTGGAAAAGAAAAAAAATATGTTTTTGTTTTCTTTCTTCATTTTCCAAAATCTTGTGGCAACAAACAAGATCTGCAAAATACTCACCATGCCTCTTATTAAATTCCACCCCTCCCATGTTAAGGTTATAGTCGTTGACACAGAGGGGTTCTCAACACCAGCTGCTGTGGAAATTTGGATGGTTGTGTCTGTGTGAATGGAAGACAGGACAAAAACATACCGTTTGTCCTTCCACTTCACTGCGAGCAAGTCATCATTTCTCAAGCAGGCTTTCTCCCCCAGTCTAAGTTGAGTATTTACAAGCCGTTGTGAGAAGCCCCTGCGATTAGGTCACACGGTGCCACATGAGCCAATTCCAAGATTGTACAAATGTCTAAATAGTGGCATGCTTGTATAACAATTGTCCACATATACGTGGTACACTATATGGAAAAACTATCTTACCACTGCTCCCCAGGGGGCTCCACGTGACTATCTTTTACCTCATAAATCCTAAAATTACATTTATAGTCTATTGCCCTCTCACAGGTCTTATACATTTTGACCCCAGGTTTGGCAGGCTTGCTGGGGAGAAACTGAAGGCAAGACAGCCAGAAAATTTTTTGAGGGACTCATCAACACAGATGTTTTGCTGGAGAGTATACACATCTGCAAATTTCTGGTTAAGGGTTACTAAACCCACAACAGTAAAATCAGTCTGTAGATGCAGTAAAGCATGCTTGTTATACTCACTGTTGAACCTAAGGGGTTAATCCTCTGCATTGTGTAAAAAAGCTGTTTGATCCTGACTTATCTACCCGTCCTCTTGTTCAAATGTCCACACTGATAAGACAGACTGAACCAGTAGCCCTTCTGCACATGCTCAGTTTGGTGTGTATTGCTAGAGAGGGGTTTTTTTTCTTGGGAGAGTGCATGTGATCAACACTGTCCAGACAGAGGGTCAGGGGTTTTGCATCCTCCTAGAGCAGAAAGAAAACTCCTACAAGCTTTAAACAGTGCTCTGCTGAAGTCACAAGACTGCTCCATATGCTGATGAGAAAAGGTATTTAGCAGTTTATATTTACTAAAATAATTGCACTTCCATTTTCTGTGAACTGTGGGAAACCAGATATAGTGAATGCAGGGTCCTGTGTTTTGTAACACTTTAAGGTGAATTACAAGGGGGCAAACTTTTTGGAGCCTATCATATTCAGGGTCACCCCGAGGACAACAGAATGTATTGTCAATGAAATGCATAAATCGCATTATATTCTCATATCTATGTCTGGCCATAGCAGCAGAGAACACGGGCATATGCTGAATCAGGTTTGTGGACCAATATGACTGCAACTCATTCTTTTTTGTAAAAGCAATGTTGAAGGTTAGGCCCAAAAAAACTTTAAATTCGGAAATTAATAGGTTTCCATGCAAATTGTCTTGCAAGGTTTGAAAATGGATTGGCAGTGATAAATCGTGCGTATAAATTGCTTTGATCCACAATCAATGCATACAGATCTTTCGTAGAAAAACAACTCCAAAAAATCCAGGGGCGTAGTTAAATTTGCTGTTTCCACCTAAATTCCGGGTTGGGCAGTGAATGGGGGGAAGCACAGGTGCTGCAGATTTTGTGGGCTGCAAGTCATATTTTGCAAGCACATCCGGAAGGCTTTATGGGCTTGTGTTTGAATTCTTGGTGGCTGCGGGACACTACTTGTGCTCACCACTGCACCAGCTTGTACTGCACTTATGGGACTCGCCATGTCACCAAGTGATACTGCGGTGCTGGTATGTAAAAGACCAGGATGTACTAGGCCGCTGGTGCTCGCCAGTTCACCAAAAGGTAGTGCGGCCCTAGTACTAGCACTCTCCTGCAAATGAGAATCATTATGTGATTATAAAACCTCAGCAACCTGGGAACAGAGTCAGGTACGCCTGACCTTAGCAGGGACCTCTATACCATCATCTGAGTTATCTGTCACGATGCTGCTGCTCTGTACAAGTTTGTATTCCGAGGCTGATTCTGTCAGTGAAGCTTCCCCTTCGCTCCAATCTGAAATACTCAGAATCCTGTAGGCGTTTTCACAAGAGTACCTTTTGTTGGACATTTTGGCTACTAAATTTATAGGTACCTAGTGTGACTTTCAGGAAAAAGAGCACCTGGCTGCGGGGACTGCTTGAACTGCTACAAAAAAATAAACCTGCCAGTGTTAGCAGAGATCAAGCCAGATCTTCCTAACCCTGCAGTTTTGTGTGCAATGTATCAAGTGTCAGTGATCTACTGCACTTGCTGGGGGGCAAGGTTAAGTGTAGAGGCTAAATGCAAGTGTCGGCAGGTGTCAGGGCTGATCCTGCTTATGTAAAATTTATAACCAATACACTATATTGCCAAAAGTATTGGGACTGTCAAGTACCGACTGGTGGTGACTCTAGAGATCCACAGGCCGGGATTCCCCAGGGCGCGGAGTCTAAGCCCCAGTCTGCTTGTTCACCAGCGCCCCTGATGGTGGGGATGGACTTGGAGCAGGCTGAGACCTGGTCCCGGCCCCTGAGTACACCCAGCTGCGGTAGAGGTAATCGTCAGTGGCACATAGCGGATAAGAGCCTGCTGTGTAGGGGCAGAGCAGATCTGGGCAGTAGAGGATGGATCCGTGCAGGATGGATGGACGGTTGACACCGTGGAGAGATAGCGAAGTCAGGTAGGCCAGGTCGGTAACAGCGGAGGCGAAACGGTACAGAGCAGTAGGCAGAGAGTAATCGGGTCACGGACCAGGTTCAGCAGCAGGAGGTCAGATAATCAGGAACAGGCAGAAGAGAAGACAAGACGAGCCAGGGGTCAGGGCAGGAGACGGTCAACAGCAATCAGGGTCAGGCTAGGTCGGCAACAAGGCAATCTCAGGAACAGAATGAGCAGGAACAACGGGATCAGCAATTTGAGCATTGCAAGGGGTCGATTTAAATGGTGCGTCCTGCGTTGTCATTGGTGCCAGGCGAGCGTGCGCGAGTGCACATGCGCGGCCGCGATTGTTGCCACGGTCGCCTATGTCCTAGCGCCCGCATGCTGGTGTGCATTGGTATTCCGTGCATGTGCAGACCCGTGCTCTGCGGTGGACCTTGAGATCCCTGACAGGGACGCCTGCCTTTACAGCACATGAGCTTTAATGGCATCTCATTCTTAGTCCGTAGGGTTCAATATTGAGTTGGCCAGCACCTTTGCAGCTATAACAGCTTCAACTCTTCTGGGAAGGCTGTCCACAAGGTTTAGGAGTGTGTCTACTGGAATATTTGACCATTCTTCCAGAAGTGCATTTGTGAGGTCAGGCAGTGATGTCGGATGACAAGGCCTGGCTCACAGTTTCCGCTCTAATTCATCCCAAAGGTGTTCTATTGAGTTGAGGTCAGGACTCTGTGCGGGCCAGTCAAGTTCCTCCACCCCAAACTATCTCATCCATGTCTTTGTGAACCTTGTGTTGTGCACTGGTGCTCAGTCATGTTGGAACAGGAAGGGGCCATCCCCAAACTGTTCCCACAAAGTTGGGAGCATGAAATTATCCAGAATGTCTTGGTATGCTGATGCCTTAAGAGTTCCCTTCACCGGAACTAAGGGGCCAAGTCCAACCCCTGAAAAACAACCCCACACCACAATCCCCCTCCACCAAACTTTACACTTGGTACAGTGCAGTCACGCATGTACCATTCTCCTGGCAACTGCCAAACTCAGACACATCCATCGGATTGCCAGACAGAGAAGTGTAATTGGTCAATCCAGAGAACACGTCTCCACTGCTCTAGAGTCCAGTGGCGCCTACATTACACCACTGCATCTAACGCTTTGCATTGCACTTGGTGATGTAAGGCTTGGATGTAGCTGCTTGAACATGGAAACCCATTCCATGAAGCTCTCTACGCACTGTTGTTGTGTAATCTGAAGACTACGCGAAGTTTGGAGGTCTTTTGGCTATTGACTCTGCAGACAGCTGCCGACTTCTGCGCTCTGTGTGCTTCAGCATGCACTGACCCCGCTCTGTCATTTAGCTGAGTTGCTGTTGTTCCCAGTTGCTTCCACTTTGTTATAATCCCACTAATGCAGGCCATAGATGGGTCGAAAATTGGGTGATTTTTCGAGCGAAAATAAAATCAGCCGATTTTTGGATCGTTAGTGGGTTAATAGGTCAGCTGTTTTTTGGTATTTTGGCAGATTTTTTTTTATCGGTAAAGTCGCGGCAATGATGGGCAAATCGGCCGATCTTTTAACCGCTAAAAAATCTGCACATGAGCAGTGACCTGCAAGAGGAAGACAAAAAGAAGAAGAAAAAGAAGAACAAGAGGATGAAGAAGAAGAAGAAGAGGAAGAAGAAGAAGAGGAAGCAGAAGAGGAAGAAGATGATGAAGAGGAAGAAGAGGATGAAGAGGAAGAGAAGGATGAAGAAGAAGAAGAGGATGAAGAAGATGAAGAAGAGGATGAAGAAGAAGAAGAGGAAGAAGAATAAGAAGAAGAAGAAGAGGAAGAAGAAGAAGAGGATGAAGAAGAAGAGGAAGAAGATGAAGAAGAAGAGGAAGAAGATGAAGAAGAAGAGGATGAAGAAGAAGAAGAGGATGAAGAAAAAAAAGAAGAAGAGGAAGTAGAAGAAGAAGAGGATGAAGAAGAAGAGGAAGAAGAAGAAGAAGAGGATGAATAATAAGAAGAAGAGGATGAAGAAGAAGAAGAAGAGGATGAATAATAAGAAGAAGAGGATGAAGAAGAAGAAGAGGATGAAGAAGAAGAGGAAGAGGAAGAAGATGATGAAGAAGAAGATGAAGAAGATGAAGAAGAAGAAGATGAAGAAGGAGAAGAGGATAAAGAAGAAGAAGAGGAAGAAGAAGAAGAGGATGAAGAAAAAGAAGAGGATGAAGAAAAAGAAGAGGATGAAGAAGAAGAGGAAGAGGAAGAAGATGAAGAAGAAGAAGAAGAGGATGATGAAGAAGCAGAGGATGAAGAAGAGGAAGAAGAAGATGATGAAGATGATGAAGAAGAAGAGGATGAAGAAGAAGAAGAATTCCAGTCCAGCAAAAAATGTCCCTGCAGAGAGCTCTGCTATTTCTTTGACAGTTCTTTGACATTTAAAGCAGCTGCAACAATGTTTCTATTTGTTTCCGAATAAAAACATCTGTATCCAAAATGAATACAAATAGATACAATGTTGCAGCCGCTATAAATGTCAAAGAACTGTCAAAGAAATAGCGGAGCTCTCTGCAGGGACACTTTTTTCCGGCTGTAGACGGGATGAAATTCGGCCAATTTTTTTACCTTTCATGGTAACGTCGGCCGATTGAATGACCAATTTTTCGTTTTTTTAAAGAAAAATCAGCTGGTTTTCTCCCCATCTATGGCCTGTGTAACAGTTGACCATGGAATATTTAGTAGCCAGGAAATGTCACGGATGGACTTATTGCACAGGTGGCAACCTATCATAGTACTGCACTTGAATTCACTGAGCTCCTCAGAGCGACCCATTCTTTCACAAATAATTGTAGAAGCAGTCTGCATACCAAGGTGGCGATTAAATACCACCAAAAAAGGAAGCTCTATTTGTGTTTAAAAAAAATGATAAAAATGTAATATAGGTACAGTGTTGCATGACCGTACAATTGTCATTCAAAGTGCAACAGTGCTGAAAGTTAAAAATTGTCCTGGGCAGGAAAAGGACGAAAGTGCCCTGTCTACTAAATACAAACTGATTTTTTTATTGTTGGATAGAACTCAGAAGTCAGCTGTCAGTGTTGTCACAAACAGCCCCGCCCCTTTGTGTTTATGCAACTATGGAGCAGGGAATCCCCCACCCACAGCTCATTGGTCCAGCACTAGTAGCTGACTTTCAGGTTCTGCCAAGCATGGGCTTGGAATGAATCCATCCCTAGTGGGGAGGAGTTAGATCCACTGTCAGGTTTTTATTGCTGTGTGATTCACCCTCATCACCAATATTCACTGGGAATAAACATGTATGACACAGATAGCAAAAAAAAATAGTGACTCTCCCCTAACTCATCCACAATAAATTATAATTCTGGGTATAGATGTACTTTAATAATAAAACATGCATGGGGAGATACAAAAGGTAATTGAGCGTGAATGTGATAGGAAAATCCAACATTTTCAGTTGTCACTGGAACAGGAAGTGGGGAAATCCTCCAGTGGGTACACCTATTTTGAGAGGCAATTTTTTTCAATTTGGAGAAATATCTTCTCACTTCCTGTTGTCTCTCTAGGACAGGAAATGGTGGTAAATCTCACTATTAGGACACAGAGGGCAGAAAAAAAACTCAGGGGTTTTATTCCTCCCCCAATTCATCCAAAAATAAAATATAATTTTGACTTTGGATGTACTTTAACCACCTCCCGCCCACCGAATAGTAATATGACGGACGCAAGGTGGTTCTCTCGTTCTGGGAGGACGTCATATGACGTCCTCCCATTCTCACCGCGCATGCGCTGCTCGGGGAGCGCGCGGCGATCGGCGGTGCGCTGTGTCCCTTGGACATAGCGGATCACCAATCACGGAAAGAGTCGAAAATGTCGGCTCGGTCATGTGATCAGCTGTGTCCAATCACAGCTGATCACATGTAAACAGGGAAATGCCGGTTATCAGCATTTCTCTCCTCTCACGCTGACAGAGGAGAAGAGAGCCGGCAATCGGCTTTCCACGGAGGGGACATGTACACTGATCATCAGGACACTGATGATCAGTGTGCCCTGATGATCAGTGTAGCCCCAGCAGTGCCACCTGTCAGTGTCCATCAGTGCCAGCTGTCATTGTTCATCACTGCCTCGTGCCAGTGCCCATCAATGCCACATATCAGTGCCTACCAGTGCACATCAATGCCACATATCAGTGCCCATCTGAGCTGCCTTTTAGTGTCACCCATCAGTGCCAGTCAGTGCCCCCTATCAGTGCTGCCAACCAGTGCCGCCTATCAGTGCGCATCAGTGCCATGTATCAGTGCTGCCTTTCAGTGCCCATCAGTGATGCCTGTCAATGCCCATCAGTGCCACCTAACAGTGCCTCCTCATCAATGTCCATCAGTGCAGCCTATCAGTGCCCATCATTTCAGTCTCATTTGCGCACATCAGTGAAGGAGAAAAATCACTTAAAATAAAAACCCAGAGTTGATTAAATACCACCAAAAGAAATCTCTATCTGTCACAAAAAAATGATAACAATTTCATATGGGTACAGTGTTGCATGACTGCGCAATTGTCATTCAAAGTGTAACAGCACTGAAAGCTGGAAATTGGCCTGGGCAGGAAGGGGGTATAAGTGCCCTGTAGGCTAGCGGTTAATAATACAAATAGGTGTGGTAAAAGAGAGCTAGGGTCTCTGTTCATCCTAGAAACCATTGAGAGTGAATGTGATAGGAAAATCCAACATTTTGAATTGTCACTGGAACAGGAAGTGGGGAAATCCTACAGTGGGGACACCTGTTCTGAAAGGCTCTGTGGGAGAGGAAGTGGTGTAAAATCTCCCCAATAAAAGACAGAGGGCAGAAAAAAAGTCACGGCTTTAGTGTTATCCAAACTCATCCAAAAATATAATTCTGAGTTTACATGTACTTTAATCTTCAAAACATGCATGGGGGAAATAGACCCGCTGTCTCTGTTTATCCTGATGATTATTGACAATATTATGATCGTATATTCCAACATTTTGAGTTGTCACTGCAACAGGAAGAGAGGAAATCCTGCAATGGACCTATTCTGAGGGCCGTTTTCCCTCACTTTGGAGAAATTTCCTCCCACTTCCTGTTGTGTATCTAGGACAGGAAGTAGCAGAAAATCTCTCTAATGAAACCCACAGGGCAGAAATATAGTGACGGGTTTTGAACCCTCTCCCAGTTCATCTAAAAATATAATTCTGGGGCGCATGCGCGGCCGGCGAAGCGGGTTGGTCACGGTCTGAGACCCGCTCCGTCCCGCCGTCGGTGTAACAGCGGCACTTACCAGATCTGAGGATCCCGACCATCACCGGATCACTTATGAAGGGTGTGCAACCCTTCAAAGCCATGCCTCGCCATCACAGAACCCCTGGATCACCAGGGAAACTGACGAGTTTCTTCCCGGCCATCTCCTCTGACATCCAAAATGGCGCCGGCTCGTCAGACAGGCACAGCAGCACGAGGGGAGATAGTGCAGCCCTGCACACAGATCCACGCCTGAGAGCTCCTCTGTACCCCGGGGACCCGGGTGAGTCATCTCCACCATTATCACCTCCACTATCCCCTACTGCCTGCAGCCCTGTAAAATCAAGGCCAAGGCTGGAAATGGATCCTATCACTGAAAATCTACCAAATGTATTCCCTACACTACAGGAAAACATTACACCCTCACTGATAGAATCATTCCCTGTATCAACCGATCACAGAGATTAGTATGAAAAATATTCCCTGTGTATGAATATTAGTATGAATCATTCCCTGTGATCAACCAATCACAGAGATTAGTATGAAAAATATGCTACTTTCCCTGCGTCAGACACTGCATAATGATATCACGGCTTCCTTAACCCAAATCTCGAATACAAGGCAACGACAAGACTCGAGAATACGCCATATTGAAACAAGAATGGAAGACATGATATCAGCTCATAATGACATGATTGACGCACACACGGATCACTCGAAAGATCTTGAGCAAATAAGTTAAAAATAGCAGATCTGGAAGATCGCTCGAGGCGGAATAACGTCAAATTAAGAGGTATACCAGAAACCATTACCACTGATGCTCTGCTCCCATACATTCAACAATTTATGAAGCACCTACTCCCATCTATCTCGGACAAGAGATAGCCATAGATCGGGCACATCGGATACCCAAACCATCTTTCCTCCCAGCTTCTATTCCGAGAGATGTTCTAGCCCGCATCCATTTTTACCATGTGAAAGAACGCATGATGGCCGCTGCCAGAAACCCGCCACCTCTTCCACCATCCCACACGAACATCAAATTGTATGCAGATCTGTCAAAGGATACACTCCTCAACCGTAAAAAATTGGTGTCTGTTACCAAAGCACTCCGTAACCACGGCATCAGCTATCAGTGGGGGTTCCCTACTAAACTAGTAGTTAAACGCCACGGTAGAATTTTCACTATTATATCACTGGAATCCGGCATTGACTTACTGCAATCTTGGGACATAATACCAGTGGATCCGCCACGCTCTGCCCACTACAATCACCAACAAATGGAAGCAGAATAACCAAATCTCTGAGTACCTTTATCAGGTCCTATTGTGACTCCTCAGCTGAATGAACGCTATTATCTGAAACACTGACTCACGGCCTCACTAAGTTCACTAATGTCTTGATTGAAAGTCTGGCATGACCTCTGTTGTGGTCAACGCCAACCTGCACCCCCATGTTTGACAGTAGCGATTATTGCTACTCATGTTCCTTGCGTTATCCGCAAGATTTTTTTACCCCTTCCTACCTATCCAATCCCCGGAACCACCAGCTCGTCTGACCCTCTTCACAACCAAACACATGATGGAACATATCCTCTGCAATTTTTTTTCGGTAGTCACTATCTCACTATTTTAAAAACAACTAACATACTCTACCAAACAGTCCACCAACACTACAAATGATTAACCTTACATCTCTGAATGTACGAGGCTTGAACTCTCCCTTTAAGAGATCTATGCTTTACAAAGAGACCCGCAAACTCCATGCTGATGTCTTGTTCCTACAGGAAACACACTTTGTATCTTCTAAACTCCCAAAGCTAAATATGCACGGCTTCTCCCACATCTACATGGCTAATAACCAAAAGAAAAAAAATGGTGTTATCACAGCCATTAAGGACTCTATACAATTTCAGTTCATTTCTGAGTTGGCGGACCCTCAAGGTCGCTTTCATATCCTAATTGGTAAAATCAATAATATCCCATACACTCTGGTCAATATATACGGCCCTAACCACCAACAGATGAAATTCTACAAAAAACTCTACTCTACAGTCTCTCCTATATCACAGGGTAGGCTTATTATTGGAGGGGACTTCAACATCATTGGAAACACACTTCTGTACTCATCTTCTGCCAAAAGAACTCCCAACTTGAGCTTCAACAACTTTCTACACACACACAACCTATATGATATCTGGCGTTGCCAACACGGATCGGAAAGAGACTACACATATTTTTCCCCAGCTCACCTATCATACTCCAGAATAGACTTTCTCATTACGGATAAATGGACTCTTCAACATATAACGTCATCCAATATCGGCAATATAACTTGGTCGGACCATGCTCCAGTCAATATAACCCTAGACGATATTCATCATTCTTCAATCCCCCGAATATGGAGAATGAACTCTACGATCTTGAAACAGCCTGAGAACCAGAAATACTTATTAGATACACATAAGGTATTTTTTGAATGTAATGATACTCCTGATATCTCCATTTCCACACTATGGCCTACTTACAAAGCATATATGAGAGGTATTCTTATTCAACTTAACGCACGCATAAATAAGACCCGAACTAAACAAATCGACCAATTACTAACATCCATAAAACTTAAGGAAGACGCAAATAAGAAAAACCCTACCCCCTCCATATCTACATCTCTCTCCGCTGATAGAAACAAACTCCGTATACTCCTACTTTACAAATATGACTTAAACTTACAGAAAACAAAAACACGATTCTATTCCCTGGCTAATAAAGCAAACTCACTCCTAATCAAAACGATTAAACAAAAATGCCTTAAAACTAAAATTACCTCTATCCGGCACCCTACAACACACGATTGTTTTACGAACCCACAAGATATAGCGGAGGCCTTTGCTGATTACTACAAGACACTATACAATATTGTAGATGACCCAAATACATCTCAACCAACACCCACACTAATACAAAAATTCCTAAACAATATACATCTTCCTCACCTTACATCCTCACAACTTGAATCCATATCTTCCTCTATAACGCCAGAGGAAATAGAAAAAATCATTCGATCGTTGCCTCTCAACAAATCCCCAGGTACTGATGGCTTCACTAATGAATTTTATAAAACATTCGCCCCACATTTAACTTCCTATCTCTCCACGCTCTATAACCATGTGGCTGAAGCAGGCACCTTTCCGAAAGAAATGCTAATGTCCATAATCACTACAATCCCAAAGCCAGGCAAAGACCCCCAATTAACCCATAACTATAGACCGATTTCACTGCTAAACACAGACATCAAACTTTACGCCAAAATAATAGCTCAAAGACTATTGCCTTCTCTTCCCCTACTAATTCATCCGGACCAAGTAGGATTCACCCCCGGCCGCCAGGCACCCGATGCCACCAGAAGACTGTTATCTTTCCTCCACAAACTTGACTCCACCAAACAACCCTCTATATTCCTTTCCCTTGATGCAGAAAAAGCATTCGATCGTATACACTGGCAATTTATGAAGCTAACACTACAAAAATTTGGAATTAACGGTTGGATGCTCTCCGCAATCCTCTCGCTCTATTCCCACCCATCGGCCAGAGTATTGACCGACGGTACACTGTCCAAACCCTTTCACATACCTAATGGCACGAGACAAGGATGCCCCTTGTCCCCCATAATATTTACATTACTCATTGAACCTTTAGCGGCGCGTCTCAGAGCTGACCCTTCCTTCACAGGGATCACCCATCTAGACAGAGAACATAAAATCAGCCTTTTTGCAGACGATATCATATTAATGATCACAAACCCACAAAAATCTCTTCATGCAATATGAACCCATCTTCAGTCATACTCGGAAGTCTCATACTATAAACTTAATGAAGCCAAATCCTCAATTTTAAATCTCCATGTACCTACCAAAGTCCAGCAATCTTTAAGTAAACAATTTCCCTTTATATGGGAACAACACAGCATACCCTACCTGGGAATTAACCTCACCTCCTCGTTAGAGAAACTATATGGGGCTAACCATAAACTTCTCCTCGATTCTATCCCGCTGGAACTTAACAATTTACGCACGTCTACACTATCCAAACTCGGGAGAATAGCGACCCTGAAAATGTGTATACTCCCCAAAATTTTATATATATTCCGCACACTTCCTGTACCAATCCCAAACAGCTTCTTTAATAAGTTACAAACAATTTTCGCCAAATTCCTTTGGAACTCAAAGCGCCCGAGATATACAACTAATCTCCTAATACGCCCAGTATCCGGAGGGGGTGCAGGTCTTCCACACCTCAAATCGTATTACACTGCAACCCTCTTAGACCAGGTTTATTTCTGGTGGCACCCAACCCAAGAAAAGATATGGTCTACTATGGAAACGATTCCACAACATTTGAGCTCACCTAGAGATATCCTATTTACTCCACGTACGCAGCTAACCAACAATATATTTCACCACCCCTGCATTCAAGCTACTATACAGGCGTGGTACGATCTCATAAACTACTCCTCGACAGACACCATATTGCTACCCACCCCAATTACCACCCTACTCCTTATAATACCTTTCTAGACTCTAACACAATGGCACCGACATGGCATTACACATTTACAACAGCTGTATACAAGAAATACCATTGATTCCTTCTCCACTCTACAAAGTAATTTTCATCTCCCCGACTCAGAACATTTTACATATTTAAGAATTACACATGCTTTGCACAACACATCGACTCAAACTCTGATTAACATCCCTACCACGGCATATAATTTCCTAAACAAACCACAATATCCGCGAAACGGGATCTCTACTTTTTACATACTCAGTATCAACTCGCAATTTTCTCCACAAACGACTTCCCTTAGCAATTGGGAGAAACTCTTAGCTCAACGAGTCCCACTCCATTCATGGGAGAAAACCTTTAATATTACCTATAAAGCCTCTCGATGTAGCACCCACTGGGAATCTTTCTTAAAAATACTACACCAATGGTACCTGACTCCAGTAAAACTCTCCATGTACTACCCTCTACATTCCCCTCTTTGTTGGAGGCAATGCGGAGACATAGGATCAACTCTCCATATACTGTGGTCATGCAAATCCATTAGATCATACTGGAACAATGTTTTTCCAGGGGTGTCTTCACCATGGCTGGTTTTACTGGCCATCTTTTCTCCCTGGCACCTGGCTGTGACAGCTTGCGGCTTCAAAGCCGAGTGCCCACTGCACTGCGCTTTGTGAATGGTCCCGTAGTCTTCTGGTACCTGTCATGTGTCCCAAAAGACTATGGGGAAGGCCCTCGCTATTCTCTCACCTCACTCATATCAGATCTAAACATCCAATGTGATATGGAGAGGAGATCATCTCTAAATACCTCTACCTACCATAAGTTTCGATTTCAGTGGGCTAGATGGCTACGGAACCCGAATTGTTCTGTAATATGCTGATTACTTACACTACTGAAACTGTCTCCTGTAACACCCAAGCGATATGCTGGTTCCGACTCCCTCCCCTCTCCCCCACCTGCCCCCCCCCCCCCTCCCATACCCCATCCTTCCCTACTATATGCCCTACTATATGTTCTTGTTTGTTATTATGCCTGTCTACTCTTATAACCTACTTTATGTTTGCGGCTCTTAAAATATTAATATGTTTGCTTTGAATGCAATACTGGAAACCATTGCCCCGGCCTAATGGTGGGGTATTTATCCTGCTTGTTAATTTGTCATGTTGATTGAACCGTAAACCTATGCTATGTAAAACCGTAAAATGTTTAATAAAAATGATTTGAACATAAAAATATAATTCTGGCTTTAGATGTAATTTAATTTTAAAAAAATGCACAGGGACATGTGTTCTGACAGGAGGTTTCCCTCATTTTAAAAAATATTTCTCACTTCCTGTTGTCTATCTAGGACAGGAAGTGGTGGAATATCTTCCCAGTGGAACACAGAGGGTAGAAAACAGTCAAGGGTTTTAGCCCTCTCCAAACTCATCCAAAAATATAATTCTGGGTTTCAATGTCCTTTAATAATAAAATGTACATGGGAAAATAGGTCCAGGGTCCGTTCATCCTGGGGACTATTGAGAGTGACAGGAATAGGAAATTCCAACATTTTGAGCCGTCATAGGAACAGGACGAGGGGAAATCCTCCAGTGGGGACACCTGTTCTGAAAGGCAATTTTCCTCAATTTGGAGAAATATCCTTTCACTTCCTTTTGTCTGTCTAGGAATGGCGGAAAATCTCCTTATGGCTCCATGTACACGGGACACTTCTGGACGATGGAAACTGACTGCTGGAAAATGTAGGTTAAAAAAAGTCTGTTTATCTGCATTTGCATACCGCGTTTCTGCATGTTTGCGTTTAGAAGCGTTTTTAAAGATAAGCACAGGAAAACCTCCCAAATGCCCAGAATGCACTGAAAAGTGGTAAATGATTAACTATTTCAGACTGTTTCAGAGAAATACAGAGAGTAGAAGCAGAGACAGCAGTATGTGTTGAGATAATTAGGTGTGAGTTGCTCATTAACATTTCTTTTGTTTCCAAGGGTGGGAAAGATGTCTGGTGGAGGGAGTCATTAAGGTCACCTGGCAGGGGGTCTTCATGAGGAATTTTAGGTGTGAATGGTCATTAACATTTCTTTTGTTTCCAAGGGTGGGAGAGGTCTGACGTGTGAATGGTCATTAACATATCTTTTGTTTCCAAGGGTGGGAGAGGTCTGAGGTGTGACTGGGTCATTGCAATGTGTGTCAAGCTTGGTAGGAACATCCTGTGTTCAGTGTTTTGTCCATCCGAGGTGGACAACCATTAGCCACAGTGCTGCCCTGCAGATACCCGTTCAGAGGGGATTCCTCACTTCCTGTTGTGTCTGTGGGACAGGAAGTGGTGGAAAATCTTCCCAGTGGCACCGCGGGCAGAGAAGTCCTCCGATGCTGTAATCACGGATCGCACAATCAGTGCTGAGAACTCGGTGCGGCTTCCCTGCTGAGATTTAAACCCCGTGCCTGTTCCCGGCAGCCAATCACAGAGCGAGGCGGGTTCCACGGCTTCTAGGCAACCCATTGTCCAATGAGGGCGGAGCCCCAGCGCTGCCTCTTCCCTTCCCGGAGCTCAGAGCGGGAGAAGACAGTCCGCCGGCCTCCTGCTTCGCCGTCACCGGACAAGATACCGGTTTCACCCAACAACCGGAACTCCCCCTCCGAGTGTATGCCGTCCTCCTGCGACCCGGGCTGACACCGCACGGTGAGTGTGACGGTAAAAGAGGGAGGGCTGTATGAGGGAGCCGGAGCGGAGGCTGCTGTCTGCTCTCTTGTCGTAGACCGCTCTGTTTTTTTTATTCACGTATTAGAAGTGTTACACGAGTGTTCAGGGTCGTATAGTCTGTGTATAAAGGGAGAGGATCACAATGGACGAATCCAAAATGGCGCCTCCCCTCTCTCTAGTCATCGGGAAGCTATGCGGTGACGTCACCGGCGGGGGCCCGGATGTTCCATTCATTTGCCTGGAGGAGGGAAACCACCCACGTGACCAGGAAGATTTACTATTTTTTTATTCTATCCGTACAATCTGTCAGATTTGTGTTATTAATGAGCAGAATGACCCCATAGTACGTGTCGGGGCTGAGTGTAATGCCTGGCTGTAGGGGCCGAGTCAGAGCTGCTCTCCTTCATCTGCTGCTCTCTTCTTTGTCCTGAGGACTCCAGCTGTGGGGGATCTCCGCCATCCTTCCCAGTCCTAGCCCTCAGCTTTGTTTCCCCAACCTCCATAGTGCAGCTTACATTTTTTTTTGTAAAGTAAAATTAAAGTCTAGATCTAACAAAGCCTAAAGCGGCACTCCACCCACTCCCCATTATGGATTGGCACTTTTGGGGAGCGGGGACCCGAATTTTACAGGTACCCGCTCCCACTTCCGCTGCGATCGTCTAAGGCAAGCAGACGTTGTCCTCCCTCCCTGTAGTCTTCTGGGACACATGACAGGTACCAGAAGACTACGGGACCATTCACAAGGCGCAGTGCAGTGGGCACCCGGGTGTGAAGCCGCAAGCTGTCACAGCCAGGTGCCGGGGAGAAAAGATGGCCAGTAAAACCAGCCGTGGTGAGGACACCCCTGGACGGAGGGACAGGTAAGTGGCTGTATTTTAAAAGTCAGCAGCTACAGTTTTTGTAACTGCTGACTTTATATTTTTTTTAATTCAGCTGGAACTCCACTTTAAAGCAGAGCTCCACCCAAAAGGGGAAGTTCCGCTTTACGTCTTTAACCCCTGCTCCCCATTAAGGATTGGCACCTTTGGGCAGCGGGTACCCAAATTTGACAGATACCTGTTCCCACTTCCGCTGCAAGGTTACCGGAAGCGGGAGTTGCCCTCCCTTCCCGTAGTTTTCTGGGACACGTGACAGGTCCCAGAAGACTACAGGGCCATTCACAAAGTGCAGCTCTTCTCGCGTATGTGCAGTGGGCACCCGACTCTGAAGCCGCAAGCTGCCACAGCCAGATGCCCACACTGAAGATGCCACCGCCAGGGTCAGAAGATGGCTGGGGAAATAAGTGGGGGTGAGGACACCGCTGGACCGAGGGACAGGTAAGTGGCTGTATTTTAAATGTCAGCAGTTATAGTTTTTGTAGCTGATGACTTTTATTTTTTTTTTTTTCAGGTGGAACTACACTTAAGGCCTGCACTCTCCCCCTCCTAACTCCTATACTAGATACCTGGTAGAAGGAAGATGCTTCTACACACCTATTCTGAGAGCGCTCTGGTCCAGTCAAATGATCATTCCAGCTTCAGAAGAGAGGTCACCTACAGCAGCTGCAATGCCTGTGCAATGATGGCACCCATAGACATACTGTGGAGCTTCCGTTGTCTGCTGAATTTCCTCTTCCCTGAAGCTGCCAACTGGGAGCTGATCATGTGACCAAACCAGAACACTTTGTGAATAGGTAAGAATAGGCATCTTCCTACTACAGGGTAGTTAGTATAAAAGTTAGAAAATGGGCGGGAGCAGATTTAAGCTTAGATATAGTCTGGAAGTCCTCTTTAAAGTAGAATTCCAGCTTATGTCTAACTAGTCTTAAAAATCCCCCCCCCCCCCAACACCTATATTGACCAGTTTTAAAGCAGAACTTAAAACAACTTGATAATATATTCTTTAGCAAGGAACATACAGGGGGATGGACAGAAATACTGAAACACAACATGATTTGCGGGTGTGAAAGTGATGACATGTTTTACATTGAAAGCAGAAGTGATGTAAAATTATTTTGCTTCTGCTGTGTGATGAGACACCTAGCTAACAGGTGGGAAGCCACACTTTGGTCATTCACTGCGTGTGCCGCTAGTGATGCGGAGTCCTGTCAGAGCTTACTACGCTTCAAAGAGGGCAAGTTGTGGATGCCGCTTAGCTGGTGCTTCTTTGACTGAAGTTGCCAAGTTATTTGCTGTGTTACGAGGTACAGTATCAAAGGTTATGACGGCATATAAGATTTCCAGGAAAACGTTGTCTCGTGAGCCTAAGCGCGGTTGCCATGGTCAACTGACCGAAAGAGACTAAAGGACATTGTGTAGGATTGTCACTTGGAATAAAAAAACAACTGCTGCAAAGGTGACTGCAGAGCCCAATCTCAGTCTTCCAAAGCCCGTGTTCCCCAAATTCTGTGCGGAGGGAACGCCATAACCAAAACATTCACAGGCGAGCTGGAAGTGCCGAACCATTAGTGACCGATAATAATGCTCATAAGAGAGTGGTGTAACACCCATAAATTGAGGCATATCAATCAATGGAAGACTGTAATATGGTCCTGTAAGTTGAGCTTCACACTGTTCTCAGCTATTAGAAGTGTTTGTGTGGAGAACACCATCCCAAGCTTACAACCAGGACTGTCTTATGCCAGCAGTAAAGCATGGTGGCACCACAATATCTTGGTATGCTGCAGGCCTCATCACCTTGAAAGGTAGAGTCACTGCCAGCGACTATGTACAAATTGTGGCTGACCATGTGCGCCCCATGGCGTAGACATAGTTTTCTGAAGACAGCGCCATGTACCAAGACGATATTGCTCTAATTCACACAGCTGGTGTTAAATTGCAGTTTGACAAGCATGCAGACAAAGTCTCGCACCTTCCCTGGGCACCGCAGTCACCGGACCTCAATATCATAGAGGCGCTATGGTTAGTTTTGGAGAACAAGGTTTGGGCTCATTTTCTGCCTCTGGCATCGTGAGAACTGGAATGATTTTTGCATGAAGAGTGGCATCAGATTTCATTATCCACCATCCAAGACTTATATTTGTCAAGTCCCAGGAGACTTCAAGCCATCTTGGATGCCAAATGCGGTCCAGCACCATATTGGGTAACTACTTTGTTCTTTTACCTGGTGTTTCCATAACTTTGTCCAACCCCTGTACATTCTACAATATAATTATCACAGGATGGACGAGGGAAATCAGTAGATTCTCTGATCCACACTAAACTGCATGGATGAACGAATTCCCCCTGTTGGTCAGTTCCCGATGCTGCCAGAATAGTCAAACTGTGACTGCCTGTGATTGGCTGCAGTCAGGCTGACTATTTCCTGCCTGGCTACATTGGTTTTCAGACCAGAGTTTGTTGCGCCAGGTGGTATCAACAGAGCCACCCACAGCTCAAGTTTTGACTGATTTCCACAGGAATTGGAGGTAACTTCACCTGTGTACAGATTTCTACAGGAATTGGAGGTAACTTCACCTGTGTACAGACAACATAAGTATCAAAGAATGTGGGGAAATTCAATAGAGGGCAGTAACAAGCATCCAAAAAATCATTTTTATTGATCTTGGAAAATCTGTGACACTGGGAATGAATTGTTCCTTTTTTGTTGACGTATGGGAGTGAATCGCTCACATCCATTCCAAATAAATTTGGGATGAAATATAAGGATAGCTATAAGCAGATGTATCCTTTTCAATCAAAAAATATTCTGCTCGCTGCATTGCTTCATCTAAGCTTAGCTTCCATAAGATATACATTTCAAGTATGTTGCATGCAGGACACCGCACATCTGTGGATGTTGCCTTAGGGCTCATGTACACTGCAGCTGATAAACTCACATTTAGGAGCTGTTCAGCAGTTTTTGTTTTTCAGTAGCCCCTGAACTCACCCTAATGTTTTCTTATGTGTCCATGTAGACATCTTTTTTTTTACAGTCGTTTACATGCATTGGAATGTACAGTCGTTTTTTGAACACAGAAAACTTGCGTTCAGCAGTTGCTTTTATCAGCATTTCAACCGCAAAAGCTTGTAAACGCGGCAAATCGCGTTTACTTCTGAAAATTTTGTTTAACTCTACCAGTTCCTGATGCTGTTCGGAGCCTTTTTTCATCATGAAAAATGCATGCAAAGCGTTTTCAAGGTACTCAGATGGACAAAAACACTGAACACAGGATGTTCCTACCAAGCTTGTCACACATTGTAATGACCAATTCAGACCTCTCCCACCCTTGTATTTCTCTGAAATAGTTAATAATTTACCACTTTTCAGTGCATTCTGGGCATTTGGGAGGTTCTCCTGTGCTTATCTTTAAAAACTCTTCTAAACGCGGCTAAACAGACTTTTTTTAACCTACGGCAGTCCAGCAGTCAGTTTCCAACGTTCAGAAGAGTCCCGTGTACATGGGGCCTTATTATTAAAACCTTGTGTCATGAATAGGACATTTCTGTAGAAAACTATTGTGTAGCTTGGTGAATATAGTTCTTTGTATGTATTTTTGAAAATTCATTCAGGCTTCTTGTGCCACAGCCTCTTCATAAATGCCCTGCAAGTTATGAAAATCGGCAGAGGTATGAATGGGCCTAAATCTACAATAGGGAAAGCTGATGGGGGTTCTAGCCTTTTTTACTCAACAACTCTTCTTTTCGCTGCTAGGGGAAGAACCTCTGAGGGAATCCAAGATGAAAAAGGATCTGGGGGTCCTAGGGGATGACCGACTCGGCAGCAGCATGCAATGCCAAGCTGCTGCAGCAAGCAAAGCTGGTCGAATTTTAGAATGCATACGGAAAGGGGATTTACTCGAGATAAAACAATAATCCTGCCACTGTACAAAACTTTGGTGCGGCCACATCTGGAGTATGCCATCCATTTTTGGTCCCCAGTCCTCATGAAGGATGTTGTAGCACTGGAGAGAGTTCAGAGAAAGGCAATAAGGGGACTGGAGGACCTCAGTTACAAGGAACAACTACAAACACTAAACTCATTCTTCCTGAAGGAGAGACACTTGAGAGGAGATATGATAGCGATATACAAATACCTCAATGGTGATTCTAGCATAAGGAAAACCAGTGGCGTCCCTAGGGGGGGGTGCAGGCTGCACCGGGTAACACCATCACAGGGGATGCAGGATGCCGGCACAGTGACAGCTGCCCCCGCCCCGGTGCAGCGGTATAATGAGTATCCCCTGAAGCAACTGTGCATGTGCCGTTTTCAGGCCGAAGAAGCCAATCGCAGGCTCTTTGCTAAAGTCAGAGATTGGCTTCTTTGACCTGAAACCGGCACATGCGCAGTTGCTTCAGGGGATACATATCTTCAAAGAATACTCATTTTACCGCTACACCAGCACCGCTCCTTCCTCTCTTTAGGGATGACACCACGTGTTACCACACCAGGTGACACCAACCCTAGGGACGCATCTGGGGAAAACTATTCAGTCTCAAGGAGTATAAGACACAGGGCCATGCAATGAAATTGGAGCAAAAGTGGTTTGGCCTGCTAGGGGTTTTTTACTGTCAGGGCGGTAAGGATGTGGAACTAGTTTCCACAATCTGTGGGCATCTTAGTGAATGCAAAATACAGGGATGTGGGATATGATTTTTTGATATCAGCGCACACCCCCCCCCCCCCCCCCCCCCCCGCACAGGTTGAACTGGATGGACTGGTGTCTTTATTCATGCTTACCAACTATGTAGCAAAAAATCATTAAATAAAATTGTGTGGTGATCAGAGTTCACTTCTTATCTGGTAAAACATTCTGAGCAGAACAAGAACTTGATCATGGCAGTGTGACCAAGAGGACCACACACTCCTTGTCTGCTAGCACGTATGGTCCTGTATGGATCTAATGTTAGATATCGTCAGTCATTCAAGCAGAACTGATAAATAAAACTTATTTTTACTATACTGTCTTTTGGGGGCTATTAAAGAAGCAGCTTTTCAATACTTGCTTTCAGGTAAGAGCTGTTCCTCTGTGTAGAAGTGGAAAACCTATTTACTTCTGAGCTTGGGGATGGACTCCATGTCATTAAGACCACATATATGGAAATTCTTAGGATATGCACACCTTGCTGCCCCCAAAGGACCGGGGGAGTTCAAAGTACTGAATAGAGAAAAACAAACAGAGGCGCTCCGGCCTAGTGCATTACCTTAAAAATGTTTAATGAATGTAAATAATAAGTATTATACTCACAAATGATCAATAAATAAAAGGCACATCATAAAAGATTAGCTCTGTCCAATTCACACTGCATGTCTATCTAATGAGAACTCTGGACATACAAAAGGCTGACGCGTTTCGAGGACTAGCCTCTTCCTCAGAGCCCAAATTGCTGAATTATGGCGATTCCGCCCACCATTTGAAAAAAATCTAGTGTGAATGGAGCCTGAAGTGTAATATGATCTTTGGTGTTTTTGTGTTCTCTTCCTAACTTCTGTTAGCAGTGCAAGACCAGGTAATGTTATATTATTTTCTGTTGTAAAACATTATAGACTTTGTGGTTTATTTACTGAAACTGGAGAGTTCAAAATCCGGTGCTCCTCTGCATATAATCCAATCGGCTTCCAGATTTTTTTGGTCAAAGCTCAATGGTCCAAGCTAAAGTTAGGGCTCGTTCACACTTGACTGTTTTTCCAACTCTTGCCAAACGCCCCTATAGCGCTTGACAAGCGTTGGTCTGGTGTTTGCGGAGCGTTTTTAACGCTCCGCATGCACGGTTTAGCGGTAGTTGCTAGGCGTTTGCCAAGCATTAAAAACGCCCCACAAACGCCTATAATGAAGTTTAAATGGTGTTACCGCTCCGCGACCGCGTTGCAAATGCCGGCTGGGCGTTTGCAGAGCGGCACCATAGACTTGAATAGGAGGCTTCAACTCCTCCTGACTCGACCAGAGGCATCCGTTTTGCCGCGACGCTAACGCTCTCGTTTGAACAGCACTATGTGCTGCAATGTGCAGAATTTTCCCAGGGGTTTGGGAAACGGTAAAAACGCTTCCTAAACGCCTGTCTGCCGCTTGCTAACAAGGCTAGTGTGAACATAGCCTTAGAGGCAGATTGGCTACCATGCACAGCTGTACCAAATTTTGCACTTCCCAGTTTTAGTAAATAAACCCCTTTCTGTTTAGCACGATGTATTATGTCATATAGTGGCCATACACGCATTGTGTTTTTTGTTTTGGTTTTTCATTATCTGATTGATGTGCAATTCCATGAAAACATGACTCTGCAAACCATAAAACATCCAAAACTTCCCTTTCACTCGGTTTTAGGTGCTATTTCAATCAGATTTCATCAAACTGAATCGATTGGTCAGGGCAAAATATTAGTTTTGCTTCAATTGCCAGCATAGATATTTATTCATGTATTTGATCGATCAGATTATGAGATTACATGGTTAAAACAGATGCAATTAATTACTATCAAATGAAATCCACTTCCCTGTGTGTGGCATATTGAGCAAATGGGTTGTTTACTATCAGAAGAAATTGATCAGAAAAGAAATCGATCATTTAACAAAGTACGTGTAACCTACAATAGCTTAATGCTTTTTCTCCAGAGGCGTGTTATTTCTAACAATAAAATAAATCTTTTCCATAGTCAGAACAGCGGATCTTGTGATACTGAAACCTTTCTGTTTGTGTCCTGCATACTTGGATACCATTTTCCATTGCATGTCCTACATTTTACTGGCTGCCAGTGGAGCCTGATGTTTTTACTTCTCTTTTATGCTTTCTAACAGGTATTAGAAAAAAAAAAATTCCCCGGTGTGCAAAGAGCTGCTCCATAGAATGTCAGTAGGCAGCTTAAAAAGTGAAACCACAGGAGCAAGGAATGAACACAATCCTTTAGTAGCAGGCAAAGGGAGATGGATTTAACAGATCTTTATCTTAGGGGAGTGTAAGTACTTGAAGTGGACTGGTCACCTATATAGGATATCATCGATGGAAGGAAAGGGCTTTACTAAAGTTAATCTAGAAATCATTTATGGAATATACAAATGAACAGTAAACCTTTTTACACCGGGTTTTTTTTTTTCCTCATCAATACCAACCAATTGCCAGTGTTACCGTAGTTTGATGTTCAGGAATTGTACCCTTGTGTTCCCTTGTTAAATGACCAAATTATGCTCCGATCGTTCAGATTCTTGATACAGTGAAACATTCGACAGTTTCTTGTATAGCTTTTCTAGGAAGATCTGTAGGCTCTGCGTCACATGTAATCTGATTCCTTGGCTGGTTTGGTGAAAGGATGGAAAAGCAAGAACAGTGCACTCTTCTGTTCTGAGCTGCTGCTTCAGGCTTGCAGTACAACTTTACCACAATGGAGGGAACTGGCAAGTAAACATGTTTACCCTTTTATTAATCAAAACCTCTCAGGCAAAAGTATGCAGTCTACTTTAAATTGCTAAATATAAAATTAGCCATGTTTAATGTGTGTTCTGGCTTTGTAAGTTCCCAAACAATCCTTTTCTTATCTTACTAACTACCATTGCTGTGTATGCTTGTTTGTTTTTCCCCTCAGATTGTTTTATTTAACCACTTGCCCTCCAGAGGATTTACCCCCCCCCCCCCCCCTTCCTGACCAGGCCATTTTTTGCGATACGGTGCTGTTACTTTAACTGACAATTGCACGGTCATGCAACACTGTACATACATTAAATTTATGTCCTTTTTTCCAACAAATAGCACTTTTCTTTGGTGGTATTTGATCACCTGTGTGGTTTTTTTTTTTTTTTTTGCACTATAAACAAAAACCGACCATTTAAAAAAAAAACAAAACAAAAAAAAGATATTTTTGACTTTTTGCCATAAAACATATCCAGTAAAAAAATCAAATTTAGGCAAAAAAAAAAAAAAAATCCCAAGATTTGTAAATTAATAGGTTTACGTGAAAGTTTTAACATCTACAAATGGTGGTGTGTGTGTGTGTGTATGTGTGTGTGTATATATACTGGAATTTTATTTATTTATTTTTTTCTAGTAATGGCAGCGATCGGCGACATCTAGTGGGACTGCGGCGGGCATTCTGACACTGGATGGAAACTAGCTGCTACTGACATCCCCCAGTGATGCTAATACAGTAATCAGTGCTAATAAAAAGCACTGACACTGTACTAATGACACTGGGCAGGAAGGGGTTAACATCTGGGTCAATCAAAGGGTCAACTGTGTGCTGTGTGTGTTTCACATTATGTACTGTGTGCTGTTTACAACAGAGACATGCTGGTTTGTATTTCTCTGCTGTGCAGAAAAATACAAAGCAGCATGCCGTTGCTGACAGGGGAGAGACTTGTTTGTAAACACCACAGGTCTCTTTCCTTTCAACTTTCCCTGACGATCAACAAGTGCCGGCGGGCAATCACCGTCCGTTACCCAGCACGGGTATGGTGGCGCATGCATGCCCCCTACTCGGAAATGCAAATCACACACATATATACTTGATTTTGTGCAGCCCTGCCGCCCTGTAGCAGTACTTCTACTATAGGGCGGCAGGCAAGCATTCTGCTAAAACCTTGTGTATTAGTACTGCTTGAAGCTTGAAAAAGGAGGTACACCCTGAAAGTTTGGATGTTGGTGTAAATAAAATGTAAAAAAAAGTATCATTGACCGTGCTCTATTGTTCTTGTTGCAAATGCGCTAATACAGTTACAATCACCTTAAGATACTGAACAATTTATGAATTTTCATTTGCCAAACCTGATATTCTGAATCTCGGACGTACTACTTGCATTTACAACATCTGTTTTATATGGTGCACCTTTTAAATGCTTCTGTGCTTGATCCTACCCCCTCTTCATTAATTTGCATAAATATGCTCATTTAGTCTTCCGTGATAGTAATTTTTTCAGCTCTTTATTACCCCAAGTAATTGCTGTGTTTTATGAGCATGACGAATTGGGCAACTTTGATTGCTGTATTGGTTAGTGTCCCTTTAACTTGAAGGGAGGTCTCAAGTGTTCCTTTTAGTTAGATTTTAAGTGTACCTGTGCTCAGACTATGGACAGTTAAGTTTTTACATGTAAGGCTTAGACCTGCATTTGGGGGAGGGGGGCAGCAAAATTTTCTGCAGTTGAGCCCCCACCCCTTAACGGATAAGTTCATCCTTTAACAAAAAATAATAAATGCAGATTTTATTTTTGCAGGCAAAAAAAAATGTGCATTCATTATTTTTTGTTTTTGGAGCCTAGAAAGCATTGCACCAGTGATCAGCAGATTGCTGTTGTCATGAAGGTCTCCCTCTGACCTGTCACTATATCTTCGGGAGGTACGAGCAACCAGATACTGACAGGGAAGGCTCGATGAACTACCACAGTGCTGTGGAGCGCTATGGTAGTTAATTGAAAACTACAATCCAACAGCCACAAAGGCTGTCAGGACTTGTAGTTTTCCCATTCACAGAATACTGTGACAGCTAGCAGGGAGAAGATCCTCTGCTAGCTGTCACAATGGGGATTGGGGGGTGCGGGGGCCATTCTGTTCCTAACATGGTACACCCTGAATATGGGTGTAACATGTTATGAAAGGTGAACTTATCCTTTTAAGCTGCAATTAGCAGCTGATAGGGGTGTTTACCTGCCCCCCGACATGTAGCGATCAGCAGGCTGTAAGCCGGCAAAACTCTACACATTCAAGTAAAAGGGGGAGTGTTGCAACCATGTGCAATTGTTGGCAAAATGGGGCTAAAAAAGGCAGTGAAGAGCGAGACACATCACTTTCTCGCCGCCTGTCAGTAGCCTCTGGAATGCAGTCCGAACACAGATTGCGCTTCAGAGACCAGGAAGATTTAGACGCATTTCTAAATCTACCCTAAAGCAGTAAATTACTTTTTTTTTCCTTTTTTTTTTTTTTTTTTTTTTTTTTTTTTTCCCCCTTAAATCAATCACTGGCCTCTCTAAAGCCATGTTCTGTGAAGTAATTCATTCTTCAAAGATCAAAACAGAAACTCAGTCAGGGTTTAGTTGGTTTGTAAAGCTTTGTTCAAACGGGCTTCAACTTGTTTGAGAGCAATGAGTACAGTGAGCTGTTGCAAAGTTTCATTAAGCTATGATCAGCTGTTGAAGCTTTCTAAAGGTCCCTTCAGGTCCAGGTTGTAAATGATATAGTATTAAATGTTCGGAGTTGTTAAAAAATGCATTTTATGGACTACTGTACAATACATTTTTATTTATTTTTTTTTTTTTAACTGTGCCAAAAACATATTGATAGCATTGCAGTCTGCCCTGAATTTCCTTTTGGGAGGGCATGCTCTGTGTAACAAGTCGTAATGGACAGAAGCCATCCATCTGTTGAGGAGGTGGGGGCATACAAGCATGGGTGTCTCTGTAAGGGTACGGAGACTCCCTGAACAGGGAGCTCTGCACTAGTGCTGATTGGCTCTTCAGATGCCAGAGGGTAGAAACACTACAATGCTGAAAGAATGTGCATCATGTAACTTATCACCCCAACAATAGGCTTTAGGGGGAAAAAGCTTTGTCACTTTTAGTACAGATCTTAATGGGAGTTCTGAATGTCACTTTAACCCATTTCCACCTCCCAGCCCTTTTAGGAGCATCTAAATGCTGGAGGGGAGCTTTCGGGTCATGTGACTGCTGCGATTGGCTGTCATAGCAGTCGTATGATCAGAAAACTCCCGATCACAAGTATGTATTGGGAGCGTCATGGTCCCTGCCGGTAACTGCTGAGAGTGTGCAAGGTGTGCACTTGTCAGCACAGAAAAGTGTTTGTCCTCATATACACACCTTTTTGACGTTAAAGCCCACCCACGAGAGGCCACGTATATGCATACCATCAGCGGGAAGAGGTTAAACAAGCTGCTAGCTGGCTTTCAGCAAGCTTTTAGTAGTACTTCGGATTATTGAAGTCTGCTAGCAGCTTGTTTAAAGGATAACTTCACCTTTGGAAACATGTTACATGCAGCCACGCCTGTCGACCCAAACCCCCCCCCCCCCCTCCTCTGACAGATAATACAGGAAGAAGTTACCCCGTTATGTCAGATTTGAAAACCGCACAGCTGTGCGGCGCTCCACCAACACGGCCGCGTCATCCATTTACAGACTTCCGTGTATTAATGAACTGCAAATCTCAACAGCCTGAGCGGCTGTGGGCTTGCAGATTTCAATGAACTACCACGGCGCTGTGCAGCGCCGTGGTAGTTCATTCAAGCTTCCTGTCCGAATATCTGCTTGACTGTACATCCCATATTCTGGATATTCCAGATGCCATGCAGGTCTCCTGCAGACCTGTCAGAATATCAGCAAACTACTGATCACTGGTGCAATGCTTTCCAGGCTCCTTTTGGACAAAAATAATAAATGTACATTATTTTACCTGTAAAAAGGTGAACTTATCCTTTTAAAATGGCAATCAGCACTCCCATTAAGATCTGTGTTTACCATTTGCTGAATGTTGCTTCAGCAAAGTTTACCAGAAGCTTGTTGTGCACACTGCTCTAATACAAGCTGAAGCCCATGTAACCAAGGCCCAACAGCTTACATGCTCTCGGTGTTTGTTTACATTAGAGGTCTGGTATGCTGCTAAAGCTGGCCATACATGGTTGTTTTTTTTGTTCAGCCAGTTGGCTAAACAAAAAAAAAAACACATTACATGTCAAGTAAATACTATACACGTCAATTGCATGTTCAAAGTTTTATATACAGTATTTACTTGACACAACCTCATCTTTTATACTTTACAAAGAAGTGAGACTTTAAAATTGTATTTTGTTTGTGTGCATTGGAATTTAATGATTTTTTTTTTCCATCAATATAGGTTTGATAAGCAGTTGCACAAATATTGTGCAACATAAGAATTTACAACTACTGTCTCTGTATTTTACAGGCCTGCACTCCAAGAAGATCACTTTTGAGGGCTTCAAAAGCAGTAGTAAACCGTGGGGGAAAAAAAAATCATCTTCCTGCCAGTTAGGAGCATAATGTGCTAGTATGTATCGCATACTAGCACATTATGAAAGACTTACCTGAAAATTAAGCCCTCCAGCAGAGCTGTTATGGCTCTCCGAGGCTTCCACCTTCACTTGGTCTTCGTTCTAGGTTTGCGATGCCATCTGATTGGCTGAGCCGCAAGGTCGTCACTCCTGTGCATGTGGGAAGGGAGTTTTGGCCACAGCACGGCTTTCACAATGGACGGCACACCGTCCACTGAGGGCGCAGTCTGCATGCGCTGGTGACATCACTGGTGCATCTACAGTAAATATCTCCTAAATGATGCACATTTTAGGTGATATTTAACCATCTCCCACCCCTCCATATAAGGAAATGACGGGCGGTGGCTCTCTTGTTCTGGGAGGACGTCATATGACTTCCTCCCTCTCTAACTGCGCATGCGTGCCTCCGGGGGCTATCGATGGTGCGCTGTGTGCCTGGGACACAGCGAATCACCGATCGCACTAAAGAGCCAATGGCCTCGGCTCTGTCATGTGATCATCTGTGTCTAATCACAGCTGATTGCATGTAAACAAGGAAATTCCAGATGTCGGCAGTCCTCTCCTCACGCTGACAGTGCGTGAGGAGAGCTGGTAATCGGCATTCCTCAGAGGGGACATCTACACTGATCATCAGGGCATTGAGGATTAGTGTAGCCCCATCAATGCCACCTGTCAGTGCCCATCAAAGCCACACATCAGTGCCTACCATTACATATCAGTGCTGCCTATCCGTAGCAGTCAGTGCCACCTATCAGTACCATATATGAGTGCTGCCTTCCAGTGCCCACCGGTGATGCCTGTCAATGCCAACCAGTGATGCCTATCAGTGCCCATCACTGTAGCCTCATTAGCGCACATCAGTGAAGGAGAAAAATTACTTATTTACAAAATTTTATAACAGAAACTAAAAAACGTTTTTCAGACTTTTCAGTCTTTTTTTTTTTTTTTTTTTCATTTGTTTAGCAAAAAATTAACCCAGAGGTGATTATATACCAACAAAATAAAGCTCTAAGATAAAAATTTGGTTTGGGTACAGTGTTGCATGACTGCGCAATTTGTCATTCAAAGTGCGACAGCGCTAAAAGCTGAAAATTGGCCTCGGTAGGAAGGGGGTAAAAGTGTCTGGTAGGCAAGTGGTTAACGTGCCTACATGTAAGCCTTATTAAAGGCTTATTGTAGGTAAAAGATGCAAAATAGAGTTTACTTTAAGTAATTTTAAGGCCAATGTTTTCATTTTAATGTGCACAGTAAACTGAAATGGCTTTCACAGTGAAAGGGTTAAAGGGCTGTTCTGAAAGATTGTGTGCATAGTCTGGGCAAAGGGTCGCTTTAATTAATATTTGGAATGAAGAACACTTACACTATAACTCCATTAAAAATAAATGACTGAAGCAGTCATCAGCTGCAGTTGTGTGACTGTATGTCAAAAAAATGTCTATGAACTGTGTGCCATTTATGTATCCTTTTCACAGAGAGTTCACTTTTGAGCTGTTTTCTTGTATAGATTTTTGTATTCTATTACAATGCAGTTTACATATTTTTTTTGACAGCTAAAGACTACATGTACAAACGCATTTAAAAGCAGAACACTTCTTTCTCTAAATTTGAGGGAGCTTTATCAAGCAAGTTGCCAACAGAATGTGCTGCGTATTTAGTACAAATTATACCATCTTTATTTAGTACTTTGTATGACTGGTGTTTTTTCCACACTGGATCAATGCCGGTCACTGCCAGGGTACATGGAAAACAGCATTTTTTTTCTATTTGCCCCGTTCACACAGCAATGTAGCTGGCAGGTGTGCTGAGCTGGGCTAAAATGCAGACAAGTAACCTTTTACTGCAGTGCACTGGAAGGTATCGCATATCACCGCACACCATGCTGATGCGCACAGATGTTAAGGTGACACTTCAAGGACACTTAAAAGAAAAAGTAAACTATGAGATGCATTGAAGTGCACTGCAAATAAAAACTGACCGCTGCCTGCACGCTAAAACGGAGCACTTGGTGTGTGGGGGCAGTGTGAACGAGCCCTCCGCAAAAAGCTTTGATCGTTTTATGTGCATTTATGTACACCTGCAGTAGTCATTTGCAAAGATTTGGGATACATTTTACATTTAGAACAAAGGTTCATTGGCATTGATAGCGGCTCTCTAAGATTTAGCAAATTGATTTCACTTCTGCTTAATGCAGTCAGCTGAAAGAAAGTGACTGTTGTCTGTTCCACAGCTACATGTTTCTGAAATCTCCTATGTAGCGGAGTCTTCAAAGCATTTCTGCTTTAACTTGGTTATGCTCTGTTTGTGTTTTTCGGACATAGGTTGTCTGTATATTAACTAACTGCTTTATTTTCATTTTTTGTGCAGAGTTAAGACTCTGGTGTTTCCTGATGCCTTGTCATTTAAAAACTTCTCATTTGAGGATCATCCATAGTGCTTAACTGTGCAGTGGATCAAGAATTTCTAAAGCATCATGTATTCTCCAGTGCAGGCTGTAGCTGTCATTGGCCTAGAAATGGACTGTGCCAAAGTTTTATGCCACTTTTCTTTACTGGTACATTACAAACCCGGAGAAAACATTGTAATTGCCTTCTCAAGAGGTATATGTTTGATATATTGGAAATTAAGTGGTTGTGATCACATTAACAGCCTGTGTGTTTAATTTTTCTAGAGTTTTGCAACTCCTTGTTTTTTTATTTTTGTTTGTTTTTTTAATTTTGTTTTGTTTTTGGGCTTTTTTTTTCCTCAAACTTGTCAACTTATCAGTTTTATTTGAGTGTGTTTAATGTCTGTTACACAGTACTTTTTAAATATTTGTTTGCTTTGTGTTTAAACTTTTTTCTTTTTACACCTTTTACAGATTACAATGTTTACTCGAGGAATCAAGAGAAAGTGCCTTGACCATGAAGAAGTTGATGGGTCTTTGGTTGACTTGAAAACTATTCCATCTTACGCCCTTGAGCGCCAGTCACTTTTGGATATGTCTCTAGTGAAACTCCAGCTTTGCCACATGCTGGTAGAACCAAATCTGTGTCGTTCGGTGCTCATTGCCAACACAGTGCGGCAAATACAAGAGGAAATGACGCAAGACGGCAGCTGGCCAGTGTTTCATGACCACAAACCAGATCATCCGGCTCCTTTAGAGCGCCTAGTTTCCACAGATGTTCTCTGCCGGTCCTCCAGAGAGCAGGATGATTCAAAACACATTGAAGATGGTTACATCGCATACAGTGAAGAACTCGAGGTCCAAGAGACCCAGGAGATCTCTGAACTATCAACAGTGCCTTCAGTAAAAGCTTTGCAGAACTCGTCTGGATTCTGGGAGGTTGAGAGTCCCCAGGAAAATAAGGCACACTTTCAGAAGTCTTTAGACCATATTTTTGAATCTTTGGAGAACAGAAACCCAAGCGCCATGGAAGAATTATTTTCAGAAGTTGACACTTCATACTATGATCTTGATACTGTACTAACAGGAATGATGGGAAATTCTAAATTAGGTCATAGTGACATGTTAGACAGCTTGTCCTCTCAGGCAGCTCCACACACTCACTGCAAAGCCGAGATGAATGAGATAGACCATATTGTGGAGATTTTGGTGGAATCTTGAGTTTGTTTTCTTTTAGCGATAAACTTCCACCCTAACATAGTCCCCAATTAGCATGTTACATGAAATCAATATTTTGTTTAATTTTATGGGGCTCTTGAGTATTTTGTAGTGGTAACATGTCATCTGTTTGAAATTGAGCAAACATTTATAGCAAAAACATCTACCATGGTTTGATTTTTCTTTTTTTTTTTTACATAATTTTTCAATATGTTGTGCAACCGCATAATTTGCAATATCACAAACACAGTTGACATGACAACCATGTTTACTGTGGCATGACCTTTTTTTTATATGGTAAACCCAGGATATTTGTCATGTGTAAGGTGCATCCAGTAAATCCTATACAGTGCCTCAGTAAAGGATTTACAACTTGTTGAAAAGCAATAATTTGATTTTTTTTTTAAACGGTTACACACGTGTTCAAAGCAAGCCATACTTTGTAACAAGTATTACTTCCATGCTTAGAAAGGGAAAATGTGTCATGCATATCTTTTGATGTAAAATAATTAGTACTATACTAATCTGCAGTATTTATTTTTATACAGAAGCTGTACAATTTTATAGTACAAGTGTATTATTTAGATACATTTACCTAAATAACACCCGTTTTCCACTTTTCATAATCATGTCCAAAGTACACAATGAGCTTATTCAGTAAGAGCACAGCAACCAATGAGGCTTCACTTTATTTTTTTTTAATCGATTTTTGTGTGTGGAAAATTGAAATTTGGTTGATGGGGTTACTGCACTGTGCACATCCTCTTTGCTACTTGCACTGCATGATTACATCCAACCTTCTAGACTTCCAACTGCAGCCCCCCCCCCCCCCCCCATCCTCCTGGCATCCTCTGTCAGTGGAAGAGCTTCTAATTGTAGTATGACAATAAGATTATCTATGAATGCAAAGAGTGTGCTGTAATATGGCATCCACTCCGATATTAACTTTCAGCAAGTTATAGACTATTGAAAGATATAGTTTTTGTGGGGTTTACTGTATTTTACTGTAGACTGTTACTCTTTGCACTACATAGTTAACACCAAAAGTTGTGATATTTTCACCTTTATTAATGATGGACTAGAACCTTTCATAATAATTTTATGCTTACTGTGTCAGATTTGAATGAAAAAATACATTTTAAATGTATTTGACATTAACAATTTGGCAGTGCAGATTGCTGATCAATTTTAAAGCTATTGGAACATTATCCAATTGTATTGAGCCTCATTTATAATATTTGCCTGATTCAAATTTAGATTCCTGCAATCAGTCTGAACGGGCATCAAATTGTTGCATTTTGAATATTTGAGACCCAATGCATCATTTTCTGATGTATTTGTGGAACTATATCTGTCATCTATGCCTTAAGAATAAGCACAATGACAGCACTTTCCCATGCAGCTATGATGTGCAAATAGCAGACTAGCCATACTTTTTTTTTTTTTTTCTTTTTTTCAGGTTGTCCGTTTTATGTACCTCCTTTTTATATATAGAAGAAATCTCTATATATATTTTTACATTCGTTCTAGAGTGTTTTTTACGCTTAGTGACTAAAGATTTCATATGTATGTGAAGTTACATGTACAGTGTTTTTGTATCTGTTGTTTTCTGTGCCATTGAAATACGATTTTTAGTATGTTGACTCGGAATGCATTCATAAAATTGCCAGTTTGTTGGTTTAAGGCAGAACTCAAAAATAACAAGACCCATAAGAACCTAAAATAACAAGTCCAGATTTAGCTGACATATTCTGCTTCTATCCAGAGATTTGCCCCGCAGTGTTTTTTCCCATCCGTCATTCAACCCTCTGAGCCCAGGTACTCCTGGACAGTGAAAGGAGAAGTGGCACAGTGATATTTGTTGCTCTGTTTTCTCCTATCAGCATGCTTCTTGGCAGCACATGAACAAATTGGCTCCTTGTGCTGCTTCGTCATCTCACACTCTAGCCAAGCTCTGCAGGGACTGTAAGAGGTGGATACTTACAGGTACTTAACACTGTTTGCAATTGAAAAATACATTTAAAGTGATTTTGTAAAGCTTTTTTTTTTTTTTTTTTTTTTTTTTTTTTTTTTAATGAACATGTTGTTATACTTCCTTGCTCTGTGCAGTGGTTTTGTACAGAGCAGTTCGATTTATCCGCCTTCAGTGCCGTATAGGAAGCCACTTCCTGTGTCCACAGACAGTGGGGCTTGGCCCTGTCCACCATCCCACCCCACTCCCTCTTCAGAGTTTGACAGCCAATGGCTCCTGCTGCTATCGATCTGCCCTGTGAGGAGCGACAGAGCAGAGAGCCTCATCTCTCGGGTACAGCACGAGATCGCAATGGGGCTCAGGTAACAAGGGGGTGCTGGGGGGGGACCCCAGTCACAGAAGGTTGTAACCTTCATGCATAGAATGCATGAAGGTTAAAAAAAAAAAAAAAAACCTTTAAGACTTTAAAATCCCTTATAATATTAATTCTGATTTAGAGATGCATTCATTTGTGTCCCTACATCTTCCTGAATTTCAGATTTAGTTGACATTGCTATATCTGGCATGTCCATTATTACAGAATTCTAATTTGTTACCTGACAAGCAGTACAAATGGCCTTTATACTGCAGCCCTTAAAGTGTCTGTTTTAACAAAAGCAGGTGCTGGCAGGTAAGGGCAGACACTGAGAGCTGTCTACACGTACTATCAGCAGATTTAATTTTATGCTTTGCATAAATGCAGGGTTGTGCTGATAAGACAAAGCTTTGGCACTTACTGTCCCTCCCCAGTCCATACCTATAGCCCAGTTTTTAGTTGGGCTGCCTCACAGGAAAATGGGAATTAAGTTTTTTGTTTTTGTTTTTTCTTCCCTTAATGACATTAACTTTATATTGCAAACAGCAATGATGCTTATTAACTCATAACAAGCAGATAGCTTAAAATGCTACTAAATCCACAACAGTAAAATCAGTCTTTATATGCAGTAAAGCATGCTTGTTATACTCACTGTGGAATCTAAGGAGTTAATCTTCCACATTGTGTAAAAACGTGTAAATGTTTGATCCTGTCTTCTCCGATCTTCCCCTTCTTCCAGTGTCTCCTAAATATCTCCTGATAGAACAGAGGCTATGGGGCCAGGCGGCACATGCTCAGTTGAGTGTGTATTGCTAGAGTTCTTTCGGGGGTTTTCTTGGGAGAGTGCATATGATCAGATCTCTCCAGACAGAGCTCAGGGGTCCTGCATTCTCCTACAGGAGAATAAAAACTACAAGTTTTAACCAGTGCTCTGCTGGACACTGATAGAAGTCACAAGACTGCTCTAACTGCTGATGAGAAAAGGTATTTAGCAGTTTATATTTACTACAATAATTGCATTTCCATGTTGTGTGTACTGTGAGACCAGATATAGTGAATGCAGGGTCCTGGGTTTAGTAACACTTTAAGGCAATTTATTGCAATTCTAAAAATGAAAGACTTCCAATTGCTCATAGTAATTTTTTTGCACTTTGGTCTCTGTAGAATTGGCTGGAAAAAGACACATTTTGCTTTTTCATGTGTAAAGTAGAATGTTGTCTTTTGTACGTTAATACAGTTTAATGACCATTGTATGCATACATGGCTGTTTTCTAGGCAGAAACCCAGAGTCTGCCATTGAAGCTGGCCATACGTTATACAATTTTCTTAGGGCCAATTCACACCAGTGTGTTGATCTATGTTTTAGCACAGCTGTAAAATGCAAATCAACGGAAGGACATCTGAAAAGCCATTTCCAATGTGTCCTATTCACACCATAATGCTGCGTTGCGTTAAAATGCATTTTAGCACAACACAATAGATGTAAGCGGATGCCAACACTATGCACAGGATATCCTGTGAAAATGCAGTACGCTTAACATGTGCGAAAATGCATGTCAACAGACGTCCGCACACGACTAACATGGATGGAAATGTACATCTATTTTCTGTACGATTTAGTGAGTCAGTGTAAATTGGCCCTTATTCCATTTCCTTTAGATTTGCCTTCAACTATGTAGTGCAAGGGCTGGTCTGATTGCATACAAATTGAAAGTGTTCAGGTTTGACCTTCTGCTATATGGTTTGGTAAATCTAAAGGAAATTTGTATATTGTATGGCTTGCCTTAGCCTGACTACCATGGATGGTACAAAACTAAGAGAAAGCCGCGCATACTACTCTATTCCCTGTCATTTCTCTGTCATCTAGTTAGTGTTGCTAAACCCAGGAACCTGCATTCACTGTTCATCTGTTCTCCCACAATACACAGAACATGGAAATGCAATTATTTTAGTAAATATAAACTGCTAGCAGTTTATCGCAGTCTTGTGACTTCTATCCGTGTCTGGCCAAGCACTGGTTACTCTTGTAGGACGAGCTTTCATTCTGCTCTGACTGTCCTTTGAGGCTGCATGACCCCTGACCACATTCCGTCCAGACAGCGCTGAAAAGAAAACCGCTCTAGCAATACACACCAATCGGAGCATATGCAGACTTGTCACTGCTGCTCTATGGCAGGTGCATTAGGGACAGCAAAAGAAGGGGAGGATCAGAGAAGACAGGATCAAACAACTTGTACACAATGCTGAGGATTAACTCCTTCAGTTCCACAGTGAGTATAACAAACATGCGTTACTGCATATACAGACTGATTTTACTGTTGTGGGTTAGTAACACTTTATGGGTTAGTAACACTTTAATGGAGACGGAATATATTCTTCGATAGAGAATAGTACATTATGTTGGCTTACTTGCCTAATACCTTTTTTTTTTCCTCCTTTTTTTTTCTTTTTCTCAGTCGGTTGAAAACCTGCAGGCTATAGCTTGAACATAGCATGGTATGTGTTATTTTAACTTCCGTTTTGTAGCATAAAGCCAACAGATCCTGACTTGCTGTTTTTATGATCTGCAAAGTAATTTTGCTGGGAGCTGTTATCAATGTGCCTTTAATGTCTTCCTTCCTTTTGTTAAACCACAACAAAGTATCATCACTTTCTTTATATATTTAAAGAACATCAGGACCTAAAGATCTATTAGTTAGTGGCAAGTGTGGTTGATACGCATTACATTTACCTGCATGCTCCAGTTTTGGATCTTCAGCTGCAAAGTTTGCAAACTTTTCCTTGGCACTTTGCAGTCAGTCAGAATAGGTTGTTGGCTCACAGTTGTCTATGGGAATTTTACCAAATGAACAGCTGACTGCAGAGAGCAGAATCATTCCAGGACTCAGGCCTTGCAACTGAAGATCTGTAGATGACAGTAATTACATGTATCACTAAAGATCTTGCTGTTCTGGTGTTCTTTACATACTGTATTGCCAGTCTCTGCTCATCCTTGCACTTCTCTTTATATATGTGCAGCTTTGTTTAATTTGTTTTATATAAACATTGTTTGTAATGTACATTCATTTTTTGAGTGTTTTTTTTTTTTTTTAAGTAGTTCTGATGTATATTTAAGCATAACATAGTTTCATAATAAATATAAATTTGTAAAGTATACTTTTGTGCCTAAGGTGTGGGTGTGTTTTTGTTATCGAACTGTCTAAAATAAAAACCACTTTTTCACTAAAATTTTCAAATTTACATCACTTCACTGGTACTAAGGCAAGATTGCTTATCTTTTGCAATTACTGTATACATCCAAAGACTGATGTTTGCTGTGTCTCCCAGCACAGTCTCGAGCATGGAAGAGATTCCAGGAGACAGTTACTCTAGGAGAGCTGGACAGGGCCGTAGAAGGTCCTGGAGGATGAAGGAATTGATACCAGTGAATGGCCCCCACGCTCGCCTGACCTAAATCTAATAGAACGCCTCTGGGATATCATTTTTCAGTTCATCCAACGCCTCCAGGTTGCACCATCCATCATCTCATTAGCATACCCCAACGTCAGTCAATCTTTAAAGCATGTGGGGGCCATACAAACTACTGAGTACCATTTTGAGTTGCTGCAATGAAATTTCAGCAAAATGGTCTAGCCTGCTGCATAATTTTCTCACTTTCATTTTCAGGGTGTCTTTGAATTCAGTTCTCTGTAGGTTGATCGTTTTCATTTCCACCAAATGATGGGGCATCCTTGCATTCCTAACACATTACCCAGTCCATATCAGTATAGATATCCAGCATGAGATTTTTCCCCATTGAGATCTGATGTGTTTTCAAAGTGTTCCTTTTCATTTTTTTTTTGAGCAGTGTATAAAGCAATGTTGCCAATCTTCCCAGTCATCTTCTGTGAACTACAAAACATGTAAACTGTAATAAAGAAGGGGGTGTTTGTAGTCTAAATTAGAAGAGCAATGTAGGTGAACAATGCTGCACATCTCTAGAATGTTTTCCCTAGGACAAGAAGTGTGTTGCTGGCAGGATCATCAAGTGAAAATTAAGGGGGCAGAAAGCTTCCTCCGGCTGTCAGGTTGTGACATCATGAGCCTGCCTCTCTGAATCAGAGGAAGCTTTGTATTCATTGATAGAATACATTGCTTCCTCTTAGTGGCTGAGGGCCGCTGTGATTGACTGGAAGTCTCATCTTGCACCCGGAGCACAGTGTGGTATGCCGTATGTAGCCGCAGCTACATACAGTTTATACCGCACATCCAGTGCCCTCTAGGACAACCTGCAGAAGCCATCTGCCAATGTATAGCTGGCTTGCAGGTATGTTAAGTTGGGCATCTGAGGATATCTTCTGTAAGAGTATGTTCACTAGAGCTCACATGGCTAAACTTAAGAGTACAGCATCATTTTAAGCTCCTCACACATCTGTAAAAGGCATGTTTGTAAAGATGCTTGTCCCTTTGGCGGACATAGAATAGAGCCCATGTGAAAAAATTGGGGCTTTTCTACATTCGTACCTGTAAAATCAATTTCTTGGAGTATACGACAGGACACAGAGCAGGATATTCATGACTATTATTTTTCTTATTATACAGTATTTATATAGCGTCAAAAGGTTTGCTCAGCACTGTACATTATAGTGGGGGACAGTACATGAGACAGTACAGTAACAAAATAATACACGAGGCGTTCGAGGGCTCTGCTCTTTCGAACTTACAATAGGACTGAGTAGTGGCCATTAGCTTTGGCGGTTAGAAGGTTTTTTTTTTTGTAGCAAGCAATGAAAATTCCAGAAAGGGGCAGGACCTCTGTGTCCCGTGATGTACTCCAAGAAATGGATTTTACAGGTAAGTATGTTTAAAAAAAAAAATCCAATTTTCTTTATCGTACATCACGGGAAGCAGAGCAGGCTATTCATGACTGTGGGATGTCCCAAAGCAAAAAGAAATTTGACACCATGATAGTCGCTGTCCATAATCCGAAGATTTGCAGCCTTGCAAACCTGAGCCACTGACGCCTAATGGCAGATTGCCCAAGATGCCCCCACACTCCTGGTGGAGTCTGCCTTCACCCAAAAGGGTGGGACTTTACCTTTCAAACCTTAGGCTTGAATGATCAATTGGCAGATCCAAATAAATAGTCGCCTTGGATGCCTCCTGCCCCTTCCTAGGCCCCTTTGGCAGCACAAATACAGCATCTGACCTCCAGACCTGTGCTGTCGCCTTCAAGAAGACCCTTATAGCACGTACCGCATCCAAGGTATGCAAAGATCTTTCTCTTGCTCACTGAGGCCTAGGAAATAATGAAGGCAGAACTGTTCTGACTGAGATGAAAACTAGAAACCACCTTTGGTAAAAAAGTATGGATAAGGTCTCAACACCACCCTATCATGATGCAAAACAAGAAATGGTTCTCAGCAAGATAGAGCTGCCACCGCCGACACCCTTCTCACTGAAGTGATTGCCACTAGAAACAACACCTTACGAGTCAACAGGACCAGTGAAATCTCTCCATTAGGTTCAAATGGTGGATTTTTGCAAAACCTCCAAAACCAAGTTCAGGTCCCATGGACACAAAGGCAACCTGACAGTAGCAGCAATACACATCACTCCTTGTAAAAAGGTACGAACCAATGAGTGAGACGCAATGGGCCTCTGGGAAAAAAAAAATAGCTAATGCTGAAACCTGGCCCTTAATGGTACAAACAGGCAATTTTGACCGATGACAAAATAGCCACACTGTCAAGTTCAACGACTGAAAAGCTGGGTGCAATATAGGACCTTCAGACAACAGGTCTAGCTGATACGGCAGGCCCACGGCTCGTTTATCACCATCCTCATTATATCCACGTACTAGGCCCTTCTGGGTCAGGCTGGGAGCAATCCGTATCACCAGAATAGATTCCTCCTGAATCCTGCGTAAGAGACGTGGCAGCAGCTGGATAAGAGGAGAATCAGTGAGAACTGGTTCCAAGGAATCACTAAGATGTCTACAACTGCTGCACAAGGGTCCCTTACTCTGGACACAAAAAGACCGCCCTTGTTGTTGAACCTGGATGCCAATAGATCCACATCCGGGCAACCCCATCGCTGGCAGATTTCCTTGAAAACATTGGGTTGCAAAGCCCATTCCCCTGGAATCAACTGCCGGCGACTGAGATAATCCTCCTGCCAATTTTCCACACCTGGAATGAACACTGCTCATAGACTTGGAACATATCTCCCTGCTCAGGTCAGAATGCAGTTCACCTCCTTCTGAGCACCTTGACTCCTGGTACTGCTCTGGTGGTTGATGTATGCCACTGCTGTGGCGTTGTCGGACTGAATCCCTACAGACCAACCCTGAAGCCTGGATGTCCAATACCTCAGAGCCAGCTTCACTGCTTCAATTTCCAGGACACTGATGGGAAGAACCCTTTCCCGTGGAAGCCATTTTCCATGAAATGTGGCCTTCTACAGAACGGCAACCCAACCTGAAAGACAGGCATCGGTGGTTACCAACTTCCACACTACTGCTGAAAGGATCTTTCCTTCTCCATATTGTGACTTATCAATCACCAATTCAGGCTCTGCCGCACCTCTGGAGACAGAGATATGCTGTAATCCAGGGCCGGAATCTTTTTGTTCCAAACAGACAGAATGTACCTTTGCAGAAGTCTGGAGTGGAATTGGGTATAGGGACTAGCCACAAACAAGGACACCATCTTAACCAGCAACCTCATACAGAGGCGAATTGAAGGATACCTCTTGGCCTTCAAACTGCAAACCTTCCGGGCGCAATGTTTCCCTGGAGGCAGAAATACCTTTGCCTGAACCATGTCTAGGACTATCCCCAAATACTCCAGGCTCTGCACTGGTTCCAGGACCGACTTCTTGAGGTTAAGCACCCAGCCCAAGTGTTCCATGATCTGCATCGTAAGGACCATATCCTGCTTCAGATCTGGCAGTGACTGATTCCTGAGCAAGACATCGTCTAGATAACCTGTGACCGATTTCTTCCCAAGTTCTGTGTAGCGACAACACTGGAACAAGAATTTTTGTGAAAACTCTTGGAGCCGCGGCCAGCCCAAACAGTAGTGCAATGAACTGGAAATGCTGAGTCCCTACTGCAAACCGCAGCAATCTTTGGTGAGGAATTCATATCGGTACATGCTGGTATGCATCCTTGATGTCTATGGACACCAAAAAAAAAAATCTCCCTCCTGTAGGGAGGCTACTGCTGACTGAACCGATTTCACATGAAAGAATAGGACATTAATGAACAGATTTAGCCCCTTGAGGTCCAAAATGGGCCTTGCATCCCCATTTGGGTTTGGTACAGTAAACAGGTGTGATTACTCCTTGAGCCATTAGGCAATCGAGTGCCTGTAATACAACTCTTCTTTTCTTTGGATTCGTTGGTATATTTGATCTTTAGAAACCAGGGAGAGGGAAATACTCAAAATTATATTCTGTACCCCAGAGAATTTGTGGAAACTTTCCATTTGTCTTGGATTAGAGCCCTCCATGCGGCCACAAAATTCAAAAGCCTTTCCCCCCACCCGAATAAGTGGGGGCGCCCCTTCATAAGGAGGTGAACTTGGATCTCTCTTAGAAGACTTTTGCATCCAGGATCTCCTTGGGTTTTGATTCTGAGATCTACCTCTGAAGGCTGGGACCTGTGTGTGATGAAAGGACTGCCTGGTAGATGAGGGCCCAGAAACCAAAGCCCCTGACACCTTAAAAAAAGGGATATATTTGTCCAAATCTTCCCCAAACAGCCATTTCCCATGAAAGGGCAAACCTGCCAACAATTTTTTGCACAGCAGTTCTGCTGACCAACTCTTCAGCCACAAAACCCTGCCCATGTGCACTGATAAGAGGGCCAAGTGAGAAATTTGCTGAATTGAATCCTTAAGAGCATCAACCACAAAGCACAAGGCACGTGGAACATCCTCCAGATCCTCAACCAAGCATTCCCCCTGCACTGATGGTCTTCCAATCCACTGCTTTACACGGTCAGAAAGACTCTGGCAAATGCCAATAGCAGCCACAGCTGGCTGTGCGGCAGAACCTGCCAGGGAGAAGGAGGCCTTAAGGAGAGACTCCAGCTTCTTATCCACTGGATTTTTGAAAACCTGTACATTATCCACAGCGCATGCTAAAGATTTATTCAGGGATGAAACTGCATCTTCCACTACAGGCAACCCCCATTTCTTAAACTTTTGTTCCATGGCGTACAAAACCGTAAACCTCTTTGGTGGAACAAATGTCCTATCTGGGTGACCTAAGTCAGGATACATAATTTGCTCCAGAAGAGGATGCACCAGAAAGGTCTGAGTACTCTGTGAAGGCTTTAAAGAGCCCAGGGAAGAATAAGTAACCTCAGAAGGTTCCTATCAGAGGTAGCCTGAATCCAGATTGCACCATATCAGTGAGGTCCTGGACTAATAATCTCTGAGACTGGGAGACAGAGACCTCCTGCTTCTCCTCAGGCTGTGACTCCTCCAGCAGAAATTCTACTGCCTGACCTTCCTCCAGCTCTTCCTCATCCTCAAGCTCCACCCATTCCTGCTCCAGGATTGGTGGTTCTAGCGACGTCCGCCTAGGCGGATGTGATGTCAGACGTTACCGGAAGTACCACGGTGGCTTTTTGGAATAGGTTGTTTGCATTGCTGTCTCATGTAAGCGCAATTTTACTATTATATTGATTATTGAAAATACTGCTGCACTATGGGTGTGTATGTTTGTTTTCTCATGGTCACTGAGAGTGTATGAAGAGTGAGGGAGAAGAAAATGGATTACAGAGCACATCGTATATTGAAAAGCAATTATCAAGACATGCAGGGTAAGGTGCATACCTGAAGGGGCAGGGATCGAGCACGTTGATTTGTTTTGCACATTGAAGGTGGATGGAGTGTGGCTACACTTATATTTGGAAGCTATTTATAGCAAAGGAGAGTGAAATACACATTTTCTCCCTATGAGGGTAAGAGTAGTGGGATTGGTGGTGGACATGATTTGCATAGTGTTCTTCACTCTTCACGGTGTATCACACAGTTTACTTTTATGTGAGAATTACTACACTATATTAATTTTGTTTTGGAGATTGGAAGCAGTCGATTGGATGATCAAGGAGGAGAGAGGTGATCTTATGATATACAACACATTCTGATGAAGGAGATTCTGGTGAGAATATTTGAAGATCTGTGAAGGATAGTGATGCGCTGTTTTTGAATATAAAGTGGCACAGACTGCCCAGTCACTTCTGGCCTGTCAGGAGAGGATATTACAGCGGACCTTCAGCTAGGTTCCTCAGGACCTGGTGGTGATACATTAGCGCCCTTTCCTGCTGCATCTCCCCCACTCCACTTTCTGGAAGACATTACTTCAGATAGCACAAACCTGTGCACCTCCACTAGTAACACAGACCTCAGTGATATAGCTATGCAACTAGTGTGCTGAAAAAACACTCCATGCAAATGCTGCCTTATGAGCCACCTAGGGTGGCTTCTGACTGGTCCACGCTTCCCCCTCAGGGGAGTACTCACGTGCCCCTACTGAGTAGTCCACTGTGTGTCCTGACCACAGGAGATTCCTCAGCAGCAGCCCACGTGTGTCCTGGCCTCCAGGTAAACAAATATGGCCGACTTCTGTTTCTGGCCACACTCCCTCTAGTGGCTGAAAACAAAAAGAGCAAGCACATCTCGGGAACAATTGTGAGCACTCCCACTGGTGGAAACTCACAGTCACAGCACCTCTCCTTTTCCCTATAATTTAGAGCTTTTGTTTGTTTCTACTTACAAAGAGGAAAAAAGGAGTTATCTTACTAGTCCTGCCGCAGGTCCCTGACTTCCATCAGGCACCAGCCTTCACCCATCATGGTGGGCATTGTCATGCAGACCTTCAAGGACTCAGTCCCCATGCTGAGGGGCTACTGCCTTCGACCTGTATAGCACCCCGCTGGAAGCACCTTGGTCAGATTTAAAACCACACGGTTCCATCTGCATGGGATCCAGTGTTATAAGGCTGCCTTACAGGCAAAACCTTGAGGATTCTTCTGCTTATCCAGCGAGGCTGGGGTGCCAACCATTTTAGGTCATAGCTTTCTGAATGGATCTGATTAAAGTCCCTGATTATCTAATGGATGTGTTCTGGGCTTTCAGGTATGCTCCAAGAGCACAGCAACACTTTCAGTGACCATCCACCTTACAGACACTGGCGTAAAGCCTGAAGTACGTCCTGTATAGGAGGTGTTATATAGGGGAGGACCTCCTCTCTGATTGCTCAGCCAGTGCCCATTCACCTATAAGCGGCCTATAGCCCACTTAGTCATGAATAGCCTGCTCTGTGTCCCGTGATGTATGATAAAGAGAACATCTAATAGGCCCTTGTTAAGTTATCGCCCAAGCACAATACATGTAATTGGATCTTATATTCTAAAGTGTGAATTGAAACTAAATTGGATTTCATGCTCTCCTGTACTTAACAGAATGTCTCTAAGGAAAAACAATGACCACTTAAGAGAGAATTATGGAATTGGAAGAAAACAAACGCATACTCTCCTATGTGGATGCAGCTTCAGTTTAATGCAATACAATGATAAAAAAAAATATACAAACAAAATATATAACTTAGAGTAAATTAATCACAAAAAAATATTAAATAAAAATTGATGACAAATCAATAAAATTATAAATAATATAACAAAGTCTCTGATAACTTAATAGTGATAGTCCCAAAAATATATAATAATGTGATCTGAAAACAATAAAGTAAATTGAACTGATAAAGTCTCTAGTGATATAAAAGTGACAAATCCCAATAAAAGTGATCAGAAATAAGTGATTGCAATTCCTGGTGACTCCTTATCCTTTATACCTAACCACATTAAGGCGTCACCGGGAATTGCAATCACTTATTTCTGATTACTTTTATTGTGCTTTGTCACTTTTATATCACTAGAGACTTTATTAGTTCAATTCACTTTAATAATTGTTTTCGGATCACATTATTATATATTTTTGGGATTATCACTATTAAGTTGCTATCAGAGACTTTGTTTTATTATTTATAATTTTATTGATTTGTCATCAATTTTTATAAAACAATTTTTGTGATTAATTTGCTCTAAGTTATATATTTTGTTTGTATATTTTTTTTCATCATTGTATTGGCAGTATTTGATATTAATTCGGAGCGCAACATTTATTGTATTATATTCCAGCTCCTGCCGCTTTCTTTTTGTGGTATTTGATCACCACTGGGTTTTTTATTATAGAAATGAAAAAAGACCAAAAATATATATTTTTTTTACTTTCTGCTATAAAACATATCTAATTAAAAAAAATAAAACTATGATATATATATATATTGGAATTTGTATTTTTATATTTTATACTAATATTGGTGGTGATCAGTGACTTATAAAAAGACTGTGATAGTTCAGCGGGCAATCTGACACTTTGTGGGAACTGACATCACCAGTGACACGAATACAGTGATCTGTGCTAATGCTGTCACTGTACTAATGACATAGCCTGGGAAGGGGTTAACATCTAGAAGCAATCAAAGGGTTAAATGTGTGCCTAACAATGTGTAAATTGTGTAATGTCTGCTACTTTTATTAAGCTATGTGGCTGTTTATACTGCTTTACAGGGAAATAGCCACATTGCTACACTGGTAGAGAGCCCTGTGTTTTTTACCAACATAGTATTCTCTACTGTCATTCACTCAAGTACAGTGCTTTGAAAAAGCATTCATACCCCTTTAAGCTTTCCACATTTTGTCATGTTACAACCAAAAAACATAAATGGATTTTATGTGATAGGCCAACATAAAGTGGTACATGATTATGAAGTGGAAGGAAAATGATTTTTACAATTTTTTTTTACAAAATAAATCTGTGAAAAGAGTGGCATGCATATCTATTCAGCACCACAGGCCAATACTTTGTAGAACCACCTTTCACTGAAATTACAGCTGAGGGAGATAATACCAGCCCACTGACACTCCCAACACCCACTAGATGGAGAGTAAGCCAACTGCACCCACCGGGGGCACCCAGAAGTGCCAACCATACAGATATATTATACAGCTAAACAACAAACATCAATGCATAAACATATAGCATTAGTGTATATAGCAATATGCAAAGACCAGTGTGGCCATGGCCACTGGCCAAAGAGGATCATAAGGTATAAAGTCATTGTACAGGGCAAAAGCCTCAAAGTCCATGCAATATATAATCCGTCTCCACCATTGATTCCCCCAGTTGTACCCCCCCCCCTTCCCAGTATGTATGATACATGTATATTCTTAGCCCCCAAGTGCAGAACCTTACATTTATCAACATTAAACCTCATTTGCCACATAGTTGCCCAATTACACAGTGCTTTGAGGTTGGCTTTTAAATTAGAGACATCCTGTAAAGACGTTATTCCACTGTACACCTTGGTATCATCTGCAGAGACTGAAATGGGATTTATAATCCCAGACCCTATATTGTTTATAACCATATTAAAAAGTAAGGGTCCCAACACTGAACCTTGGGGTACACCACTGACAACCCTAGACCATTCAGAGTATGAATCATTAACCACTACTCTCTGAATACCATCTTTTAGCCAGTTTTCTATCCATTTACATACAGATTTTTCCAAGCCTGTAGACTTTACGTTACACATTAGCCGCGTGTGGGGAAATGTGTCAAACGGTTTTGCAAAATCCAAGTATACCACCTCCACCGCCACCCCTCTGTCCAAGTATACCACCTCCACTGCCACCCCTCTGTCCAAGTATACCATCTCCACCGCCACCCCTCTGTCCAAGTATACCACCTCCACCGCCACCCCTCTGTCCAAGTATACCACCTCCACCGCCACCCCTCTGTCCAAGTATACCAGGTCCACCGCCAACCCTCTGTCCAAGTATACCACGTCCACCGCCATCCCTCTGTCCAAGTATACCACGTCCACCGCCATCCCTCTGTCCAAGTATACCACGTCCACCGCCACCCCTCTGTCCAAGTATCCCACGTCCACCGCCACCCCTCTGTCCAAGTATACCACGTCCACCGCCACCCCTCTGTCCAAGTATCCCACGTCCACCGCCACCCCTCTGTCCAAGTATACCACGTCCACCGCCACCCCTCTGTCCAAGGTTTTGCTCACCTCCTCATACAAAGAACTCAGATTTGTTTGACAACTTCTGTCTTTCATGAATCCATGCTGTCGCTTAAAATATTTTTTTCCAGCAAGAACTCATCTATGTGGTCTTTTATTAAACTCTCCAGTATCTTCTTAACTGTAGATCTTACACTAACAGGTCTATAATTATTTGGTAAACATTTTGACCCCTTTTTAAATATTGGCACCACATTGGCCTTATGCCAATCCAGTGGTACTATGCCAGTCATTAAAGAGTCCCTAAAAATGAGAAACAATGGCTTTGAAATGACAGAGCTCAATTCTTTAAGGACCCGTGGCTGTATGCCATCCGGTCCAGGTGCTTTATTCACCTTTATTCTGTCTAAATATTTTTGGATCATATCAATTGTGAGCCAATGCGGATCATCTGGAGCTGTGTCAGTACCATGTCAATCATGGACAAGAGCTCCCCATTCTCCTTTGTATACACAGAGTTGAAGAAGGTATTTCATACATTTGTCTTCTATTTGTCCCCAGTAACCCACTCTAGATTATTTTTTTAATTATTTAATAATTAAATGAATGCCTATAATAAAGGTGTCTACTTTTTTTATATATATATTTATATATCTAGGTGAATTTTAATTTGGTTGTTCTGCCTACTGTCCCATCAATGGGTGGTTGGATGAAAACGATCCGCCTGTCCGTTTCCATCTGACCCGATCTGACGGACGGAAGGGGAATTGGATCCCCATCCGTCCCTTTTTTGCGGATCGGATGTCAGCGGGTGTAAACAAACACGTCCGTATACACCCGCTGCTCCATAGAGGAGAAATGGAGGTTCCGATCGGAAAAATGGGCAGGTGGACCTGAACGGAACGTCCATCTGAAAGAGGCCTTAGTGAATGAAGTTTTATTTTCCTTTGGTATACACTAATGCACCTCCATTTCTAGCATGAAGATGTTGAGGGGAAATCCACAGAGTCCTGCCTAGAGTGAGAGCTGAGAGGAAATCTTCCAGTGGGGACAGCTACAAGGGGGATTCCCCTCACTTTGGGACATTTCCTCGTGTTGTGTCTCTGTGATAGGAAGTCGGACATTTTCCTCTTGAGGCACAGAGAGCAAAAATCAAAATAACCCGGCTGGGGTTTATAGGCTTCCAAACTACACACAGGTTTGCGGTATTTGTACACAGGGGTGGACTATTTGGAAATTCTGGCACTGCCCAAGGGCCCGGGGTCAGTATGGGGCCCCATGAGATGCCCCTGGTACCTTTCATAGGCTTTTGTGGGTGTGGTTTGAGTGTGGACGACAACACGGGCCCCATGATCTCCTATTGCCCGGGGGCCATGAGTTGTCAGTCCGCCCGTTTTGTACATTTCACCATTTCCATCACTGGCTGCCCATAAACCTCCTCAGTGCAGGAGTATTACAAAAACCATAACATGTTTATTCAGTGTTAGTAGCAGGTCAGGCGTGTGCCCTTCCTGCCATGCACGGTGTCCGTTCTCTTCCACACATGCCCACCTCAGTCTATACCCGAAGGGCTCGTTGTGCACTTGTCAGGAGGAGCTCTCTGAGGTACACGGCGCCCCTGCGTCACCCTGACGCTAGCGAACCCACCCTGCTCTCCCATTGGCCGCTTGATATGGACAAGGTGTCTGTCACCCATGCAGCCAATCAGAAAATGGTTGCTGTGCTGCTCCCTCCGCCATTGGCCAATCAGCGGCGGCGCACCTGATAAGGGCCGTCAATCAGCTGGGGATCCTTCACGCACTTTTATGCCTAGTGCTGCTGGCGACGGCCGCTTCGGATGCGCAGTGTAGAGGAAAGGGAGCGTGCCGTCAGCCCGGCGGCCTGGGGGGGCCCCGGACGTGATGTGAGAAGGAGCGGGGTCCGCTGTGTGGAAGTTGTGGTTACCTAAGGCGGGGGCCGGAGGAGAGAGAGCGAGAGAGTCCGGGAGACACCAGCTGCTGCCTGAGGTGAGTGACAGCGCAACATGTCACCTGTAAATGGAGACCACCCTACCCTGACTACCCCCACCCCCCCGTACATGGAGACCACCTTACCCAGAACCCCCCCCCCGTACATGGAGAGACCACCTTACCCCGACTACCCCCCCCCCCCCATACATGGAGACCACCTTACCCCGACTACCCCCCCCCATACATGGAGACCACCTTACCCCGACTACCCCCCCTCTACATGGAGAGCACCTTACCCCGACTACCTCACCCCCCCCCCGTACATGGAGAGGCCACCACCTTACCCCTCTGCCCCCCGCCCCCGTACATGGAGAGACCACCTTACCCCGACTACCAGAACCCCCGCCGACCCCCCCCCCCCCCCCCGTACATGGAGAGGCCACCACCTTACCCTGACTACCCCCACCTGTACATGGAGAGACCACTTTACCCTGACTACTTCCCCTCTGCCCCCCCCATCCCCCGTACATGGAGAGACCACCTTATCCTGACTACCCCCCCCCGGTACATGGAGAGACCACCTTATACCGACTACTCCCCCCTGTACATGGAGGGGCCACCTCCTTACCCCAACTACCCCCACCTGTACACTGGGAGACCACCTTACCCCGACTAACCCCCCCCCCATACATGAAGAGACCACCTTACCCTGACTACGCCCCCCAGACATGGAGAGACCATCTTACCCTGATTACAAGCCCCCCCCCCTGTACATGGAGAGACCACCTTATCCTGACTACCCCCCCCGTACATGGAGAGACCACCTTATACCGACTACTCCCCCCTGTGCATGGAGGGGCCATCACCTTACTCCGACTACCCCCACCTGTACATCGAGAGACCACCTTACCCTGACTAACCCCCCCATATACATGAAGAGACCACCTTACCCTGACTACCCCCCCCTCGTACATGGAGAGACCATCTTACCCTGATTACAAGCCCCCCCCCCCCGTACATGGCGAGACCACCTTATCTTGACTACCCCCACCACCCCCCCATACATGAAGAGACCACCTTACCCTGACTACAAACCCCCCTTCCCTGTATATGGAGATACCACCTTACCCCGACTACCCCCCCCCCCCCCCGTACACCACGGAGAGACCACCTTACCCCGACTACCCCCCCCCCCCCGTACACCACGGAGAGACCACCTTACCCCGACTACCCCCCCCCCCCCCCCCCCGTACACCACGGAGAGACCACCTTACCCCGACTACCCACCCCCCCCCCGTACACCACGGAGAGACCACCTTACCCCGACTACCCACCCCCCCCCGTACACCACGGAGAGACCACCTTACCCCGACTACCCCCCCCCCCCGTACATGAGGAGACCACCATACCCTGACTACAAACCCTCCCCGTACATGGAGAGACCACCTTACCCCGACTACTTCCCCCCCCCCCCCCATACATGAAGATACCACCTTACCCAGACTACCCACCCACCGCCCCCGTACATGGAGTTGCCAACTTACCCTGACTATGCCACCCCCCCCCCTCCCTGTATATGGAGATACCCCCTTACCCCGCTATGCGCCCCCCCCCCTGCGTACAGGGCATTACCACCTTACTGCCTTACCCTGAGTACACATCTAAAGTCCCCACCTTTCCCTGACTACATCAATCCACCACCCCAACTACATTGCATTGCTCAAACTACACCGCACCCCGGCTACATCACCACTTTACCCTGACTACAGTACTCCACCCATCCATTTTTTTTTTTTTCTTTCGGGTGGCTGTAGTTTGAGGACCCCTGTTCTAAATGCTCAAGATTTACCTTCATGCTTTCCATGCATGAAGGTAAAAAAATCTGTGTGCAACACCCCCCCAGCCCCCACCAATCCGTGCCTGAGTCCCCCCTCTAATACAGCGATGTTCACAATGGCCTCGGCTGTATGGGAACTCTCCGTCCTCATTGGCTCTCGCTGTTCTATTTAACTTCATCGCAAAAGGATAACTGTTACTGTAACTGCTTATAAAGTGTGAGCTAGTGTTTGGGAGTGCTCTAATACAGGAGTGTTACTGGCCATATCGGGTGAAAAAAGCCCCAAAACCTAATGCAGCCACCACATCTAAGGATTGTAAGCTGCAATTTCATTTTTGGCTTTGGATTTTATATGGCTTTAAAATGAGTTTTGAAACTTCAAGACTGTTCAGATAGGAGTAGGCCTGTGTTTTGTGAATGAGTTGTGCCCAGCAGTGTGAATAGCAGTATCTTAAAGCAGAGCTACACCCAAAAGGGGAAGTTCTGCTTTAAGGACTGCACCCCTGCTCCTCATTAAAGATTGGCTCCTTTGGGAGGGCAAGGGGGCAGCGGGTACCCTAATTTTACGGGTACCCGCTATCACTTCCGGTCCGATCGCCCTAGGCGATCGGAAGTGGAAGTTGTCTGCCCTCCCTCTCTCCCTGTAGTCTTTTGGGACACTTGACAGGTCTCAGAAGACTACAGGACCATTCATAAAGCGCAGCACTACTCACGCATGCGCAGTGGGCATCTGGCTGTGAAGCCGCAAGCTCTCACAGCCGGGTTCCCACACTGAAGATGCCGGCCTCCTGGAGTACAGGACAGCCGGTAAAACGGGCTGCGGGGGACACACCTCGGGACCGAGGGACAGGTAAGTGGCTGTTAAGTCAGCACCTACAGTTTTTGTAGCTGCTGACTTTTATTTTTTGACAAGCCTTTTTAGCTAGGAGTTTGGGAGCCAGTTGGGAGATAAGGGCCAGCTTCCCACATTGCCTTGTAGACCTGATGCAAGGTGTCTGGGATGAAGTCTGCGGTTAGTTTATATAACTCAGCAGTGAAGCAGTCAGGGCCAGGAGCCTTAGCAGAGGGTACATTTTTGATAGTAGCATGGATGTCTTCCAATGTTCTAGGAGCATTAAGAGCCTCTAGCTGGGATTGGGTAAGCCTAGGCAGGTGTACAGTGGCTAATAAGTCCTCAGTGGCCTTAGGATCAATCGGGTCTTAATATAAAGTGTAGTAAGATGTGAAGTGTATTAATGTGAACATCTACAGGTGAAACATGGAAAATTAGAATATCATGCAAAAGTTCATTCATTTCAGTAATGCAACTTAAAAGGTGAAACTGAGATACTCATTACATGCAAAGCAAGATAGTTCAAGCCATGATTTGTCATTGTGATGATTATGGCTTACAGCTCATGAAAACCCCAAATCCACAATCTCAGAAAATTAGAATATTACATGCAATCAATAAAACAAGGATTGTACATAGAACAATATCGGACCTCTGAAAAGTAGAAGCATGCATATGTACTCAGTACTTGGTTTGGGCCCCTTTTGCAGCAATTACTGCCTCAATGCGGCGTGGCATGGAAGCTATCAGCCTGTGGCACTGCTGAGATATTATGGAAGACCAGGATGCTTCAATAGTGGCCTTCAGCTGTTCTGCATTGTTCGGTCTCATGTCTCATCTTTCTCTTGGCAATGCCCCATAGATTCTCTATGGGGTTCAGGTCAGGCGAGTCTGCTGGCCAATCGAGCACGATTATCCCACGGTCATTGAACCAGGTTTTGGTGCTTTTGGCAGTGTGGGCAGGTGCCAAGTCCTGCTGGAAAATGAAGTCAGCATCTCCATAAAGCTCGTCTGCGGAAGGAAGCATGAAGTGCTCCAAAATCTCCTGGTAGATGGCTGCGTTGACCCTGGACTTAATGAAGCACAGTGGACCAACACCAGCAGATGACATGGCTCCCCAGATCAACAGACTGTGGAAACTTCACAGTGGACTTCAAGCATCTTGCAGTGTGTGCCTCTCCATTCTTCCTCCATACTCTGGGTCCTTGAGCCTCTCCATTCTTCCTCCATACTCTGGGTCCTTGGTTCCCAAATGAGATGCAAAAGTTTCTCTCATCAGAAAAGAGGACTTTGGACCA